>NC_085050.1:72273088-72573388 GCF_963662255.1 Cinclus cinclus | reverse complement strand
TGGCGGGCGGCGTGAGGCGATCGCGGCGCTGATTGGACAGAGGGAGGCGAGCCCCGCTCCCGCCCCGCCCCCAGGCGCGTGCGGAGGGCTCGGGGAGGGGAGCGCGAGGCCCCACACAGGGGTCGTGTGAGGGACGGGAGAGCTCCCTATTCCAAATCCCAGCAAAACCCCGCTTTCCTGCCTCTTATCTCACAGCCAGTGCTTCCTGAACCGGATATGGACCGAGACAAGGTGTTGGCCCGTGGGAGAAATTAATGTTTTGAGATAAAAATGCAGTAATAAGTAGCGGAGGGACAGGGAAAGCTTTGGGAGCGGATTTGGGGCAGTGCAGAATATGAACATTTCGAGGGAAACTGAGGCAGTCGGCAGTGAGCAGTAGGGAAAAACAGTGTGGGAGTCACTCCCATTTACCTGGAGGAGGAGTGCCCAGGGGAATGGCCTGACCTGGGATTTGGCTCCTGTAGGCTTTACAGAATAAGCCATACTGCTCTGTGATCCTCTTCTCATTCCCCATCAACTGCAGGAGTTTCCAGTGTCACTCTTGTACCTGCTGAGGTTTGTCGGATCCAATGGGCTCTCAAGTGTTTCCTCTCTCCTGTTCATACAGAAATGTCAGTCTTTTTGGGTAACTTGTATCCCCCCTCACCATCAAATTGCGTTCCCCCCAAAAAACATACCACCAAGCCCTTTTCTTATCCTTTATTTCTCAATTTTCCCTTTCTGTTTGTTTCTTGTGCTGCAACAATAATGGGTATGACAGAAAAAAACAGCAACAACAGAGGGGAATAAATGAAACGTGATATAAAATGTTTAGTTTTGTCATTTGAGCAGGACCAGCTGGTGTTGGCATTGCCTGGGAAGAAGCACAACCACAAGAAAATTCAAGGACTGGTGGGTTCCAGACTGCGTCTGCAATATTCCAGTCCCTGAGAGTTGCAGGCTGAAGTGTGACCACAAATGAGGTTCAAGCAGCCCTCTTTCAGTCGCTCCGAGAGGTTCATAGCGTGTTTCACTTGATCCCATTGTTGCAGGGCTCTTTGAAGTGCTCCATGATCAAATCCTGCTGCTTATTCACCCAATTTCCTTCCTTAACTGGCTTGCCCACCTCCACAGCTGTTTGAGGAGCTTGATCCTGGGGCATCTGGCAGCAGGCAGCTGGCAGGATGGAATTGCTTGGGCCTGGTTGGGAGCAGCGCTGGAGCTGGAAGACAGCCTGGAAGCCACGGCAGAAGTTTTCATTACAGAAGCCGTTGATGATGGGGTTGATGCTGCTGTTGGAGAAGGCCAGCCCATGAGCAAAGGGATAAATGTAGATGTTGATGAGATGCAGCTGGAGGTGGGAAAGGCTGGCGTAGTCCGAGAGCAGCATCAGCGTCCACAGGGGAAGCCAGGACAGGCTGAAAAGCAAAGTCACAACGACGAGCATTTTGATGGCTTTTTGTTTCCTCTTGCACAGGCTGTGCCGCTGCTCCCGGCCGCGCTTCCCCGCCCCAGGCGCGGCTGTGTGGGAGAGGGAAATGCTGATCCTGACGTACATGACCCCGATGAGCAACAGAGGAGCTAGGTAGATGTTGGCAAAGAGAACTGTTGTGTAAACCCTCCTTATGGCCGGGTCAGGCCACTCCTCCCGGCACCAGAACACCGCGCGGGTGGCGTTGCCGGAGCCCAGGAGCACCTGGAAATGCTTCTCCTCTTGCACCTGCAGCAGGACTGCCGAGGGACACGTGATGGCCACGGCCAGGAGCAGATGGCCGCGATGATGGCCACGGCCGTGGGAACAGTCAGCTTCTGCTTGAATGGATGCACAACGCACCGGAACCTGCGGCAGGGGCACCGGAGAAGCCGTTTAAGGAATGCCTCGTTACCCAGGCAAGGATGCGCAAACATTTTAGGCTGCCTCTTTTTCAAAGAGCAGAGATGGAATCAGATCTTGGTCCTCCCTATCAGTTGCTCCCTGTGCTGCTCTACTTAACTAAGGCAGGTATTAACACCGCTGCTATCCGGCTTCGTGGCTGAGGAACAAACCAATTCCAGGCAGGCTAGGATAGCCCAGTTCCACCATCTTTAAGAGATAGTGGTGGAGGAGCAATCTGCTCTTTACACCTGGTCAGACTTGATTTTGCTTCCCAGCCTTAGGAGCAAAATGCAACTGATCTATTGTGGTGTTTGGAGGGTTAATGAATGGGTTCAGTGTGGTCTGAGGGCCAGGGTAGAGGAGAGTGATGGTTACAGACTCTGCAGCATCTTACCTGTCCACGGCAATAGCAACCACAGTGAAAACAGAGGCAGAAACAGAGATTGCTTGGACCATCCCGCTCACCTTACACACCAGGCTCCCAAAGGGCCATCCTGGAAGGAAACAGGCAGGTGGAATCGCTGCCATCTCACTGCAGGACTCTGCTTGAAACCATTTGCTCTCATCTTCCATTTCCCCAAGTAGAATTATAGACTCATGGAGTGATTTGGATTGGAAAGGGAGCTCCTAAAGATCACGGAGTTCCAACCACGGCCAGGAACACCGTGCCATGGGCAGGGACACCTCCCACACCTCTGATGGCTGTGACTCAGGATGGCCACAGAGCCCCTCTGACATGTGCCCCCAGCCTCACGGGACCCCAGCCCACCTGCAATGATGCTGTCCAGGAGGGTGGTGGGCATGCAGAAGACCCCCACCAGCAAGTCACTGACAGCCAGGTTCAGGATGAACAGGTTGGTGACCGTGCACATGTGCTTGCTCCACAGGATGATGAAACAAACCCCCCCCTTGCCCACCATGCAGAGGAGGAAGATGAGGAGGTAGGAGGTGATGAAGACAGCAGCCACCAAAGGCTGGTGGAGGTAGAAGTCCACACAGGAGACATTTCTTTCCAAGTAAAGGAACTTGTATGTCCCGTTATCATTCAGCACCTGAGGCCAATCCAGCGAAGAGTTTGAGTCCATTTTCTTCTTTATGTTCTGATGTGCCCTAAAAGATATTTGTAAAGAGGTCATTTTAGCCTGCTTGCAACTGCTCTGAAGGAATGTGATGATATTATAATTATTATCATTATTATTACTACTATATTAGCCTTGTTATCTGCTTTAGGTACACTGTGCTGAAATAAGTGTAAAGCTCACGTGCACTCTGGCGGCTGTGAGGTGGCTGAGCAGCAATCACTGAAAAGTCATTAATTTCCTCACTGAAAAACAGGGATTAAAGCTTTCTGAAATTGCAAACAAACCTTTTGCCAGCATGCATCCAAATCTAGTCCCATTTCATGAACATGAGATGGTTTTCTGTGCAGTTGGTTGATTTAATTCCCTGCTCACAAGCTACCTAACTGCAAGTCTGCAATGAAGAAGGACCACACTCTGTTTGAAACATGCTGAGCTACAGAACAGCTGGGTTCATTTCCAAGCAGGTAACTTGACTTGGAGACAGCATTCCCAACTTTTTTCCACATAGATTTTGTCTCCCAGGTGAGGATGCCTGAAGAACCAGGGGGTAAAATGTTCCTAACAAAAGAGCAGCAAAAATAATTGGTGGCAGCAGGCATGAAATTGAAGTATGAGTGCAGGCGCTTTTAAGATGCTTCATATTCCTTAATAGAAATGGAATGTAAATTTAGGTACAAGTATCCAAATCCTGATGAGCTTGAATAGCAAAGCCTCTTCAGGGGCTTTACTTTCAGGAAGCAAGTGCAGTAAAAACAAGTATTTTTTCTGCTGTGCATCAGGTTTGGAGCAAGTGGAGCAGTGAAAAAACATCATGTTCTGGTCTCTTATGCCTGTTTAGAAATCACCAGCTGTGCTTTGTTTTAATGGGTCTGTATTTTACATACTTATTAAATGCCTGCACAGCCAGCTAGGGAGACCAAAACCTGAAATCCCTCACCAAAAACTGGCTGTTTGGAGGTTTGAACAAGTGGTACATTCTATGGGGCTGTCCTTATGGAGAAAGGCTTAGTCATGTTCATTAGTTTTTATTCAACATGCTTTCAGAATTATTGGAAATGTCTCTTATTGAAATGTCTGATGTGCCAAATGCTTTCCCCAGCCAGAGCTCAGACTCAGCCTTGTGACAAGTGCTTCAATCCCAATTTTCCTGATCCCTCAAGGAAGCAGCACTGGTGCCCTTGCACCCAAACCTGGGCTCTAGATGGGGAGCACTGGCAGTATGCAAATACAGATATTTGATGATACGAGTTTACAGTGTTCCTTTAATCCCAGGCCTGGAGTTGAGCTTTATAAATCCCAGGAGATCTGTCTCACCCCATTCCAAAGCCAGCAATCCTCCTTCTCCCTTAGACTTACTGTTGCTCCCTTTGCTGCTCTTCCCCACATTATTATTATTATTATTATTACCCACTAGTTTTCTTCTGTAATCCTTTGATTCCCAGAGGACTTGTTTTAGGTAGACACTGTGGCTGGGGGAAGGTAGTTTTGGGCTCCCACCACACTCCCAGTCCCCTGCCCAGCTGTCCCAGTTGTCCCTGTGCTGTTCCCAGCAGGTCAGGCAGAAGTGCCTTTCCTTCTGTATCTGCTGGGGTTTGGCTTTTCGAGGGGAGTCTGATGATCTGAGGCAGAAGTTCTTGGTCATTCCTTGACAGGATTGTCCCTTACCACACTAAAAGCAGGAGGAATAATCATTATTTTGGATACATATTTTATGTTTTCTCTATTTTTCTGACACCGTGTATTGTGAAGCAGCAGCTTCTAATCTCTTCAGTAATGGTCTCTGGAACAGTTTTTTTTCCTAACTGGCAAACAAGAAGTTGTAAAGAGCCCTGAGGCAAAACTGGAACTGAGTCTTATCCCAGCTGCACTAATGAAATTGTTAAAGGCTGTGGCAGGTATAGGGAGGTGGCTGTACCAACACTGCAAATCACAAGAAATGGAAAAGCTCCACAAATTTCTATTATCCTGAAGCTGTGGGGGAGGAGGATTGCTGCAAAGGGAAATTAAGCCAGTGCCTTGTGTTTTCACGGGGTCCTTGCTGGCTAAAATAAGCAGTGATGAGTAGTTGAGTGAGGCACAGAGGACAGAAACGTAAATCATGTAAAAAAAGGAAAAAAATAAAGCAAAACCTAATTGTTATAAGATGATAAATAACAGTAATTTGCTTCCACTGCCAACTTGATAAGAGCAAGGCCTCCCTTCTTCATTTAATATACCAGAGAATTCTGCAAAGGAATAAAGTGGGAGGTTCCCTGAATGAAAACCTGCCCAAACTCACTCTGAGTGTCCTAACACCTGAGGCTCATTCCCTGCTGGGTCACAGCCTCCATAGACAAATACAGAATGTAACATCTCACAGCCTGACCAGCACCATCTTGTACCTCTGGATATAGAAAGTCAGATTTACACCGTTCAAGTAGCAGTTCAAAGTGATGCAATTATTTTTATGTTGGGTACGTGGAAGAAATCCCCTGGAGCAGCCACCACTTCTTCACCCTCTGCCACAACCGGCTGGGTTTGTCATCTTGAGATCTTGATTTTTATCTGTGAAATACCCTCACAGAATCCTCTGGGGCTGAAACAAAAATAGGCCAGCTTCAGAGATGGGAAGAAGAGCAGGAGCATGTTATTGTACATAAAGAACATTTAACATTCTAAGCGCTAAGAAGTCTGTTCTTCCCTTGTCCTGAACTCAGTAACGGCACAACACCAGAGATTTCCCAGGGACCTTGGAAAATGATCCCTGGTTTGCTGAAAAGTGACAAAGTCCCAGGGCAAAAATACAGCCCCTGAAGGACAGCAAAAGGACCAGGACGTTGTTCAGTGAGTGTCTAAGAAAGAAGGGAGAGAGAAATTTGTGCATCATCCTCTGCCCTAGGGAACTGAGAAGAGCCACAGACTAAAAACGTAAAATGCTGTTCTACAGGGACCCCATGCACAGACCATGGGAATCTGGGCTCATCTTGGCTTCTCTTTGAGAGCAAAGGGGACATGCAGCCACAAACCAGCTCCACCCCATTCCCAGTTCCTGTGGTTCAGGCACTGGACAGGGAGTGGTGCAGGAGGTGTTTGGTCTGGGTCATGGAGGCATTGAGCTGCCACGTTCAGACCCTGGGGATATTTGTGAATTAAGATAGCACAACTTACTCTTGGAGTATTGAGCGTTTTCATCCATCAATACTTCCATGGTATTTTACATGATGTACCTCGGAGTGCTTTATCTCCAAATAATCCTGAACGTCCCAGTAGGTTTTCTGCTGGGACAAAGGAGCTGTGGAAGAAAACACACCCTAAAAATAGCCAGTTGGAATAAAATTATTTTTTCTTACTGACATTTACTTTCATGAAGAAAAACAAGTGCACCTCGAGAAGCAAATTTCTCATTTTGAAATGGGCAATCCCAGTGAGATGTGCCAATCTCAGAGTTGCACACAGACCTCCTCTCAATGGGTTTAAGCTGCTTATCCTCCCCTCAGAGTAATTTATCTGTATAGCCTGAGCTGGGGCCAAAGAAAACAGTTTCTCAGGGTATTTCTTTTTAAAACATCTCAAACTGGAAATGATAAAGAACAAGGCTATCAGCAGGATGACTGTAATAAACACAAGACTTAGTTGCAGATTACTCATCCACTCAGACGGGAATAGAAAATGTTTCACTCCAAAACCAAATTGCAAGTGTAAATCAGGAGATGCAAATGGCAGGTGAGGCATTCACAACAAGTTTGCTATGGCTATATACATATATATATATAGATATAGTTTCCACCCTGCTTCATTAGAGCTGAGGCTGTTTGCCTGTTCCTTGTCATTATAATATATACATATAAGCTTCTGAATATAATTTCTTCACATTTCATGCACCACAGGCTGTTTTAAGTTTTAAGTAAAATCTCAGCCAACTGTTATCCAAAAGAAGGTTAAAGTAAGACTTCCACACCCAGGCACACTTATGCAGCCACTTTATGGACAAGCCTGGCAAGCAGTAAGATTTTAGCTGCCTCATTTTGGAATCAAGTCCCTGTTTTAAAAGCCTTCAGTAGGAAATTACTCAAGTTCTCCCTGGGTCCAGTCTCCAAGCAGCAGTTTGCCATCCACCACTGGAAACTGGGCAGGGACCCCACGAAGTATCTGAACTGGTGGAGGCTTTTTCCCTGCAGAGATGCTCTAGCAGCATTTAGCAGTGACTGCTGGGGTTTAGTCTATAGGAACAGCTAAATCCATGATCCCTACCGGGCTCTTGGCAGCACTGAATTCCCCTCTAATGGGACATGAGCCTCCTGAATTGCACCTTGCAATTCAGCCTCTGCTCATGAGTCACTCCCTGACAGCCCTGTCATTTAGGGCACTGAAACTGAGGGGAGAGTAACTGGGGAACAAATGGAGAGAAGTTTAAAAAAAAGCCCTGAAAAGTGGGACAATCATGAGAGTCTCAGTGGAGAACAGAATTGGCAAACAAAAAAGCTTTTTAAGAGCCCATCAGCTAATTCACCAGCTGCAGGAGACAGCACTGTCAGGAGGTAGTTTATGTGCCCTCCCAAAATGGGGGGCAGAGAGAATCCTGTAATCACTGCAAAGTGAACGACCAGAAGCAAACCAAACCAATCCTGACCACAGCACACATCACAAGGGCTGTTTGCACCAGGTGATGTGTCTGCTTCCAGTGAAAAATGAACAGGAGCCATAGAATTGTTTGGTTTCCATCTCTTTTAGCATACAAGTCTCATGGCCTTCTAAGAGACAGGCATGAGAGCAAGCAGGTCATGGCCTGCTCATCATTACTTAGAGCTTGTTACAGTAATTAGCATTTTACCTCTCACCCAGGTTCCTGGGCTGTGGAATATTGGATTATGCCTCACTAGAAATTAGGCAGAGCAGCCTGCATGGCCCAAAGGCAGAACAGGTGAGCTCCCTGTACAGCACGATGGGGTTGGATCCTTAACACTTCCACACAGCCCAAGGCTGGATTTGCCCAGAGGTGACACCTTTAGTGTTACTTTACTGTGCAGGCTGCACAGGAGAAGAACTGCCTGTGAAGGTGACAGCAGAGGTTTAAATGCAGTGTCACCTATCCAGAAACACAATGGTTGTGGAAGGGCTGAACTCTCCCGATACCTTCCTACCTTCTCACTGTTCCCTTCTACATCACCATCCACACCCACACAGGGACTTGGAGTGCTCACTGATTTTCATCTGTGACCTTCTCTGAGGATTTCAATCCTTTTGGTGCTCTTGAATTTCCATTCACTGCTGCCTCAGCGAGTTGATTTTACCTAACACCAAATTCTAAGCCTTACCTGGATAACATGGATAGGTACCTGATTGATGTTAGGAATTGGACGTGCTGAGAGGTTACCTCGAAAACCTCTTGGTTTGACTCCAGTTGAAGGCAATTCTGTTCAGTAAATGACTGCAACCCACAGTTGTCCAAACAGCAAGGACTGGAAGTAAGTCTTCCGTGCTCGGATTTTCATTAGGAAAAAGCCAGCAGCACAGGTCCATTCTTTTGGGATGAGGTGCCATCTTACAGGTACCTACCTGCCAGCCTCAGGAAATGCTCCTCCTTTGCTCAGAGTTACACTTCATCCCCCTTTTTCCAGCAGAACACCCCAAACTGATCTCACTGCATTTTATGCTTTGCAGCCCCTGGGGTGGTTCTGATTTAAAGGCTAACATGAGGTACTTTAAGCTCCAGATCCTCTTTTCCTACTGGAGGTACCTGCTACTGATGGAAGAGCAAAATATAATTATGTGAATTTGTCTTAGTTACTGAGGAAAAAACGAACAGGCTCTTCTTTACCCAATCCTGGAGCTCTGCAGAGTGGTCCAGCTCCCAGCCCAGGTGGATTGGTTCCCCCCCCCAGCAGCAGTGCTGGTGGGGGCTGTGTGCATCCCTCCGCTCTGGAACCCCAAAACCAGAGGGTCAGGGGCACCTGCTGCCACTCCCATCCCGCTCCAGCGCATGAAGTGCTCCGTATTCCAGCCTCGCCCACCCCGGGACCAAGTCCAGCAGTACAAGGAAGGTTGTTTCCAGCAGGCAGGTCCCTGGCATCACCAGGATTCCCATGCTGTGCTCCTCCCCAGTAAATCAGGGCACCTCCAGGTAGTGGAATCCACATTCCAGCTCTCTCACATACACAGACACCAAGCTCCTGCAGTTTTCCCTCCGCCCCCATCTGCAGCAGGGAGGCAGGAAGAGCCCAGCCCCAGCCAAAGGCAGCCCCCAGCCCAATCCCCCAGGTACCTCACTTAGAGGCGCTGGAGCTCCGCCGCAGCCGCTGGCTCCACACAGGGATCCTAGAGCCCCTGCAGCTCCTGCCTCAGGCAGGGAGGAGGGACAGGAGGAAGGAGGGAGTGGAGAGCCCAGCCCTAAGCCAGGCACCAAGCCCCGGGGATTGAGGGCTGTCACCCACAGTCACTTCTGGATTGGGGGAGTGCCCAGGTGGGAAAGTGTCTTGGATATGTTCCATTGCAGAGCCTCCCCGCTCTGCTGTGTTTGAGGCATCCCTTTGCCTTGGGAAGCTCATGCCCAGGGTCAGGGACTCACAGTTACCCACCCCTGACACCTCCCCAGGCATTACAGTCCAGATTCCCCCCAGTGCTCTGAGGGCTCCCAGCACTGCAGCATCTCCCGGGCTCTGCTCCTACCTGCTGAACTCCAGCATTCAGATCCAGGCCCTCCAGAGAGTCCAGCTTTTGCATCAGAAACCCAGGGTAAAAAAAACAGTCTGTGTGGCCCAGGTGAAAACAGGTGGTGCTTGTAACTGAAATGGAAGGTTTTGCTCCATCTTCCTCTGCATAAGGTTTTTCTGGAAAGAAAAACAGCATCCCGAGGACAGATCATAGGAGAACAGGCTTCCATTTAATGATTTCATGGATGTAAGAATTATTCTTTAATAATAATAAACCCTCTATTTTTTACACTCCCCTTTTTATCCTGGTGCAGTTTAAAAATGAATCCTTTAACAAATAATTTGAATTTGAGAGCACAGACAGTTATCCCAATGCAAATTTAAACCAACAAATTGTTTTCCAGCATAATTCCTTGTGGAATTACAACTCTAAATGGAATCATCATGTGCTGTAAATGAAGGCTAAAAAGCTCCAGCCATGCACAGACATTTTAGCAAAAAGGCAGTTTTGCCACATGGGATGCAGCAGATGGAATTGCAGAATCCCAAGATGTTGGGGGTGGGGCTGGAGCTGGGTGCACTAAAAAGCCACAGATGGAAAAACCTCTGACCAAGAGAGGATCCTGAAGGCCCTGCATCCAGGTAAGAGGATTTCATCTAAAATTCCTACCCCAGCTCTTCCTGCACACACACACAGTGCTGCAGGTATCTGTCTCCCTCTCACTTTCCCATATTCACATTCCCTCTGCCTGGAAGCCCAAAACGTGGCGAGTTCACTTTGAAATCCAAAGAGCTTCAGATGGAGAGGTACTATTCATATAAGTGACAGAATATCCACAATGCAGGGAATTGAGATTTGCAGGGAATCGCTTTCTGCTTCCCCCACATCCTGAGGAACATCAACATTGAATATTGACCACGGAAGATTATTAATATTATCCTTATTTTTTGCAGAATATTGTCTTTTTCGATTTAAAAAACAACTTAGAGAGCAGCAGGGCTGATCTGTGTCCCAGGACACTTCCACCTTTTTAAAAGGCCGGCGCCGCCATCTGCTGGGAGCAGAAAGAAGGACACGATGCAAAATAAAGACAAGGAGAGATCATGGAACCCCGGAACAGTTGGGATTGGGAGGGACCTCAAGGGTCGTCCAGTTGCACCTCGGAGCCTGTTCAGGGCAGGCTGCTGTCCACCGGCCCCTGATTTTGGATGGGTATGGAAGTGATGGAGGTGTTCAGGGAATGCTGGTTGTTTTTCCCTGTGTCAGGTAATCTGGTCATTAAATAGACTAATTGACCTCTTCCAACAGGGAAGCATATAAGCAAGAGGTGCCAAAAAATTCTGAGTTTCTGGGAAATTACACCCGCAAGTACCTGACTTAAAATGCTCTGGGATCGTCACCGGTCTGACTTCCACGGACTGGTCACATTGTCCAGGTGTGTCCCGTTCTGCTATAAATGCATTTGTCCATGGCGTAATTTCTATTTTTTTCCTTGTAAAGAGGGTCAGGGTGGGAGAGGGGCACAGGGAAAAAGGAATAGGGGTGGGGGGTAGAGGACAGGAGGCTGAGACCCCTGCATCTCCTCCCATCGCCTGAAGGAGAGACTCCCAGAGGACAAATGTCCTCGGTCCCACCCTCTCTCACCAGTGTGGGGTCTGCCCTTAGCCACAAAATGCAGCATTTTGGCTCTCTGATCAAAGCCTTACACTGCCTGAGCCTCCTTTGGCAGTGCCAAGACAGGACTTGAGTCTGTATCACAGCCCTGACACTGCCTGGGTGGGGCTGGTGCCCAAGTGCCAGAAGTGCAGGATTTGGCCTCCATTTCTGAGCCAAAGAAAATGCCTCATTTATTTATCACATGACCCCAAGCCTGGGGCCCCCCAAACACAGGCCTCGGTCTCCATTTCCAGACCATGAAGGTGCCTGGCCCAGGCTCATTGTAGGATGCCCCATTCTGATCCCCAAAACCCCACATGACTCGGGCCTCTTCTTTCCCAGTTGGGTCTGGAGCTCTCAGCCGCTGGAAATGAGGCTGGAAACAGGGAATTTGGTCCCTGAACCCCAAGCCTGGACTCCCCCTTGGAGCCCCAGTGTGATGTCAGGACAGGCAGGAGAGCCAGTAGTGTTGGGACAGGAGATAAAGAGGAGGATGGAGCCCATCCAGAATTCCCCAGCACCCACAAACATCCCAAGGACCCCACTGTCCTGCCCCTCTCTGCTACTTCCTCCCCAGCCCCAGTGCCAGGAATTGCAGAGAAGGAGCCTGGCCACTGCCAGCCTTCTCCCAAACCACATCCATGGACCGTGCCAGCACCCTCCATGGCAGGACACAGGTACCAGAGAGCAAAAGGCAAAGACTCGCCAGCATCAGCATGTTTACTTCCCACTCTAGAACAAGCCACATCAACGTTACAGACACCCCCTCCAGGCACCCACCCGGCAGTAAGGCACTTTTGCAAACACTTAAAAACATTTTTCCCAGCTGCAGCTGCCATCCCGGGGTGTCTGTGCCCTCGGCCTCAGCGCAGTGTCACCAGCTCCTCGGCAGAAGTGGGGTGAATGGCAACCGTGTTGTCCAGGTCGGCCTTGGTGGCCCCCATTTTGACGGCCACAGCAAAGCCCTGCAGCATTTCGTCACAGCCCAGCCCTTGCATGTGCAATCCCACCACCTTGGGAGAAGAAGTGAGAGGCCAGGTAAGACCCAGAATCCAGGGTGAACTCTTGGGCTTGGGGCTGCGGGAAATAGATCCCAGCCCAAGAGCTGACAGCATGGGGACCAGAGGACAGCCAGCTGTGGTACCCACTGCCCCCCAGCTGTGCCCCCCACTCACCTTCTCCTCCTTGCCAGCACACACCAGCTTCATGACACACTTCACCTTCCTCTGGGTGACAGCATGGTACAAGGGAGTGAAGGATGTGTTGTAGATCTTGACCTTGTCCTTCCCATGTACGGCCACGGCCTCCTCTGTAGCAGAGACCACAGCGCAGGGGTCAGAGGGATGCACAGGGAGCATTTAAAAAGAAGAGGCAAAGACCTTTTGTCAAGGCTCACTTGCTGGAGATCAAAACATCTCGAGCATCAAAACAGCAGCTCCGAGCCAGTGTCCCCAGCCCCTTCACCCCCTCCACGCCCTGTCTGTCCCCACCACCTTCAGTGAGCCCCACGGTGCCGATGGGCGGGTGGCTGAAAACAACCGTGGGGATGTTCTCGTAGTCCAGCCGGGAGTCCTGCTTGCCCTCGAAGAGCCTGTGGGCCAGCTTCCTGGCAGCTGCGATGGCCACTGCAGGGAGGGACCGGGAGCCTGAGCCGCGGCACCGTGCGGCACCGAGGGGCTGTGCAGGGAAGGGGGCACGGCTGCAGTACCTGGGGTGAGGAGGGCTCTCCCACAGACATCCCCGAGGGCATAGATCCCTCTCCTGGTGGTGTTCTGGTACTCATCCACAACCACGTGGCCCTTGGGGTCCACCTGCACACCCTGCCACGGGAAACAGCAGCCACATATTGCTCCAGGAAGGATGGGATGGCCCGTGGGGCACCTGTGCTGGTGGCCACAGCGCTCCCAGGTAGGGGGCCAAGTTGTGGGAACACCATCCTGTGACAGGCTTCAGAGACCCAAGGGAACCCCAGAGACCTGCGGGCATCCTCCCACCAGCACAGAAGGGACACGCCACCATCTCACCACTTTGTCCAGGCACAGCCCCTCGGAGTTGGGCTCCCGCCCCACGGCCCACAGCAGGCAGTCCACGTCCCGGATCACCCCCTCTGTTGGCTTATGGCCAGGCACTGACGAGCTCACTGTCACATCCAGCAGCCCACACGGAGACTTAGTGACCCTCTTGACCTAAGAGCAGCAGGAGAAGGTGCAGAGGGCTTTTGCCTTGCAACAAGTGACGGCAGCCAAGCTGCAGATGCAGGCATGTTGCCAAAACCACGGCTCAGCAAGCAGCGCCCAAAACGGCAGCTTTCCCCCAGCCCTGCCTCTGCAGGAGGGGATAGGACAAGCTGCAAGGTTGCTCTGTACTTTCCCACCTGTGTGTGCTTCCAGACATCCACCCCGGTGTTTTCCAGCTCCTGGGTGCAGTTTGAGCTGATCAGGGAGTCAAAGGTTCGCAGGACCTGGGCAAGGATCCCCGCCAACCCTGTCAGATGAGGGTCTGCAGGCAAAGGCACCACCTGGCAGACCCTCCACCTGCACTTCCCTACTCCTGGAAGCCAAGAGGTTTGGGGTGCTGCCGGTGAATAAACTTCTCTGTTTGTTCCTGCATTATTTTCTTTTCCTTTCTTCCTCTTTTCAAGTCGTGACTTGAAATAAAGCTCAAGGGAATGGAAGCAGTGACATGCATGGTGTTTCTGCAGCCAGCCTCTCCATGGCTCCCATGCCCCGTGCCCTGCATCACTATTCCCGTGCCAACCCCTCCTTTACCAGGAACTGACAACCAGAAAACCCCAGCGGGCTGGGATGTGACAGCTGGACGGGAAGCACGGCTGGGGACAGGCAGCAGCACTACCTTGTCGTGGCGGATGAGCAGGGACGATTTGGAGCCCAGCGTGGAGAGGATCCCCGCGATCTCCACGGCGATGTAGCCGGCCCCGACAATGACGCTGCGCCTGCGGAGAAGGGACGATGCCGTCTGCAGGCACCTGGAGCTGGTGCTGCTGGATGTGGGGGATGAATCCCACTTTACCTGGGCAGCTCCTCCAGCTCGAAGAAGCCATCACTGGTCATCCCCAGACTAGCACCTGCAAAGCAGAGACCCTTCAGCACCCTCCACCTGTCCCCCTTCCCCTCCCAAAGCCTGCTTTGCTTTGGCAGACCTCTCTCCAGGCTGGGAGCCTGGGGAATTGCATGAGGCTCACCAGGAATTTCGCTGTCAGAAGGGAGAGCCGGGCGCCCGCCCGTGGCTATAAGAATGTGAGGAGCTGTGTACTTTTTCCCATCCACCTCAACGGTTGGCTCGGAATCAGCAGTGAACTTGCCATAGCCTCGGATGATGTCAATGTGAGCCTTAGGGATAAGAGTTATGGGATTAACAACGGGATGAGGTGCGGGAGCCAGGGCTTCCACAGCTGGAGGACACCCATTAAGGCTGGAAAAGGGGCCAAAAATCCACTTCTGCCAGTCGGACTTCAGGATACACACATCCCAAGCTGACCTTCTTAACGTTGTTCTCGTAGATGTCATTAAGGCGCCGCACATACGCGTCACGCTTCTCCTTGATGGTCCTGGAACAGAGCAGGGAATACCATCACTACCAGCAGATCAACCTCCCAGCTCAGGAAGAACGTGGCACTCAGCGCCATGGTCTGGTTCACAAGGTGGTGGTCAGCCAAAGGTTAAACTCGATGATCTCAGAGGTCTTTTCCAACCCTAATGATTCTGTGGTTCTGTGAACCCAACCCCTCTGGCATGTGGCAGCCATGCCACTAAATAAAATGGCTCCCTGTGACCCTTTCCCCACCAAAGCAAGATGGCTGTGCCTGCTTTCCTTGCATTTGTCTTTTCCAGAGTCTCTTCCCACAGCCAGTTTGGCATCGGAACAGCAAAGCTGGTCCTGTAACCAGCTCTGTAACCAGCCCCGTAACCACGGGAGCCTGGAAGCAGGCAGGGACCCCTTTGAAGTGGACAAAGGGCTGCTGCCCACAGGACACTCACTGGAAGAGGCAGGTTTCCAACTGGCCCTTGCCATTCTTACCTCCAGTTGAACTTTACACCTGGTGTTTCAAAGCCATAGTCAGCGTGATCGTGGACGAACTCCGCATGGACCGCCGTGTTCCACATCACCTGCCCACACAAACTTCAGGTTGGTCCAGGCAGACTGGTTGGATTCTGGGAAAACCCCTGCCAGGCTTTCTGATTCCTCACTTTAGCCCAGAGCACCCACGGGACCACAGCATCCTGAAAGCTCAATACCCTCGGAGTATTCCTCCTTCCTCCCCACACCCTGTGCCAGCACCTCCCGAGAATTTGGCAGACACCCACACCAGACCCAACCCATGCAGCCAGAGGCGCCACCAGAGCCAGCGGCAGGGCAGCCTTACCTTCTTTGGCACACACCCAACATTGACCTGGGGGGGAATAAGAGCAAGTCTCAGTGTCAAGGCCCTGTTTTGCAAAGGCAATGCTCCAGAGAGCATCCCACATCAGGCAGGTAGTGCATCTCAGCTCTCTGCTCAGGAAAACAAAGGCAGGATTACAGGTTCCTGGCAAGACTGGGGTGTAACCGCCTGGGGAGGCTCAAGGTCTTGTGGTTTGCCCGTCTTCCTCAACTTCCTTGAAAGAGAATGCGGAAGGTGGAGCCTTTAAACACAGGGTTTTTTTCCATTCTCTAAAAATTATTTACTAGGAGAAAGGTGCTAGCCATCCGCTTGCCTGTGCTTCAGGGAATATGGTAATTTTTCCAGCAGAAGGCATTAGGGCATAAAACTAGAGCACATCCCTCGCTTATCTGAGGAATTAAGTTTCTTTTTTGGCTTGTTATCAGCTCACCATGCTCTTGGAGTTCTGCTTTAACGCCTTGCAGTTGTGCTACACATATCCAGGATCCACCGGCATCCTGTCACCTGCCTGAAAACGCCTTGGAAACGGCCGGGAAGAATATGGTGGAGATGGGGGACTGGGATCCGTCCTGCTTCAGCCTGACAAGGCATGTCCTTACACAAACGCTCGGACACCAGGAGGGCGATTCCTTCACTCCGGCTTCCCGCACCACGACCCTCCTCGGGTTGGGGGGGTTCCCGCTCACCGGGGCCAGCATAGTGACACCGGCCCCGCGTCGCTCGTCCCCTGCCCCGTCCCTCCCCGCCCCGGGTGCGGGTCCAGCCCCAAGTGACTCACGCAGGTGCCTCCGAGGCGCCGCGGCTCCACCAGCGCGACCCGAGCGCCGAGCTCGGCCGCCCTCCGGGCCCCCGCCAGCCCCCCGGAGCCGCCGCCCAGCACCAGCAGCTCGTAAGCGGCCGCCGCCATCGCTCCGGGTTCGGTCCGGCCCCGCCGCCCCGCCCCGGGACCGCCCCGGGACCGCCCCCGGCCCGGCACGACACCACGTGTTGGGGCTGACAACGGCGAGTTTATTGGTTCGGGTACAGCGAGGAGGATCGCAAGCACTTTCAGGACAAATATACAGAGGGGAAGTGGGGAGGTAATAATAAAACAAAATAAAATACCCCAAAACAAACCAACCGAAAAAAAAAAAGGGGGGGGGGGGAAGGAGGATCAGCACATTATGGGAACAGAGCTAAAAAGGGAACGCTTTTATCTGGGTTATGACAACGTACTCCCAAGAAGGAATCACACTTCCTTTCTCCAGTTAAGTTGAGCCGTCTTTGCAATAAAATTAAGAGTGGTAGGGGATGAAGTTAGTGTGCACTTCCCTGGAAAACAAACTCTAATTCATGCCAGTTAAACACTAGAACTAAAAATGTACAAAGAAGCGTCAGAGGAGATGAAGTGTTGTTAAGGAGTTACCTTTTCCTCTCTGAACAGTCCAGAAAGAAAACAATGACTACAAATACAGCAGGCAAACTGACTTTCGGGCTGATGGGCATGGGAGAGAGAGAGAGTGTCGTAAGGAATTCAGTCTCAAGTTGTGCTAAATGCTCTTCGTCCTCTGTATGGCACATTTTGGTCCATGATGGGGATTTGAGTTGAGACGAACCCTGATTTCTTACAGAAACGTGTAAATATTGTTGCTTTTTTTTTTTTTTTTAAATGCCAGGTGTACTTCCTTCTAGAAAGGTTGGGAGAAGTTTATAGGAAGTAGTCTGGGGTACGACGGGTAACATGAGGCTCTCCACGACGAGGTGCTGGGTCAAACTGGAGGCTGCAGGAAAGAAAACCACATTACTTACCCTCCTCCACAAGTCATTTTCCAGCGCCACGATAAATAATCAGGCTTGCTCTCCTGCTGCTAGCACTCTACTCACCCCAGCTGCTTCCACATTAAACATTGCAAGCCCCAGAAAAAGAATTAATGGGAGTTCAAACTCATCACAGTGATCCAGCAGCCTGTCACCTCTTTCTCATGGGAGCAGCTGAAAGCACAGTTCAGACCCTCTCCCCCATTTTACAAAGCTCAGCGCTACCAAAGATGAGAACAAATGCATAAATCCAGGAGTTTTTACTCCCTCCATCAAGTTCAGGCAATAAAGAGAAAGAAGTGCAGAAGCTCCAACTCTCCAGACAGCCAGAAAGAGGAGCTTTTAGGAACTTAACTCATCATGTTAATTCCAGAGTGGCGTGACCTGGCTTTTCAAGGAAGAGCCGCTATGGGAACGATCAGCCATTCCTCACAGAGCTGTTACAAAGAGAGCCCAGCCCAAGCCAGGATACTCACAAGGAATATTTTAAAGTGTCATCTAGTTCCATGATAGCAGCCTGGTTCCCACAGCGGTAGCAGTAATTGGGAGCACTGAAGATGGTAACCACATTCCGGTCGTGGCACCAGTTATAACCCTGCCAGGGAGAGAGAGAAAAAGGTCTCTGTTAAACCTCAGCCTCTCCAAAGCTGTTCTTCAGGCCTGAAACTCTCTGAGGCACTTGTCAAACTGGAGATTTCTTCAAGTATTTCCAACTGACATAGTTTCATTTCAAAATACGTGCCTTACCACAAGAAGCAGCAGCAGGTACCTGGCCAAACCAGCTCCAAGCAGCCGGCAGGAGATCATCCTCACTTGTAAATTATGGATGGTACCACTAAAAAGCCCCGGGAAGTTTAGGGATGCCTTTGGCTTTCATCCACCACAAGTGACAATTTGCCTCCTGGATGCCAGTAACTTCTGACACACGGGATCTACCTGCACTAGATTTTGAAAATGCATCTGCTCCATTGGCCCACCTGGCGTTTTTCCAGCAAGACACCCAGGAATAGCCTGTCTACAGCCAAAAATAGCATAATCCCTGTCACACCTGACTGCCAAGCACCATGGGATAGGCTGTTGGACGTAGCAGCAGTCAAAGCAAGAGCAAGCCAGCATGTAAGAAGATTATTCCTGCCACAAACGGGGTGTGACACAGCCCTTTCAACAACTGACTTGGAAGGTGAAATTTGCTCGGAAAGGGCAGAACATGCCCTTTATTTAGGCTGCAGGTCAAAGCACGGCATTTTATGTTATTGTTCTCACATGCCTAAAGCCCCTCCTTGGTAGTGACCTGCCTAATATTGAGGTGCCAACAAACCCGTGAGTGCAAGGTACCTCAGAGGAGACCCCCATGGGCCCCTGTTTTGTTAGCCCTGGCTAGCACGGCGGTTGCCCTACCTCCATGACCAGCTGGTGAGCACGGGAGACCAGTGTGAGACCATTGGCGTGGTTAAAGGTTTCAGAAATATCCTGCCCAAAGGTGTAGCCAGCACCACGTGGAGAAATGCCCCAGCCGCCGCGGTCATCCGGATCCGACCACAACAGATCACACATCGGACCCTGGGGAAACATTAGGAGTTCTTTGTTAGGTTCACTGGCAATATGCTTAAACATCTCTTAATTACAGCAGCAAGACTGCCAGCAGGTCCTTCTCAGATCAAGGCACCTGAGGAGTTTACTGAACACACATCTGCCAGCCCAAACCACTCCCAACACAAACCCCAGCTGCCCCAGGAGCTCCAAGTGTGGGTTTGCAGTCCAGATTTCAGGCCCCAGGAAGCTGTAACAAGGTGAAACACCACAGGAGACTAAGCTGGCTGGGGAGGAAGGATGGTGTCACAGGGTGGCTTCACAGGGCGGTTGTCAGTTCACAACTACATCTGTGATCAGGCTGAAGATAGTAAACACCCTCCCCTGCCAAATCCTGCTCTTTGAGTCAGACTGAATGCCCAAAAAATCCCACGATTCTGGTGAAAGCAGCTGTGAAACCCCCACAGCTCTCCTTACGTAGGCTGCTGTAACGAAAGCACACTGACTAATGTGTGTTTTGCCCAAATGTTCATCTGCTCTAGCTCCAGGAAAGGCCATAACCCATGCATAACCATGTGTTTAAATGGACTGCAATGTGAGAAAACATTTCCATTTTGCACCAGCAGGTATTTAAGCTTCTGAAGCATTTCCTTTCTTATTACCTCGTGAGGAACTTCCTGCAGGCGGTCCAGAGCCCTGATATGATCCAGTGTATCTATGGATGGAGAGAGGCCACCGTGGAGGCAGAATATCTGTTCCAAAAAGAAAACAGCAATCCAGTGAGGGCATACTGTTCAAGGAAGAATGATCTCCAAACCAGCTGGGTTTAACTCTGTTCACACTCATTCACAACCGCAGCCACCTCGCCCTCGGACCACAAGTTAAAGGAGCTTGTCTGGCACTGGTCCTGTGGATGTCAGACAATACAGCCTGCAGAAATCAAGGGAAGGGAGTGTTTGCCTTACACCGGACTTACCTGGCCGTCTACCAGAGCTGTGAGAGGCAGGTAATCAAACAGGTCTGTGAAGTACTTCCAGACGTTGGCGTTGCCGTACTTGCGCAGGCACTCGTCGTAGAAGCCGTAGACTTGTGTGATTTGCCTGCTCTCGTGGTTGCCCCTCAGTATCGTGATGCGCTCCGGGTACCGCACCTGGGGACGGAGAACACGCTGCCTCAGCCATGGCATCTCGCAGGCAGCAGCCAAGCACTCTGCTCCCAGCACACCCCCACTGGCACGGATCCATTTACGCCCGTTATGCTCAAGCCAACACCAGCATTACTGGGAGGAGAAAATTACCACGGAGGAAATGGTTCCCAGCTCCCAGGTTTTGCCCCGAATCTCTCAAGCCGTACCTTCAACGCCACCAGGAGAGTCACTGTCTCCACTGAGTAATAGCCTCTGTCCACATAGTCTCCCATGAACAGGTAGTTGGTGTCTGGAGACTTCCCACCGATCCTGAAGAGTTCCATAAGGTCGTGGAACTGCCCGTGGACATCCCCGCACACGGTGACTGGGCAGCGTACCTCTTGCACATTTGATTCTTTTGTAAGGATTTCTTTAGCCTGGCAAGGGAAACACATTAAGGACAAAATGGTAGGGAGCTCCTCCAGAAGCAGGGGATGTTCTTCTGCTCCACTCCCACTGGAAACCCAGTTTCATCCCCACTGCTCAAGCTGACCACTGGAAAAACAGTTTGGTGGGTGAGCACAGACAAGGGGTGTTTCCTAAATCCCAGTGCACGGAGATGAGCAGGTTTACTACAGCAAAGCCAGATTCCCTCGCCCAGGGCACACTTGGCCTGCCAGAATCCCAGCCCTCTTCCAAGCACAACAGTTCAGCAACTTCTACAGGCAAGTCACATGCAACTGGAAAGCAAAGACACAGGCAACTGGAACACAGGGAGCCACAACCAGCTTCCCGGGCTGTAACCAGCTGGCAACAAAACGACCACAGATGGAAGGATGGCATCCCTGGATTTAGTCATCTCTTCTTCCACACCCAGCAGTTCCTCTGCTAATTACAACCATGCAGTGTAGCCTATCTGCATCACCTTATTATCCTTATCAAATATCAGGTTTGTTGTGCTGCCTCCAGCTCACTGACTGATGATCATCAGTGCTCCAGGCACATCCCAGGCACAGGGAACACCCACAGGATGGCTCCATCTGATCCAAACAAAAGGGCTGGAAGATCACCAACACTGAGCAGCCACCAGCAGGTGATGATCTGGGTATTCCCTGCCATATCCCTCAGCTCAGGCTGAGCTAAGACTCATCCTGTGCTGCCAGAAGGGAGCTGTTTCCCAAGGATACCCTGAGGATGCCTGCGTTCCCATTCCAACGTTTGCTGCCTTGCCTCTTCCATGAAAAACATGGATTTGGAAGGAATAACTAAACCCCAAGCAGTTTGGACTGTATCCAGCAAGCTTTTTGCACATAACCTAACCTGAGGGATCCTTAAAGTCACATCCTCCCCATGGACTTGATGACATGGGCTCTGCCTTGCACTTCTAGCATGACTGGGAACTGCTGAACATGTTGTATATGAGTGCAGTAGTAGCACTCAAATTCTGCTCACGCATCTTTAAGAGCATTTATAGCACCTTCTGAGAGCTTCCACCCTCTGGGAGAGACAAATATAAACCCACAAAACAGCTGCTCCGTGTGTTCTGACTGTTGCACAAAGCAACAGGCAGGGGTTTGTTCCAAGCTGGAGCTCAGCAGGGCTCCTCTTCCACAGGAACAGGGCAAACACGCTCACTTTAAGGGGGGAAGGGGGAAGCCAGCCCACGAACTGAAATGTTGGTGCTAGGAGAATCCAGAAGTTTCCCCTGATGAGGAAGGAGGAGCTGGCAGGTGACGAGGAGCAGCTCCTCTCGCTGCCAACCAGCTGTTCCCCTGCAGCCCATTTTAGCTCACCCTGTGGACACTCATCCGTGCACGTGGACAGATCCACAGATCTGTCATTTTAACTATGCAGAGCTGGTTTACATCAGGCTCGGGAGTCCCAGTTTGCCCTCACATGATGATTTTCTAATGCAGAACAAGACTTTGAAAATCTTCAGCATCAATAAAAACACCCCAGAAAAGCAGTGACTAACTGCAGTGTGAACACTGGAATCAAATGACTTTAAATGAAAACCACTATTACAAAGCAAAAATAAAAACCTCTGATGCAAGCAGGCTGCCTGGCATCATCAGCACTTACTTAATCCAGGAGGCTAATAAATAACTATGACTAAAAAGTCAAAATTTAGCTGCCTTTGTTGCAGAAAACAGTGACTAATGCTATCAGCTTCCTGTGCACCTGTCCAACTTGCGCTGGATGAAAACCATATCCAGGTCAGGATAAAAAGCAGCAGCTTTTAGGTGTTTTTATTAAATAAACCTCCCCTGTATTAAATAAACCAAACCAATGGCTGCCATGTCTGTGCTCAAAGAGCCTTTGAAGAGCAGCCTGTTTGCTGGCTGTGAGCTTGCCCATCACCTCAACTCCTTGTGTCCTTTTGAAGAGCCTTGTAGAAAGGAGCAACTCCACTCCTTCTGTAATACTCATTCCCTCAGCTCGGTCTGACCCATAAAGGCTCGTTCTCTGTGAATCTGAAGCCACGCATGGAAGAGTTTGGGATCAAACTTCACCCAAACCTTCATCCTTCCAACTGCCACAGAGCAAACTCCTGTGCCAACAAGTGGGCAGAGGACATTAAACCTCAGGGAGCTCGGCCGGAACGAGAAGCAGCCCAGAGGGATGGCAGGGATGGAGCTGTCTCACCCTCCAGGAAAAAGGCAGCAGCAGACACTCCAGAGCCTCTGCCGAGGTTCCCAGGCGCTCCCAGAGGTACCTGAACCAGCACCCCCCAGCATGAGCATCACCAACAGAGATAAAACATGGCCAGCCACAACAAAACGCAGCACTGGGAATTTCATGCAATTTTCATACGCCTCCGAAGAACAAGGAGAGGGATAGTCATGGATAGCCACTTGTTGAATTCAGGAAAGAGACTTTTCCTTGCCTTCTTTCACAGGCCATTTCATCATCTTCGTGAAAAAAGCCTCTTGCCTGGATTAAACAGGACGGCTCCCTCAAGTGCACCCCAAAATGTGCAAGCTCCACCAGTGATTTGAATTAACCCTTCTATCAGCCTCTGAAATCCTGCTGGATTTGGGCTAATTTCCATTTTAAACACCAACAGAATGGGAACAACAGGATCGCAACAGCACCTCCACCACCTGCATGAACCCCTCGGGGCTGATCAGCTGCCTAAAGATGCTTTCACTGGACAGGTGAGGACAGAATGGCACTTCCACAGGTGCAAATTTCAACAACTGTTTTAAGAGTGTAGAATCACTAGGCACACCTTCATTCTGTCCAATCCTTCCCTCATCACTGTCCATTATGCCAGGACTTAAAAAATCAAGAATGACCCATACAGATAACTCTGGGATTTGGCTACTTTGTTACCCCCCACTTAATTCTGATCATTTTTTAGTACCGTGTTCTTCCACAAACTGAAACCTGAGGCAAAAGGTACTACTGTGCTGGGCGTCTTTGAAATCACCCCCAAAAACAGGAGTGCTAAGAAGCGTTCCAGAGAAAAGGATTTCTCCAAACAAAACTTCAAGGAAACCAACTAAACCAGCTTTGTGGCAGGGCTGCACACCCCGAGGTTTCTGTAAGCTCCTCTCCTGGGTAACACAACCACTCCCCAAAACTTAAACAAGCCAAGTGAGTGCAGAGCACAGTGTTTCCTTCGTGCCCGTCGTTTCCATCAGTTCCCAGCAGCCTGGAAGAACGAGGTGCTGTGACAGATGACACACCTACCTGTCACCTGCCTCTTGAAGGACAAACATCCTCCCCACCTCCAGCTGAGCTTTCCTATTCAGCTTCTCCCTACTTCCTGTGCATTCAGCCACAATCTGCTGGCATCATTCTACAGCTTCCCAAAACACAGCAGCCACAACTCCAGCTTCCCAAGCAGCCACAGCTCCCTCACAACTGATGGAGCTCTGGAGAAAGAGCCACAAACCAAACGGATAGGCTCAGCATGGGATTAAAAAAAATGGAAAGGGGGGAAGAAAATAGAAGCTGTGTGGGGGTTAGGGAGATGTCAGGATCACTGCTGGAAAAACATGCCAAGGAAAATCTTCCCTTGGTCACAGACTGCAGTGTTGAGGGAGTGTTCACAAAGAACTTTTAGAGTGCTCAGACAACACCCAGCACAGTCCAAGGACCTTTCTCCCGATGGGAAAAAGAGGCTCTTGCCAGTCTCTGCTAAACAAATCCAGGCAGGCAATTGCCAAGGCCTATCCAAACCACAGTCCAGAATAGCAAACCGTGTCCTTTACCCGACCATTCCTCTTTCTATTTTGGTCTCCCTCACCAGGCTGTGAACCTGTTTGGGTCTCACCTCTGCTTCCCGAGATCCCACCTCGGAAATCAGAGGGATTCCTCACTGACTCGGGGCTGAATTTTCAGCGCGTAGCTCCTCTATGCTTTGTAAGACACCGGCACGACGGATACCCCACAGGAACCACCCCTGTCTGCCAGTGTTGGATGCTCCAGAGGTAGCACCCTGGTCCTCCCATGTCCAATCTCACGGAAACCACCCGTCATCCAGCGCCGGATATCCCCAGGCACCATCCTGCTCTCCCAAAACCCACAAGCACCAGCCGCTCTCCCAGTGCTAAATATCCCACAAGCACCAGCCGCTCTCCCGGCGCCCAATATCCCACCAGCCGCGTCCCTGTCTCCCAAAACTCGATATCCCACAGGCACCAGCTCGCTCTCCCCACGCCCGGTATTCCACAGGCACCACCCCATCTCCCAATGCCCGACATCCCGCCGGCCGAAGGCCTGTCCCCCCACGCCGGATATCCCACAGGCACCATTCCTCCTTCCCAACGTTCGGGCCCGGCACTCACCTTCTCGCAGAGGCTGCGGACTTGGCTCTCGCTCAGCTGCCGGCACTCGTTCAGCTGCTCGATCCACTGGTCCAGCTCCTTGGCGAAGCCCTTCTCCTCCATGGCGGAGGGGGCCGGGCGGGCCCCCCGAGGCCCGGGCCCGCCTGTGGGTGCCGGCAGCGACCGGGAACGCGCGGCCCGATCGGGTCTGCTCCGCTCCGCGTAATGGCGGCGCCCCCCGCCTGCCGCGGCTGCTGCGCACTTCCGGTCACGCCCACAAACGCGTGCGGCGCGCGCCGACGCTTCCGGCGCGCCGAACCTGCCTCAGAGCCCCGCCCCTCCCCTGGGGCCCCGCCCCGCTCCCCTCACGGCTGAGGGAGGCGATGGCGGCTCCGCTTGTTTGTGTTTAGCCCGGCCCAGAGCTGCTTGACACAACCTGCGCTCTTCTCTCCAAGGGAAAATGAATAAAATGTCCCCTTCTCTCTAAGGGAAAAGGATAAAATCACGCGGGTTTGCGCCCGCTGTGGATGTCGAGTCGCAAGGGTTGACAGCAGGGCCAGGGAATGTAACAATCCCTGTCTGCCTTTCAGTAAATGCGTGTTACTAATTCCTTGCACCGTATTCCCATGAAATATTGTGGAGCAATACTCAAATCTGGAGCGCGTGTACGATGATGTACCAAATACGACACAAGATTAGTAATTATAAACAGTAAAAATTAATACATTGGTTTACAAGCTGGCGCTCTATTCATCTCGCCCTCAGGTTTAGACTGTGACAGACCTGCACAAATTTCTAGCCCCTGCTCTTTATTGATCTCCTTTGGAGTTGTTCTACTGCCTCCTCTGTACCCAAATGGAGTAGTAATATTGTGACAGTGATGTAGGAACTGAGGCTAAGACACTGCTACAATCCAGAGTGCCCAGCTCAGGCAGCAAGGACTGGGATTTTAGGAGACCTCGGAGGGGAAACTCTCCTGGGATTTTTAACAGGATAAGATAGATCAAGTCCATGTGGTGTGTTTTTCCGTGTCAGGCGGGAAGGCTGAGGTTTGCTGAGGAGCTGCTTAGGCTGTCCTACCAGGAACACTGACGTCGGTCACGGTTCCCTTAATCTCCTCTGGGATTTGTGGACAGATGGATTTGTGGACTTCACCCTGAAGAGAGGGAAAAAATTAAAGGATTCAAAATATCACATCCCTGAAGGGAATTTTCTAACTAAAAATACAGCTAACAAAGTAAAAGAGAGCAATTTATATAAAACACAGCTTTGTAGCTACTGTTCTAGGTGACAATTGCTCACCATTTCAGTTCCCAGGAAAGAGAGCTGCCAGGAACTGTTCGCACTCCTCTGGATGTTTTATTTACTCATGTATTTTTCCAGAAGATCATTTTTAACCATATTGCCCATGTTGGTGATGCAGAGGCAGAGAATGGCCATGGGGTAAGGCAAATCCTGCCTCATGGCAGTGGACAATAAAACTTCCCAGCCCGGAGCTTCCCAAAGACAGCGTGCACTCCGTGCCTTTAGGAGCATATGGGAGAGCAGCACAAAAATCATCCCTGTCTTGTCCAAAATGACCCAAAAAGGGCATTCTGAGCCTCAGGAGGTCAGCCTGAAAACAAATGCTGAGCAGCTTTTATTCCGTCTTTGAATTTTTGAAGGTTTCTTCGTGATTTAATTCGAGGAAACAAAGTACGGACATATGGGACACGCACGCTTCGGTGATAAGTTTCTATTTACTGATTCCTTGCCAGCATTAAAATGTTTAATGGTCAAAGCTTAAATGGAAAGATCGGGCTGAGATATTTCTCTTGGCTCCTCGTCAGAAATAGAGAGGTTTCTGAGGAATGGATCCGAAGGCAGGTCCTCAGCAAAGGACCGACAGAACCTCGCACCTACAGCTGTGCAGCCGGGGCCAGGACCATCCTCAGAGCAGCACGACGAGGTTTATTGGAAAGAGGGAGCTCTTGGGATGAGCTGTGGATTTCCCTGCAAAGGAGTGGCAGGGACAGAGCCTGCAGAATCTCCCGGCAGCAGTGGGGGACATTCATCAGGCTCCCTGGCAGGGAAAACTGACAAGCCTCACTGAGAGGGAATTAATGAAGGCAGGATTTTTCCACCACCTTCTCTAAAATCTCATCAATTCTGTGCTAGAACCTTCTAAAAAGGCAATGCTGCTAAAGGGGCATAAAAGGCTAGTTTATTAAAAAATAGATTAATGTTGGCTGTGTAACATTAACCCCCCCCCCTCCATGGGGTACCATGGTTTCTTAATTTTGTAATTTTTCCACTGGAACTGGGCTTTTTAGGGTGTGATACAAAACCCAGGAGAAACAGAAGCAGAAAAAATTACTACACTGCCTATGGAAGGTATTGCCTGAGCTTATCCACTGCTTGCTTCCTAAAGAGGGCTGGATTCCTGTGTTTTAGGGAGGGGGAAAAAACCACCCCCACAGTGAATACATAAAATTAAAACCAGTGAAGTTCTTCTTTCCACCAGCAGCTGAGGGTGCACAAACCCAGAGGGAGCTGCTCCAAGGGTACCTGATCCCCGCCGAGGGTGCAGGGGAGCACCGGACTGCCCAGGGGCACGAGGATGCGGATCCCTAAAACATATTTTGGGGTGCAGACGCAGCATTTTTGCACTGGATGGGAGGCAGAGGTACCTGGCAGCACCCTCCGTGAAGCCTGGATTCTTTCTCCCAGCGTTTCCCCACAGGATTCATCTCCCTCCTTCCCGTGATGGCATCATCATGGGCAGCACTGCTCGTACTGTGAGGAGCAGCAGGAAACATTACAAAGCCTTGATAAACTGGGAAAAAAAAAAGCCAGAGGTAGGTCAAAGGGGAGGAAGGAGGCAAAGAGAGGGGGAATGCTGCTAGGAGAAGGGGGATGAATCTCTGAAAATGGACTCTGTTGCCTCTGTAAGGTAGGAAGAGGGATGGATTCCGAAAGAAAGGATCGCAAGGATCCTCCTGAAATGTTCCTCTCAGATGCGCCTGCATCGTTTTGGGAATAAAAAATGTCCTGCTGCAGCAGCCTGGAACAATTTTAACCCCCAAATAGCTGTTTTGGGGAAGGGGAGGAACCTCAGAAACCTGCAAGCCTTGCAACAGGTTTTGTTTGCAAAGGCGAGCGAATCTGGAATATTTGCTTATTCCTTTTATTGAACCTGCTGGCTGATTTGATTACTTCCCTGGAAACGCATGTGCAAATCACTTTTCCAGCCTTCTGAGGGCACTGCCTTCCGCCGCGACGTCTCCAGTGACTGATGCCAACGTCTGGCTAATGCAATGTGCAGGAGGAGCCGGCGTTGGATGCCGACGCCGATGCCCAGAGCTCAGCCGCTCGCTGCCACAAATCCCTCGGTTCTCAAATGCAAAACAAGGCCGTCGGAAATGCCTCACCCTGAAAAAATGTGCTAGCAATTCAATCCCTCAAATTAAGCAGGCTGAGGCACGGCCATTCCTCTGCCACGCACTTACCCGGATACAAGGATCCGATGATGGAAGACTGGGTGGGGGGGTGGGAAAAGGGCATCAAATTGAAAAGCCCCGGGGAGACGAGTGGGAGATCACAGAGAGAGAAACATTTACATCCTGAAATGATTTCCCCTCCTGGAAAAATTCCCTTCTCGCCTGCCTGGGAAGTGCTCGAAGGAGAGCTGTGGTGCAGGCACCTCGGAGCAGGGATAAATCTGACAGTAAGAATCCGAGCAGACAATTAAAGACTACACAAGTAAGCAAATTTATTTGAAGACAGAACAAATATCGTGGCAAACAACAATATGCAAATTCAGTTGAGAACAGGGGTAAATATCAGACTTTGTTTTCAAATTGATATAAAATATAGTCAGATTTCATTTTGTCCAAAAAGCAGCTCGC
The DNA here is from genome assembly GCF_963662255.1 of Cinclus cinclus. Classification (NCBI taxonomy): domain Eukaryota; kingdom Metazoa; phylum Chordata; class Aves; order Passeriformes; family Cinclidae; genus Cinclus; species Cinclus cinclus. The sequence continues at coordinate 72,544,648 of NC_085050.1, read as the reverse complement.
ATCGGGGTGGGGGCTGGAGGGGATGGCCCTGCTCACGCCACCCGAGGTGTGGGTCACCTGGAAAACCCCGGCCTCAGGAGGTGGCTCCTCTGCCAGCGGGGATGAGTGATGCTGGGAGGAGATGGAGGCGCCTCTGGAACTCTAAATTTCTACCTCCGTTCTCCTTAAAAGCCAATTTTTACCACAAAGCAAGGGGCGGGTTCATGCCCGCCAAGACCCTCGGTGCCCACCCACCTATGTTTGGATCGTGGAGTCACGAGGATCCCAGCTGCTCTTTAGGTCTGGGCATCTTTGAAGGCGCCTGCACCTCCTCTTCCTCACTGGCTCCGGATGGATCAACGCCCAGTGGCTGAGCCTGAAAAGCCAGCGAGGGAGCAGCTCACCTCAGATGCCAGAGGCGTGAACAGGACGAAATCCCCTCCTAGGGCGAAGGTGCTGGCGGGCTGCTTTCTAGAAAAACCATCCCAAAATAAAAGCAGACATAGAAAACATTAGATTGTCAATGAGGCTTTGAAACAAATTCAAGTTTATCCTTAATTTTTCTCATATGTATGTGTGTGTGTGTGTGTGTGTGTGTGTGCGCGTGAGACTTCATACAAAGAGACAAGAAAGACGTGGTGAACTTCAAGCTGGGGACGGGCATGTGGTCAGTTAGCGTCCGCAGGAGCACCATCGGATACGGAGGAGTTAGCACCAGAGAGTTTGGAGGACCTAACTGAGCACACCCGTCCTTGGGGAAACGTGGGGAATGGGCAGTGGGGAGACATGGAACAGTCCATTAGAAACAATACAAGGCAATTCATGAGTTTTCATACAGTACAATACAGTCACTGATCAATTAACCCTTTCAGTACAGTACATGACAAGTAACACTTTGCACCCTGTTAGCACTAGGAAAGGAGGGTTTGGGCTGGAGAGGGGTGGCCGGTGGGCTGTCCCTTCTGCCCTTGGATTTCAGGGACTGTGGCTGCTTTCCCACCCCAGCTCAGACAGCCTGACCCCAGCCTGGCTCCCGGGGGGACGCACTGGTGGAGCGTGACGCCACCGGTCCGTCCGCCCACAGCGAGGGCTGCACCCGAATCACAGAATCCTAGAATCCCAGAATAGAGGGCACCCCAAAGATCATCTAATTCCACCCTCCCTGCCATTTCACCAGACCACGTTGCAAAATCGTCCTGGTTTGGCCACGGGGATGGAAGAGCCACCCCGCTCTGCCCTGTGCCAGCCACCGAACCGATGAGAAAACCTCCGGTTTGAGTTCCCCCTGGCCAGTTCTGGTGCCAAAACACGCAGAAGAGGGCTGGGGGGGGGGGGGGGAGGGGGTGCGTTCCGTTGGCCTGGAGCCAAACCTGCTTCTTCCCTCAGGCATAGTGAGAACAGGGTCCATTGGAAAAGTGCTAAATTACAGTACATTGGCATTTCCATATGTCAACTATTGAACAGCAAAACAGATTGTTTGAAAACAGAATCAGTATCGTACAGTAAGTTCACACTTAATTCTTCACCGTTTCTACACTTGTAACACATGCATTTTATTTCCATTAGTTTAATGCCAGTAGGACCAACATCCTCCAGAACAATGATCTAACATTAAACAAAACTTCCTAAGGAAAATATTAAGCATCACATAAAGTTTCAGGAAAAAAACCTGTTAATTAGCATCACAAGGTACTCAGATTTACATTTAGGAGTTTTCATGCCATGACTTTAAAACACCTTTTGGCTAATATCCTGGGGGTGGGGGAAAACAAACAGAAACAAAAAAAAAAAAAAAAAAAGGAAAAAAGGAATGTTTTGGGAAAGAATATATTTCTCTATGTGTTTACACACCCAGGGAGACAAGCACGAACACGCAGGCTGGTGCATGGGCGTGTGCACAATTAATTTTGTTTTGATAAACTTGACTCATTTCAAGTGCATTTTCATGGGTCCAAAAAGAATTTTAAAGAAACGAACTCTAATCTATTGAGGCAAATTAAAAAGTCTCTCTTGGAGGAACAGAAAAGATTGGTAAAACATCACCTGTGTGCTGTTACAATGAGCTTCCCACGAGCTATCTGAAAACCCAAACAATTAAAATTCCCTTTTTTTCCACCTAAAAGGCCCTTCCAGAGCAAAGGGTTGCTGCGCTAGGATTTGCATTCAGGCCTCAAGTGTGACGGCCAGGAGAAAACACTTAATTCTACCTACCCAAAGGACAAGATGTCATCTCCAAGGGACAAAAAATTACATCTGAGGGGGAAAATAACACAGAAATACCTGTTCCACATCCCCCTTTCTCCCAAGCTTATTTCCAAGGACTCAATGAGACTGGGGGGAAATTTTCCAAATGGTTGGCCTTTATCCTGGTGACAGTGAGCAGGATGTGGGCTCTGAGTCACCGAGGTACTTTGCGAAGAGGCTGTTCCCTCAGCTACTATAATTTTGGGGGCTCAGATAGAGCAGCAGCATTGCCTGGTGCTATTTCTTTAAAGCTAAATTTGCAGGGATAGTTTGCGGGGAGAGGAAAAAAACCCAAACCAACCCAAAATGTGGATTCTATTTCTTTTTTTTACATACAGTGATAGAGGATGCAAGAGCATAATACTTGGGGTTGCTCAAGATTGGGGGTTTTTAACCATCTTGGGTTCCCATTGAATATCCAAGCCCCTGAAGGTCTATTGAAGAAGGAAGCCAAGAAAACCAGCCACTAAAACTGGAGTTGTTTAGGAAAACTCCTCCATCTGCTGCAAGAGGGAAGCCCAACACACCTATTTAGTTTTGTTGCTGAAGGTTATTTCCATGATGGCCCCTTGCTAGCAGCAGTGGAGCAGAAGCCCTAATTCCTTTCTCTGCATTCACACTGATCATGCTGTACTGGCAGGGTTTATCCATCAACTGTCACCAGAGAGAAACTCCCATCACAGAGGATTGCCAGAGAAAGATTTGGATTCACTGTGGGCTCATCAAGGATGATGAGCAGCAGTCCCAAGTGTGGATATCCCAGCGTGAAGGGAACACGGGGCTCTCACACCCACCCTGATTTATTTGCGGCCATGGAAAACCCACCAGGGCTCTTAAAGGAGTAAAACCCCACCATCTGGTTGGGAGTGGGTGGTTTGGGACATCAAAACCCAGATTTATTCAGCATCCCAGGGATCACCATCCCATTTTAAGTCCTAGAGATTTCTGACTATATTTCCTACTGACTCTACCCTGCTGCTTTCTTTCTGGCAAGGGAGCTCTGATCCCTGGCCTTCCATATGGAAATACCACAGGAATTTAACAGGAATAGCACATCTGAACTGCCTCTGAACAGGAGAGCTGATCAGCTCCTAACGACGCTTTCCAAATACAACAGCAAACCCCAGGGTTATTATGCTCCATCTTCTAAATCGTCTGTAAATCTTTTTTTTAAAAAAATACCTTTTGCAGTTGAAGCCCACGACCAATCCCAACAGCACTTCCAGTGCAGGCACAGTGATGGCTTTTATTGCAATGGCTTGAGCGCAGCCTTTATCGGAACCAGGATCTCTCAGACTGGTTTGAACTGGGCTGTCCCCTGGACTCACCGGGGTCCTGCACCACACACAAGAGCATCTGCCCTGAGCCTCTTGCTCTGCTCAGTCCCAGGTGTCAAGGAGATGATCTTGGACCATCCCAATCCCTTTTGAGACCTCTCCTGTATCTTTGGTGTTTTTAAAAGCCATGCGCTCGGGTGACCTCAAAGTTTACAACAATCACGACTGCCTGGACATCAGTGATTTAGGTGTTGGTTCTGTCGTGTAAAATAAGCTTGGATGGGGAAACTCCCTACTATCAAGTCGCTAATGGACATGTAATGGAAATCAGGCACCAGACAGTGGTCCAACACACCTCAGAACTTCCTTCTGATGGCCCCTACGTAATTAGCACTGCGCCTAGGAAGGGAAATAGATGGGGAAAAGAAGAGAGTTCAAAACTCAGTGCTAACAGTACGTACAAAAGTGCAGTGCTCAGTTTAGTCCGAAGCAAAGTGACTACTAGTACTTAAAGTGCTAGTCCCAACGTCGGTTTGGTTCAGCGTCCGAAACACGGGGGGAAACGCGGGGAGGGTGTCCTGGGGGCGGGGGGGGCTGGAATTAAAAACAGACAGTACTGCAACTGCACATGCCACACCAAAAAAGTGCTTCAAATCACACCACCGCGGAGGGACGCGCGACGCCACGGCTCAGCTTGTGAACACACACGAGCAAACGACTGACACCTTTTAGGTTACTATAAAGAACAGCTCCATTAACTCCATCACTATGAACCCGCTCGGGAAGCAAGTGGTCACAGCGCACAGAAAACAAAAGACGACCCCACTCCAAAACCAAGAGCCTTTAGGAACACTGACGAGCCTTTGCAACTAGGATACTCAAAGTCTAGCGAAAGCAGCCTTGCCCAGTGTCTGCAACAAGCTTGGCCGATGCTTATCATGCACTTTACAGAGGCAGACTGCCTCCTCTTACACGCTATCTTACAGCTTAGCCTATTTACCTATTTATTTGTGGTCTGCTTTGCTAATTGTAGCTTCCTGACCATGCATTAAGCTGGCTTGTTTCTCTTAACCACCCTACCAGTCAAAGGACAACGAATGCAAGGACGAGACGACGAAGGCGGTCTGGTAAACACGGGTGTTATTAGCGGCCCGGCTTCATTTTCCTGAAGAAAAAAGCTCCAGAGAAGGACTTTGAATCAGCACGCTCCTGGAAAGAGGCTGAGAAAGGAGGATTCATCCCAAGAGATGACAGGCACTCCCCTTTCTCTCGGTAAACACACACTTCCCATCAACTGCCCCATCACCCAGCCCTAGCTTTACACTTGTGCTAAAAAAGCAATGGCTCTGCTTGCTGGAAACAGGGTGCAGGAAATCTCACTGGAAAGAGAGTGCAGGAAATCTCCCTGCTAAGGACTGTGCTGGTCCCAGTCCTCACCCTGGGCTGGAAGTGTCTCCTTCCAGGAGATGCAGGGATGTGTTCCAGCAGTGCCCTCCTGCCCCCTTAGCTCGGGAGCTCAGCACTGACAAAAATAGCGTGTTTTCTCCCAAAACAAGGGTGCCAAACGAGAACGGGGGAAAGCAGAACCTTCAGTTCTCACTATGTTTCAGCAGGCATCCCAACAAAAGATCACAGAACAGCAAAGTGGCTCCCTGGGCCCTGCATGCACTGCCACCAACTCTCCCAAGGGCAGTACAAGGTAACACCTGGCTGTGCAACATCTGGTGTGTCCAAGGTGGATGTGGATCTTTTCCATGGAGAAAGCTCTTTTTAAGTCAAAAGTATTGACTTGCTGGAGCTGGCAGGATATGTTGGGGATGCTGCAGGTAGAGCTGCAGACATGTTTCTCATCAGAGACCAAACACTAGGGAGATGGTTTTCCAGCAGCAGGGAACACTGATATCCCAGGAGTAAAAACAGAGCTACAAACTCAGGTCACCTATTTCCATTACTGCCAGAAAGATCTGTATTTCACACGCAAAAAAGCGATATTGTGCATACAGGGGATGTGGATGTAGATCCACCTTTGCAGGCGTACAGCTGGAAAGAAAGGAGCCTGGAAAAGATGCGGGAGCTGGAGAAGTGCAGTTTGATGTGGGCAGTGCCCTGCAGCGAGGAGGGCAACGAGGTGCACAGTGGGGAAACACGACCATCTCAGTCCACCATCCAGACAAGAAACTTCTGGAATGCTATATCTAGCCTCGCTGCCAAAGCAGTGAGTCCTGGGGAATGTACACAAGGACATGGATGTGGCCATGACCCTGCCACCCAGCAAGGAACAAGTCCTTCGTGGGGGAAAAGCATGCCAGCTTGCACACCGTGGCTTTCCCTAAGTGAGGCTGAAGTCTTGTGGAATTAATTGTTGAGCAATAGACTGGGCAAAGAAGCATCTTCCAGGGCTGTATTCAAGCCTGATCCTGCAACACAGGCACATCTCACTCACCATGTGTAGGCACTGGGATCACATTTGATTTAAGTGGCGTTGACCTCAATGTTGAGACCAAACCCAAACACTTGTAGGCATGGACAATTACCAGCCTGAAAACTCCCGTGCCAAAATGACTCCTTTTCCAGGTCTTTTTATAACATGTTCTTTCCTGTCTTCCGATTGAAAGGATTTTTGGCAGATGATTTGGAAGTGGATAATAAATCTAATGCTAGGACACCGCGTCCAATTGCACAGTAATTTCCTGCATGGCTCTCACAAGGAAGTTTACGCGTCCTGCTGCACTTCTGCTGCTTTAGTTTCTCCTACGGATACACTGTCCTCCATGTGTGACATTCCTTATAATTCTGCCTGCACCTGGACTGGCAACACTGTTAAATTTTTAAAAAGAAAAGCTATTACAGGGTTTTTTAAAGAGAAAAAGCTGCCTGCTTGCCCGTGACCTCACCTTTATCCCGAGCTCCGAAATTTAAAGGCGTTTATAAAATCCTGCTCCGGCCGGCGGCTGCGCTAGATTTTCACCTAAATATCCTCAGCAACTTTTCCAGTCTCCAAAAAACAACTTTGATTTGAAAGTTTATTAGGAGCAATTGTTTATTTTTGGAGGCGGAGGTTTTTGCTGCATTGAAGCCTACAGATATCCGTGCACTGGTTTCCAGTAGTGAATCAAGGGATTCCCAGACGCAGCCTTTTTCCAAGGAAAACACCATCCCAGACTGCTTGGTACCAGAGGCACTACAGTGCAGACTGAAGATGCAGGGCCATTTTTAATTCTATGCTAATTATCACAATAAAAACCAGATCGTGCAGTGGAAGACCCATTCTGGGAAGAAATAATCATCCATCTTTCGGAGCTGTAGCCGTGCTGCTTGAGAAGAAGCTTATTTACAAAATGGCAATCCCCGGAAAAAAGCTGTTATCGTTGCCTGACAAAAGCCATATATTCTGATACCTTCTGGGGGGCTCTGTCTGGGAAATTCCTCTTGGAAATCGAAGGCTGCAAACATCAAACATGGAAAAACCCCATCCTGTTCAACAAAAAACAGCTGTAGGGCTAGTGCAACCCACCGTGACACAGAAATGATGCTTGGAGATCCCCGCTTTGAAATCCCTGTTTTCGGTTTAGAGCAGGAAAATCATATGACCTCTAAATTATTTATAGGTGAAAAGATGCTTTTAATAAAAGCATCAATGGTGTATAAACAAAAATGAAATTCCTAAAGCAGGCTTTCCACATTTTGTATGTTTACTTAAACGTGGATGAGAAACATCCTTTTTCCCCTCTGGACGAAAAACATCCATCGTGCAGGATGGCACGAAAATGCCCTTTTTCAGTCTGCTGGAAACACGAAAAGCCAAATAAAGCCATGAACCTGCAGAGTGGTTGTGAAAGGGATGAAGAAAACCCAACCAAGCAGCAGGACTGCAATCTGTTCCTGCTCCCCCCACGTAGCACCGCGGTCCCCAAAGAGGCTCTCACACCAGATTGCACTGCCAGACAATCTCACAGAGACGGGAACCTGCACTTGGGCCTCAGCCAAACAAGACCACCCGCGCCTCTTCCCTTCACTGCCAAGACACGGCCGTCCTCCAGGAGCTGCTTGCACCCGGGGATGCCACCACCCGTGGAAAGGGCTCTGCTCCACCTTCTCCATCTCTCCTCGCTGGCTATCCGTGAGGCCTACATCCAGTATTCCCAGGCACGTTCCTGGGGAGCAGCAGAACAGCTCCGATACATGGCCCCGCCGTAACGATGGAGCCTGAAGACGGGAACATTGGACCACAGGGACAACATGCTGAAAGCAAAACATTTTATTACCATCGGTTAAGCTTCATAATGCACGCTTATGAGGAAGAGAGAGGTTATATGGAGATCACTTTGCTCCCTACCAACTGCAGCTTCTGGGATTAAATGCAGCAGCTGTTGAGCGGAGCGGAACGGGACCAGTGGAAAGAAAAGGAGAATAAAATACATTTGGAACGGTGGGGGGTAGCTTGGCAGAAAACAGGCCCCTGACTTGAAATTCAAAGAGAAAGGCTTGTTTGTTTGGTTTTTTTTCTTAGCGCTGTACCAAAAGCCACGGCATCCTGGACAACAGCTGGTGACCAAGCACTGCTCTGGAAACGCACCCCTCTAACTCAATACCCACCCTGGCAACCGCCACCTGGAACGGGCACCGCAGCTCCGACACAACGCGGGAATGTTGGAGTGGAACGCTTTCCCTTGGGGCCACAACACCTCTGCGGTCCACGGATCAAGCCCAGGATCCCTCAAAACCGGGAGCTCCTGACTAATCACGCCCCCCGCAGGTGTCCACGGGAAATTTTGGCGGCCATGGACCACCAGAAGGGTGGATGACAACGGGGATCTATCCAGAATTCTGGATGGTTGTCTAGCTCAGCGAGCGTGCCCTGCAAGGCTCTTCTGGGGTTGACTCAGACGTGCGATTTTTTCGCTTGTTTTCTGTCCGCTCCCATGAAATGTTTTTGACAGTAAATGCCAGCCTGAGATGGTTTCTAAAGAACACAAGTTTCTTCCAGCAGAAATTGCCCCTTCAATCTAAGATCAAAAATCCAGTTATCTTTCCTAGAGGTCAGAGACCATAAAAAAGCTATTTTGGACCATCTGCTGAAGAGTGACTAACACACTTTACCAGTACCAGCTTTTTTAGTCCAAATCAGTTTACCTTCCAGCCAATCTTCCACAAGCAGCTTCAAATTGCATCAAACCCTATCCAGAGGAACACTCTGTTTTCCCCTTTCCCAATATTACCGCTCTCATTTCACAATAGTTTCTGCATTCAAACAGAATTCAAAGGAGAAAATGCCTGCGCTAGTGAAAGAGGACTCCACTTATTGCTAGCACAAAGCTACCGATTTTTCTTCTAGCAAACAAACCGCTTGGCTAGAAAGGTGGGAAGCTCTTGGAAGACTGAGAGCCTGGAGGAGGCTGGTTTTTAGGCTGAGGCAAGTGAGAAATCCCCATATTGTGGCCTCTGGCTTGTTTTTGTTTTGCACAGCATCTTCGGCCTCGCTGAGAGGAAGAGGCCGGCGTGGGTTTCGGAAAAGGGGAGAGAGCACCTCAAGGGGCTATTGCAACAGCTCAAGGGCTGCAGTGGGGAGGAGGAGGGTGACCTTCCCTCTCTGAAGAGCCTGAGGAGCGAGGTTTAGGGAGGTTATCCTAGCTTTAGAAGGTGCCTCCTAAGAGCAGGAAAGAGCTGTGAAAAGCAACAGGTTAAACTGCAGCTTGATGCTGCAGGCAGGAGTTAAGCGGACACCACCTCTACCTCCAGCTCTGGATTGGGGGTTTTCTTGGGGTTTCACACATATCAGCACAAAGCACATACTGCCAAACAGACAGTTATAAGCTCTTTTTAAAGGAAAAGTCTCTGTAATAGGCCTTCACCAAGGTAACCCACAGTAAAAAGCTGGCAGCATCCATGAAAATGTTCATCAGGTGACTACAGCACCTCCCTCCTCTCTTTTTATTATTTTTTTTTTTAATAAGACAGCTAGAAGGAACTTATCAGTGGTTAGCTCAAAGGGTTACCCCTGGCAGCGCTGAGGGATGACTGTGCTGACATCAGCAATAAATGCTGCTATGGAGAGGGGGCCGGGATGCAGCAGGATTACGTGCACACTGCATGCTGGCACACGCTCATCCTAGGACAGGCATGCCTGTAGACTCTCCAGAGAAGATGCACCAGGCAAGAGATGAAAACCCCAGAGGCAGAAAAGGAAGGACGGAAGAGTTGGGCTTCTGTGGTATCCGGGATAAAGCTGTTGTCACCTTCCCTCTGAGTTATCATGGGACACACAATACCTGTGGGTGGCGGTCCCCTGCCTAGCTCAGGTGTCTGCTGCCACTTTGACCCAGTGCCATGGGCAGGCTCTGGTGGTCCTTGGTCCTGGCGGCTCCCACTGCAGCAACCGGAGTCAGCACAGGACTGCAAGAGAGTAGACAGGAGCTTGGCAGAGGCACAGCTCTTATCTCCACATCTTCACGCCTGCTTTGCTGTGGGCACGCTCATCCCACGTGCCTGAATTTACTAACCCACATCAAACCCCTGGGTCGATTCCTAAACTGATTTGGCAGCATTTGCTATGACACATGCAGAGAAAAGTGGCTCTAATTACTCTGCACCCCATTTAAATATCCCTGGGAGACTGAAATCCTGGCACTGCTCAAAGAAACCAAATTGAGGTTACACATAACAAAGGATCCAGGCATGCGACGGAGCTGTGGTGGGAAGGAAGAGCCTGAGCTCAGAGCAGCACTTGCAGCAGATGCAGCAAAGCTCATCCCTGGGGAACCTGTCAGACATTGCCTACAAGCGAGATGGTGTGCGCCGGCTGCTCGGAGGAAGCAGCGAGTCTGCCACCTGCACAGGATAAAACCTGCCCCAGGTAATGGTTCATGCAGCCCTACTCCACATGGGAGCCATCCCTGAGGGAATGGCTGACTGCATGGTTAAATAACTCCTGCTTTGCTGCAGCTTCACCCCAAGAATCTGCCCCAGTCCAGAGGTAACATCTGCCAGAGCCTCACCACCCGTGCAACAGCTGCGGAAGCACGTGAGAGCTGCGGAACAGGATCCCTGGAATGGTTAAAGCCAAAACACACCAAAACAGACACAGAGCAAAACCACTGTCTGGGAAAAATATAACCAGCTCCACATCTTTTTGTCCTACACTGGCCACAGCAGTCAGCAAACGCATGGAGAGGGAGGGAATCAAGGCACATTCAGGCTTTGCACAACATTTCCAGAGGCATTCATACTGAAAGATTACGAAAAAGATGCTGAACTTCTAAAAAAAAAAGAGGTTTAGGGCCCTCGAGCCAGGTCATGCCCAAGACATGAACTTGGTGATCCAACAGGGAAAAGGAACAGCACAAGCAGGATCAGGCCCTGCCAGCAAAGTGAGAGGAGAATGTCCCTATGCACTCAGCCATAAAAACACCTACAGGGGTTTCTGACTGTGCTGCTTTAGTGACCTTGATGTTTCGCAACCAAATGGAGCAAGAAACAAAATTGCCAGCTTAAAGGATATGCTCTGAGGTAAGAGGCACACAAGTTTGGCTCACCTTGTGAAACACGGCGCCTATTCTCAGCTTACAAGTAAATATTTCAGGAAAAAAAACTCTTTTTCCTAATTTTAACAGGATGAGGGAGATTATTAAAAACGCTTAAATTAAGGAACTTCATCACTTACTACAGGGATGCACACAATGAGTTGTTGAATCTAGGATGAATCCTACTGGCAAGAACTAGATCAAACCCTTGCCCACTGTTCTTGGTTGTAAGTAGCCTCTGGTCACCCCTGCTGTGACATCTACCTGGGAAAATCTCTTTTAAAAGTGCCACCAGCACCATGCTCCACTTTTCAAACACTTTGCCATGTTTACTGGGGTCTCAGGAGAGAGACCGTCCTTGGAGGCAGCTCAGTTCCCTCACAAATTCCTGTTCTAGGCAGCCCTATAGAGATCTCAGGAGTGTTTAAATATCGAGGAGGAAAGAACAAGCAGCTGTCATGAAGACAACCCAAACAGAAAACACATCTGTTGACTGCACACTGAGCTGTATTTACTCCAGGGCACTGCTCCATCACCTCTCTCCCAAAGCCTCTTGTCTCCGGTCTCAGATTCCCCCCTTCCAGCTTCCTGGGGGAAGGAGAGACTCTCTTTTTACATCAGGTACTTCCCAACCAGGCAGCAGCACAGCAACCTCCTCCATGCCCAAAGCAAAAATGACAGTCTGCACAACAGCAACGGGTTCGGGGGGAACTTCCAGAGACAAACCAGCTTGGGCTCACCACCAGTTGCCAAGGGAAGCGGTGGGAGCGACGCCAACGCCAGGCCCAGCTCCCTGTGAGCCCTGAGGTTTGCTCTCGTGCTGCAAAGCCGTCGGGGTCCGCTGCTGCCAGCACGTGATGTGCTCCAGCTCCCCCTTTTAACATGCAACAGCAGGGATAATTCATTTATGTTAAAAATACCAGGGCTGCATTGGCACTTCCAGCGTTTTCCCTAGGAAGAGGAGGGAAGAAATAGCTGCCTGACACCTGACTAAATGCCCTTGTGGAAGGTGCTGGGATGAATATACATCATATATTCATGTCGAGTGGTGACACTGCGGGACAGGAGGAGCTTCTCTCTCGTTAGAGCTACACAGAACTCTCAGATCTCCTCACACTGAAAATGTAACCGAGAGAAAGTTCATGCCAATATTTCTGTGACTCTTCATATGATGACAACACACAATCCTGGGAGATTTAGGAACATAAGGGAAAACACATATTTCCAAACATGCTGGCACAGGGAGCTGATATTGTCACCTGGTGCTTTCCTTACAGACTCATCGGAAAGCAACAAGAACATGACCAGGCCTAAAAGTTACCCTTGGTGGATGGTTTTGTATTTCCTTTGGAAAGGATGCAGAAGAGACCTGACAACAGCCTTTAATTATGTGTAAGATCTGCAGCGGGGAAGAACCAAACTGTTTTTATAACTCCTCTGGAGAGATGGCCTGAAAGGCAAAAAAGCAATAGAATTAGGTGGAAGCAAGGGACACATGGACTGGGCAGCAGGAAAAGTATCTGAGAGGAAGTAGGGAGAAATGTCTTAGGGAGGGAAGCTAGGAATATCCAGCAGGGGAGATTTGAAAGAGCAGATTTTTTTCCAGGTTGTTCAACCTGGAGAAAATATGGATGGTTTTGCTCTGTACCCAGCCCTGAAATGCACCCTTAGAGGCACCCTTGCACTTACAAATCCAAGTTTAGAGTCAAGTAGGTTCCAAACCTCCCAAACACTTCATCCCAAATTTCTCCCTGTCTCGCTTTCAGATATCATCACTATTGATCAGCATCAGATCATCACAAGAACTCTGGCACACCTTTGAGGTAGGGAGGTATCATCCACCCCCGTTTAGTGGTGGAGAACACAGGCACAGGCAGGATAAAGCCAAAGTGATCCCATCTCCATTATCAGGAGGCCCAGCTCCACACACTGACAGCTTTCCCAGAGTCCAGGCAATTACTCCAGCACTTCACTGGTTCAAAGCACAGCTTTCAACAGCTGTTGACACTGACCCGTGCTGCACCTCAGACCTCTCAGAGTGGCAGGCCCAGGAAGGCAAAGGTGGTACAAGTGGTGATCATCCGCAGAGTCTTGTTAGAACCTACACAAACCCCTTTGCAATGGCAGCCACGAGATTGCTTCTTGAAAGCCACTTTCTTTCCCCTCTGACCCCCTGCAGCCTTCACCAACCCCTTTCCTTTGCAGTGGAAAAGAGCAGCTGCCCCATCGATACACACAACACTGCATGGCTCATTCCTGGAGCGGGAGGCAGCCAACGCAGCGTGCGGAGCAAGGCTCCGGTGGAAAGCACACGCAATCCTCCGTAAGCTGGGATGGGCATCAGCAAACCTTACAGGCCTCCAACACTTGTGGGCTCCCCTAAGCTTCTGCAGGTATTCCTGGGCAAGCCTCCCAGCTCAGCAAGAGCCGGGCCACCTGAGACTCCATGAGCCAGCTGTAAAAGCAGTGACTCCACCCATCGGACACACTTGGCCCTCCTTGGGTTTGCTGTCAAGATTAGACACTTGCAGAGCGTGTTACTGATCTCAAAGAGGAAGGAGAACCAGCCCAAGAGAGCAACCCTGGTCCCGGAGCTGAGCATTAGGATCCAGGCTCTTGTCTCCTTCTCCAGCTCTGTGGCATTCCAGTGCTGAAGGGGCTGCCTATTCCTCCTACTGCGGATAAAACCATCATCCTGCTCTATGATTCCCTGGAGCACGCATCTTGTCCTCACTTCCCTCCGCCCCCTCCTGCCTTCTCGTTCCTCTGCCTCCGTGGGAAGCACTTATCTCGGCTCTTACTCCCCCTCTCCCTCTGCACTGTGCCAACAACATGTGCTCCCAACAAGGACCAGATGGGAATACTTGTGAGAGCCTGGGGTTAACCCGTGTCTTTTATCCCACATACTCTGCTGTTTTGAAATGCAGATCCCATTGCACGCACTTTGCAGTGTAAAGATTTAAGGTTAGTAGTAGAGTATGTTGATATTGCTTGTGAAACCCATCTTGCTCCCACTGCACGCTGAACGTCTCCGATACGGGAAACAGAACAGACGATGAATGGTGTTTTAATATCTCCAGGGGAAGGACCTATTGGAAACAGGAGGGAAATGAGTATTTGTAGTATGTCCACGCATATATATCTCTAATATTCCTCTGTCCCTTGCCTCTGCATTCATTTGTGCCCACACATGGATTCACAGATGTTGTGCCAGCGCGGTGCCGAGTGGGGCTGGGCACGGAGCCCCGGCTTTCTCGGGCTGCCAGCAGCTGCCACCGAGGGCCATCTTTGCCTCCGATCAATCTCTGCGTGGCAGACGATCCCGACGAAGAGCGGACGCAAACTCCCGCCTGCAGGATGGATTTCCCCCACTGCGGTCAAGAAATCCATCCCATTGTCTGGGTGTCCAACCAACACCTCCAAGGCAGGAGATGTTATCCCTCCCTGCTGAATACTGCTGTGTTGGATGGGTCTAAAACCCCTAATAGACGGAATATGCCTTTTTAAGTTTCGACTCTGTGCAGAGCTAGCAAATTTCCATGTGCCACTCCAAGCGTTTCTGTGCAGCCTAGCAATTAAGAAGATGAATTAGCAAGCCGTTAATGACGGCTTTATTGAGGGGCAGCCAGGCCCCTCGAGGCTAGGCCAGTAGGAGCACAACCGCATTCAGCACACATGAGAAGCCAGCAGGCACCTGCACCTTTCCAGAAGTTGGTGTAGACGAGAGAGCCCCGGGGCTGCATGTTCGGGTTCCGCGTGATGCCTCCCTCCGCGTGGGGAAGGAGCGATCTAATTACATCCATCACACAAATGCCAAAACGACATCCGGCTTATAAAACCTCAATTTATGCTTTGACATTTCTGGAAAACCAATTTTTAATCCATGTCATCTATCAGGAGTTCTTGATATTTTACTTCACCTCGATGCTTTAGAATACTGTTGCCTTTATTGAGGTGCAGGTGGGGAACTCAACACAGGCTGACAACATATTAGGAAGAAAAATTGATGTCAGCCCATGAAAGCTTCTGCAGGTTTTGGAGAAACAGAACAGCAAAAGGTCTGGCTTTAACTTTTTCCAAATCCCCCAAATCCAGACGCACCTTGTCCCCTAGCCAGGGTGTTCTTCCTGTGGCTGTGACAGGATTTGTCCATTCTTAGGCAAGACCAGATCACTCCAAAACAATACATTTTGGCAAAGGCTGTGATGTGACAGCCTCGCTCGGCTACAGCTTATGGCGTAGCCTTTAATTCCACTCCTTCTTGAATAAACTCTTAATTTCAAACACAGCCTTTACTTGAAGGGAATGGAGGGGTAGGAGGGGAAAGGTGAATTTTAGACATCACAACATGTTAAGTCGTTAAAAATAAAGGGCAACAATTTTGGCGTAAGGAGCATAGAAAATGAAACAGAAGGTCCAATTTTCTTCAGGAATTCTTTCATAATTTATATACATCTAGTGTATGCACAGCAAAAGTGGGAATGCCATGGAACTGAAAATGCTTATTACATGATTTTTGACCCGGTGCAAAATCTGCCCAATAAAAATACACAATAATAAACTCCTTTCTACTATAAAAATTATTAGAACTGGAAAACCGGACTGCAAGTCTTGCGAGCAGAAGGTTTCCTAACCACCACCAGCTCCTTTCCCTGGGAGTTTAGGTCACTTCAATAGGCCATAGGGGGAAAAAGAAATGATGCAATTATCAGACTAGGACATCTGTAAGCTGAAAAAAAAATGTGCTGACATTGATTTTGGTAATTGCTTGGAGGTTCTTTCTTGTATAAAGGATGGGATTTTAATACTTCTGCTTGGGATTTTATGAACATGGCAGTACAGATTTGCAGAGACAGAGGTTGTAAAATGGCACGGAGACATGATGCGGCCGGCAGCTGCCTCTTTACAGCTCTCACCTCGCCTCAACGACGCCACCACGGAAGAGCTTTGCCTTCTTTTGACTACGCTTCCCCTTGCAGCCTTGCCGAAAACCCATGGAATTCTTACGAGGGCCGCGTCCAAGAGCTCGCACCCAGCTCTGGGTGGAATAACGTGTTTATCCAGACCGGCGGTGGGAGCAGACGTCCCCTCTTCAGACTGCACTTCGGATAAATAAGGTTATTTTGCTACGAGCTACTACAGGCTACGATATAGTCACATAAATATATTAATGCCTATACGTGGATATGAACTGGTATATATCGGATACAGATAAGAAACACTTATGACAACGAGTAGATACCAATAACCGGGGGCTGCGGCTTCTCGCTGGGTAAAGTCCATCGTCCATCCGGGCTGCACGCAAGGAGCCCACGAGGGAGGGTTTCAACAACCCCCCGTGGCGCCTGGCAGCTCGCCGTCTCCACACCAGGGCAAAACACTTCTCAACCCTTACACAGCTCTGCACTTCACCAGGAAAGCCGGCTCCGTGGGCCGGACCCAGTGCGACATCCCCCCCCAGCTGCAAGGCAGGGGAAGCCCCCGTGGCCCCTTCCATGTGGGATAAGCTTTTCAGGGACCGCCCCACCTTTTGCACCAGCAGCAGGGAAAGCCAGGCACGCGGCAGCTGCTGGACCTGGCCTGGTCACGACTACAAGCGCAAAGCTGGGCTTTAAGCCTCGACGGCAACACGGGGGGGGCCCAGTTTGCAGAAGGGGTGAGGAGCCACCGCGACGGCGGAGCTGAGGACGCTCAGCAGCTCTGCACATTGCAATATAAAGAAAAACCCAAATCATCATCCCACTCTTGGTGGTTTGAGAGGATCCTCAACACAGCGCCTGGCCTCCTCTAACGTACGAGCGGAGCTGGACCAAGCAGGATCAACAGGTCTCTAACAGACACGTGCATGCAGGAGACGGCTTCTCTCAGCATTAGACTATGTTACCAAAGCATCCCCTTACCGGAGCGGGAGCAGAAATGTGCTCCTAGTATTATTTACACAATATAAAGTGCATTAGGATTTAATAATTCAACTGACAGACTTTCTGCCGGGACCATACTATTTCGAAACAGAGGTGAGGGCTTGAATAGCAAATTCTCTCATGAGAAAAAGAGGTTCAGACCGGTGCTCTTCACCCTGTCCTCCTAAGGATTGTTTTTGGCCGTTCTTTCTAGTGCAAATAAGCTTGTGTTTTCTCAAGTTTAAGGGACATGGCAGTTTCAGGGCGTCAGGAACGAACATTTAAAACACATCAGGGATTCAGTGCTCCCGAGCGTCTCGCTGGGCCTTTCTGGGCACCAGCAGCCCACGTGGTCACTGCTCTGGGAAGCTGAAGACGCGCTGCCAAAAATACAAAGGAACCCGTTTCTGAATCTCACCGTTCAAGTCTTGCATTGCTACAATCCGAGTGCATCCCTACTGCCCTCCAACCCAACATCTGTTTCCCATCGCGTGGAAAGCCGCTGTCCTCCAACCCAACGTCTGCAGACACCGGTGTTTTCCACTGTGATGGAAACCCACAGCCGCCGGTCTACCCACGAGTGATCGGCAATGAACGTGAAGATCCCGATCCAGGTTTGGATACTAAGGTGCATCCCGTGCCAGGGGAGTAAATGCATTAGCAGATCCTGCGGGATACCTGCGTGCCAGAACCCAGGCCGGCCCGGCAGCCAGCAGTTGTTGGACTCCTGGGTGATATTTACAACAAATTAACGGCATTGGAAGGCCAATTCATTAACAAAAGACAAAGGGGTTTTTAAAAAATGGGCAATGATAAGGAAAGCAATTTTGCATCAATTTTTCCTTTTAAAATGGTGAAGAAAACATCCCTTTCCAATCATGAGTAATTTCCTCACCAACACTACAGGAACATGGGGAAGGCATGAGCACTTACAACACACGTGGCCACTCAGGCTAATTCCAACCGAGGAGCTTTTACGATCCCTTGAGGCAAAGAGCTCGCAGGGGAGGAACGCCACACAGAAACCGGAAGGAGAGCGTAAAAAGTTTGTACATTCATAGCTCCGGTTTGTTGGACTACAAGTGAATTTTTTACCTCAGGCACTGTGACGGGCAGCAGCAGTCAGCGATACGCTAACGTGCGCATCAACGACTCATTCACCAAATTCTGGTTTCACACCATAACAGGATGTAGAGTTCTTTAAATGTGGGGTTTTGTGGTTTTTTTTTTTGTTTGTTTGTTTTTAATTGACCTGTTAAAACCATTGGGACCAAAGGATGAACCAGCACACCCCACACAACTCCCGCTGATTCATCACGGTCCACTGGCTGTTCGAGCGATGGAGCGAAGACATCTCTTCCAGGTTTGAAAAGGGACCTGAAAGAGCAACCTATGGAGAAAGGGATGGGAATTTTTTGACACTAAGCCAAAGGCTTGGTTGCTGTAACTGCTGTACGTGGTTTTAAAGGGGGAATCACCTAAAACAGTGAAATTAACTTTCTTACTTCTTGTCACAACTGTAACATTTTCCTAAAGGTTCTTTGGTGGCTTTGGTGCAAGCTGTTTTTTCTTTTTTTTTTTTTTTCTTTTTTTTTTTTTTAAACAGATTGACTAGTTTTAGTACCCAAACCAAAATCCAGATCATCCTCTTGGTTCCCAACCCAGTCTCCCCAACTTTTCTCATCATGATATTAACAGGCAACAACAGCATTCAGATTGAGCGTGGCCATGCAGTGTGCAGGTGGCTCCAGACTCAGAGTGGTGAACAGTCTGGTTGGAGGTAAAGATGTTTCTCAAAAGGTTAAAAAATAAAACAGGTCATGTTTGCATGGAAAAATAGCCGGTCCACATGCACACTAGGCCACTCTGTAATGAAACAATTTGCGTGATTACAAATATCTGATCAGACATGGTAATGCCTGCTTAAAACAACCTTAAAGGTGAGCAACACGCTACTAGAAGTACCTGGAGCTCAATCAAACTCCCGCTGGTTCAGGGGGAAGGAGCTGCTCACCCGTAGGCCGGACAAGCCCCTTTATGTTATAAATATTCAGGTTTTGTGAAACGCAGAATCTTTCATCAACCTCCCAACCAGGTAATTGCACACATTCTCCCTCCAGGCAGAGAGTTAATATCACAAAATTTAAAATTTACATCACAAAGACTCCAGGATGACACCAAAACCTTGGGGCAGGTGAGGGACTGGAGCCGCTCAAGGACAGCTCCAGCTCTGAGCTGTGGGGGAAGGGGCTGATGGCAGGGCACGGATGTTGTCTCCCCAGCACCACCCACAATCAACACCACAGAAAACCCAACGGGGCGTCCACCACAGCTTCCGAAATGCACCACGGGAGAGCGTGAATGAGATGCCTTTCTACGCGAATCCAGCCATGCACCCAACACCCCAAAGGTCTTCCTCAAGGCAGGAGGAGGAAAACAGCCAAACGTTTTCCTGGCACAGGCAGCATCCCGAACTGCCTTAATCTGGCAGAGAAGCTGGGAGCCTCGGTTGGGGCATTCCTTCCACCTCCCAACGCCCGCTCCACAGTCGCCTGCTGGAACGCCTAATACAAAAATACCTTCTGAAATTTTGGACAAAATGCATTAAAAATAATAGTAATAATAATAATAATAAAAAGATTGCCAGCCTCTAAGGGGCAGAACACAGAGATGAGGAGCAGGTTATTATTCACTGCCATTAATTCAGAAGGCTGAGCACTCTGCTGTCTTGGGATACTCAGGTTATCTGGTGAGCACAAAAACTATGGAATGAATGAGAGATCTTCGCCCTTCACCGGCACATGACCGAGGTCTGACCGGTTATCGAGGTTTTACCCATGAACAGACTATTGTTTCCAACTCAATAACCAGGAGATGCCAACTTTACAACCTCTCTCCCTCCTCACACACAGACCAGAGATTCACGCGGAGCTGATTTTTGCCATAAGTGGTCTACAACAATGCTCCTCGGCCTTTGGACTGAGCACGGGCAGAAGTCAGTCCTAAAAAAACTGGTGATAAGCAGAAACTGATACATTTCCTCATAAGGTTCAGGGTGGGGGAACTTTTGTATCATGTTTAAGTGCAACACAAGCCTTTCCTAGACTATTTAAAGGTCAGGGTGCTGGATTTTGTTTGTGCTGATACTCGTACTTCCACAGTCTCCAACACTCGAAGCAGCTGACTCATACGGACTCGGGAGGTTGGTCCTTTCCTAAGACACACGGAGATGTTTTGGGCATAGTTTAACGTGATAACCAGCCTCCTAGAACATTATGTACTGGAGCTAGCAAGAACTACCAGCAAAGGACTTTACAAAAAACTGGGGCAACTTGGAATTACTATCGGTCAGTCCCTCTCACCAATTTCTGCTTGCTTTGTTTGGTTAATTGTCCAATGCACTCTATTCCAGACCCTCTTGCTCTTCACCACTGTCCCCTCTGGCATCCATTCTTTTCTCTTTATGGCTGTTGTAAATTCTCCTCATCTCTTCTTCGTACTTGATAAAATTTTCCCCGAACCGTGTCCACGCTTTGTACGGAACTGTGATGGTGTTACGGTAGGGCGGCCTCACCTCACTTACCTTCAGGAAGATGCCATACCTGTTGGATCCCACGTCGAAGTAGAAGCGCTTGTTGTCCACTCGGAAGGAAGTGCCCTCGGGGAGCTCCGGGGGCTCGTCGCCTCCCCCCCGGCGATCCTCTATGTCCCCCTCACCGTATTCTTCAATCAGCTGAACCAAAGCATCCCTGAACTCGATCATCCCTTGCGCCGGGAGGACGATCGTCTGCTCCTGTCCCAAGCTGTGGCCAAAGTAACCCATCATGCCAGGTCCCCTGCTCATGGTCTGCCTAATCCGCAAGAAGCGCCCGCGCTGGTTCTCCTTCAGGTCCAGGTAGTACTTCCTGTTGTCCCTCTCGATGTACTCCGTTTTGAGGACGCTGTGAGGGGGCTCTTCGGAGCCCACGGACGCCGGGGGCGAAGGCGGCGGGTGCTGCGGCCGCCTCCGGGGATGCTGCTCCTTGTCATTGCTGTGCTCGTGCCCGCGGTGGCCATGGCCGCCCTTCAGGCCCAAGTGGGCGTAGTGCTCGATGAAGTCCCCCAGGCAGTCCTTCAGCTCGGCAGCCACGGATAAGGAGAGGGTCAGCTTGCTCTTCCTGATGTTGTCCTGCCTGCCCCTTCCTATCCAGACCTCGGCGATCTTCAGGAAGCGACCGCGGGAGCTCTGTTTCACATCCAGATAAAACCTCTTCTTCTGGATGTCCACCCTCTTGGAGGCCAGCTCCTGGATCTCCATGCAGCTCCCCTGGGAGGAGGCCGGGTAGTGGTACTGCTGTTGGGACTGGGAATAAATGCTCCTGTGCAGGCCAGAGCCTCCCAGGTTCCTTCCTCCTCCTTCTCCTCTCCCTCTTTCCATCTTTACCAATCAGCTGGAAATAATACACAACAGAGACACAGATGACAACATCAGCACCAGGGGCCTGCTCAGCTCCTCGGCAGCGGCTCCGCTTAGCGCTGCTCTCCCTACAAAGGCTCCTGCATCCCTCTCCGCTGCCACTGGCACGCAGCATCGCAGCCTGAGGATCCCGGGCGCTCTTCCCCTCCTGTGCTCCGGCTCCCGGGCAAGGGAACCCTGATTCCAGCGGCACTCCCCGGCAGGACTGCCTGCCCTGCAGTCCCCCTGTCCTGCCCCTGTGGTACTACAGACCCTCCAGCTGCCCCACGGGGGTGGGTTACGGTGCCTTGTTTGGGGGGCACTCACCCCTCTCCCAGGGCTGCGGCTCCCCTCTGCAGGGTCGGTCCCTGTGCCGCTGCATTCCTCTTTCATCAACCCCTCTGCTCTTCCTCCCAGGGCCCCGGGGGGGCACTGGGGTTCCCCCCAGCATTGCCCTCCTGCCCCCCGGTACCCACGGACCCACCCCCCCCCGACACCGCTGCCCCTCCTATCCCAGTGCTCCCAAGGCTTCCGTTCCTTCCCTCCCCAGGACTGCCCCACTGCCCTCAATGCCCCAACACTGCCCTCCTCCCCTCCCCACTGCCCCGGGACTGCCCCCCCGGCCACCAAGTGCCCCAGTATTGCCCCCCCAGTGCTCCCCATCACTACACCTCCTGCCCCTCTGATCCTACAACTTCACCCCTTGCCCCCCATTGCCCCAAAACTGCCCCCCAGCGCTCCAAGTACTGCCCCCTAGAGCCCCTCGTGCCGCAGCATCGCTCCACAGAACCCCACAGTGTTCCCAGAACTGTCTCACGGTGCTCGTAGTACTGCCCCCAATGTCCCGAAAGTGCCCCCCGGTGCCCCAGTGCGGTCCTCCCAGTGCACCCCAGTACAGAATCTCTCGCCCCATCCTGCCCCCCGTACCCCCGCGGCCCTTCCGCGCCCCCCAGCGCCGCGCTCCCCACGCCCGGTCACTCACCCCGCAGCGCCCATCGCCGCCGCTGCCCTTCAGCCGCCGCTGCCGCCGCCGCCGCCACCGCCCGCAGCCGGCGGCCCCGCCGCCCCCCCCGCCGCGCAGAGCCACGGGCTGGCGCTCCCCCGCCGCCCGCTCCGCCCCGCCCCGGCCCTCCCCGGCCCGCCCCGGCCCCGCCCGGCCGAGATCGGCGGCGGCGGCAGCGCGGGGGGCGCCGGGGGGTTCGCGGCCCTCACGGCCGCGGGACTACAACGCCCAGAGTGCCCCGCGGCCGCCACAGCACTGCGCGTGCGCGTCACCTCGGGTAACCTGAGGGGAGACGGGGGGGTGAGGGGCGCCATCGGTGACGTGTCCTTGGCGCGACGCAGCGTGACGTAAAATGTGCGCGCAGCGCGGGTTCCGTGAGGCTGGTTGGGCGCTTCCAGGTAGTGGGAGCGGGGAGGCCGCGGCGGCCCCGGAACGACCCCGCTCACAGGCCCCGCACGGCGCTCGGGACTGCTGCCGGCCCGCTGCGGGCTCTGCCTGCACCGCGGAACCGCGGCCTTGCGGGGTGGGGAGGGAGCGCGCTGAGGCCTGCTGTGCTGAGGGCACTGGGGGACAACGGGTGAGGCAGTGAGGGCACTGGTGGGTTTCCTGGAAGTCAGGAGGGTAGCGCCGGGGACGGTAGGGAGGACAAGAGGTACTGGGAAGTAGCCGTTCCGAGGGGAGTCCCGACAGCTTGCCCGGTGCTGAGGGTGTTCTTTCCTGTGGCCCGTAAGGCGCATTACCCGTTTTGTGAGGACTTGGTGGCTCCATGACTCCTGCCGGTTATCCCGAGGGCTCCCGACCTGGATGGCCGCTTACCGTTGGATGTTGAGCGATCCCGAGTTCCGGCTGTTGTCCTAACTCTGGGCAGGTGGGTTACGCTGTGGTAGGAGGTGGTGCGGGATGGTGTGTAGGCACGAAACGTGCTCTGGAACTTCTGGCTGGTTTGGGGGGCTGTGGGTGCTGCAGGGTGTCCTTTATTTCCAGTTTCTGCGCTGCTCTCTTTTGTTCCTGGCAGTCCCAGTCCAAAGAACTGAGTGGCTGTAAAGGAGAGCTTTTGCTGTGTCTCTGCTTTAGTGTTAAAATCCTTGTTGGAGTTGAAATGGAGGGGGCAGTTGGTTGTGCTGCTGCATACCGAGGGAAGTCTGCTTAACCTTGGAAATCAATAAAAGATGAAAAGCTTTCCGTGATGTTTTTTCAGGCGTGATGATAGCGACAGCTCATCTTCATATGAGCTGCTGACTGTTCTAATTTCTTCTTTTTATTAATGCAGAAGTAACAGAGATGTGTCAGAAATGGATGTGGTAACTGCTGGCCTGCGGGGTAAATATCCCCAGTGGATGCTGACAGAGAGCCAGGAGGAAGCTTCTTTGGGGCATAAAAAGGTTGGTAATGGCTCAGGAATGCTTTGCAGACTGCATAATAACCCAGCTCTGGACCATGTGCTTTTGGTTAGGCCTGTGCCTCTGAGGCAATTGGGATGTTCCTCCTGCTCCCCTAGCAATGTGGGCTCTACATCAGCGAGGATTGGGGATTTCTTATTCATTTACTTTGAGGCCTCAAGAGATGCCCTGGCAGGGGAGTTCATTCTGGCAAGGCCCTTATGGTGTCCTTCACGTATTAAATATTCCAGGATGTTGTTGCAGCTCAGATGTGTCAGCTGAATTAATTGTTCATCCGTTTTTGGTGTCCTATAAGTGTTACTTGGACTTGGGGTTTGTTGTGTTTTTTGATTTTTTTGCCTATATGAGCAGTTCAGTACAAAAACGCCCAGGAGAAGGGACCATCCCCAAATATCTCTCTAAGCCCTAAAACAGCTTCAACAGTTAAAAAATTATTAATGAGGGGGGAAAGCAAAGGATTCAGTTCAGCAATTTTTATTCCCCAGAGTAGGAGTAAACGATTAGTTGATTAGAAAATGGTTAGTAGCTTGGGTATTAAAAACTATAAGGTGAAGCAACAGTAACTTTTACTTTTTGTCCCCTGAGTGTTCAGAGCTCAGTAGAGAAGTTGGGGCATGAAGTCAGATGCTTTGATAAAGGGGGGCCTGGCTGGGGTGAATGTCCCTGGTGAGGACAGGTATGGTAGGTAACCAGATCTCTCCCCAATTTTGTTTGCCAGAAGCCTGTTGCCCAGAGGAGTGTTCTGGAGGATGGGCTGCCATTCCTGGAGTTCAGTGGCTCTGTTGTTTATAGCTACGAAGCCAGCGACTGTTCTCTTCTTGCAGAAGATATCAGGTAAGAGCTCGTATTCTTCTTTTTCTTTTTCCTTCTTTCCTTTGAGTGCTCCTTAGTTTTTTGGAGGGACTCATTTCTTGGGATTAGTTTCCCATGTGTCCTTTTTGGTGGGTGATGCCATTGCTGAGCCTTTCAGTCCCTGAAAGCAGAAGCTCAGGATGTTGCAATGCTGACTGATTGCCTTTCACAGTGTGGATAATTCGGTGAGCTTCAGTGACTTCATTGCAAAGTGTTAATTCCTAACTTGGGACTGTGTGTTTGAAGAAAAGACATGAAATTTGTGGTGCAAATACATTATTATTTTTCCCATTTTTGTTTTTGTTGTGTAGCAGAGCTCATGTTTGCAGGGGAAACAAATTCTGTGCAAAGCTTCCGGTACTGTGGGATAAATCAAGGACTGTCTTTGAAGGGATCATGGGGTGAATCAAGAAGAACCTTTCAAAGGAATAAAAACTATTCTGTTATCTTTTGCGTCTGGCTGCCCTTGAGGCCTGTGTGGCCAAGTTTTAGCAGTGGGGAGCTAAAGGCCCCGTCCCTGTTGTAGTGCTGAGGGAGAAGAGGTAGGAAATGTAGGAGTCCAGTTGAGCCAGGGAAGAAGGGAGTTGTGTGGCAAGGGTGTTTGAAGATGGCTTTATTTCCCATGATCCTACTCTGATTTGATTGGTAGGATATCAGTTTATTTTGATGTGTTTGCTTTGCTCGTGGCAGTAATTGCTGTCTGTCCTCTCCCTGTCCTCCTCTGCACCCACATCCTGCAGCTATTTATAAAAAATGTGCTAGTATTTGCAAGCAGATCTGCAGAGTTTTTAAGCGTTTCAGGTGGCTCTGTGGATCAACACGAAGTGGTCTGTGCTGTGAAATGGATTCTGTGCCTGGCGCATGTGAAATGGAGAGGATCACAGCCAGGGCAACTTGGCTGTTCCTGTGAGCTGACTTAAGGTTGGTGTTTCAAATGCTGACAGATCAGCAGATAAATGTGAGGGGCACCCGTTCCTTTCCAGGCAGAGTTTATCAGATGGGGCTGCTGTTGGATTTGACATTGAATGGCCACCATCCTACACGAAAGGGAAGATGTCCAAAACAGCTGTAATCCAGATGTGTGTCGCTGAGGACAAGTGTTACTTGTTCCACATCTCCTCCATGGCAGGTACTGTACTTCCTCTCTTATTTAGGGCATGAACAGCTGCTCGCTGTTTCTTGTAGTTAGGTTTGAACTTAAGCCCTGGGCAGTGGCTGATATATCCTTCGACGTGGGATGGTCAAAATCTGTCCTTTTTCTCCCCTTTTCCGTCTATAATAAAGGGATTTATTCTTTGAGTGATGCCTGTGTATTAAGACAATCTTGGCTTGCCCCATGTGCTTGAAAACAGGGTGTGGGTTCTGAACAGGGGAGAAGAGCCTTACTTGGGGATTGTTTTTCTGTTTGGGAGAGAGTATTTTATCCCAGTTTTAAAAACTTAATTCCCTGCTCCTATAATGAGTTTTCTGTTTAGTGCCAACATAAACAATGAACCTAAATAGAGCAGGCTGTGGGGGTTTTTTTTGTTTTGTTGTTTTTTTTTTTTTAATTTGGCTTCAACAAAAAGCCTCAGAAATTATAGTTCTTGTGCTCTCTATTCCCAATACCTGCATTATATGACATGAGCTTTAGGAAAGAATACTGGGTACCTGGTGTGATGCAGCTGTGGGGAGAGAAGGGGGTGTGCTTAGCAGAGGCTTAATTCATTATGGATGTGAATAAAAGCTTCCAAAAAGGGAAAATAGGGATGAGGGAAGGAGATGGCAATTTTATAACCTTTGGTTTAAAATGTTAGATTGAAACTATGCCTGTGAGAGGTTTCTGATTTCCCTGGGGGACTCGTGCTGAGGTATAATAGCGATAATTTTAATGTTGGTGTTCAATCCTTTGTCATTTAGAGCAAATGGGGTGGAAAATTTAATTGCTGGAGGCTATTCCATCAGGGAGGCGAGAGAGCACAAAGGAAAATGATGTGAGGAGAGGAAGCTGAGGGAAGAAGGGCCATAAAGAGCTGGAGTGCTTTTGATTCTGGCAGGGGAGGTTGCTGAGTGTGGCTGCACGTGGGCTGCCGTGTTACAGCAAAAGGTGGTGTTTGCCTCTGGATGGCTTTCCTAAATGCCTGTTCTTGCCAATGGAAGATGCACTTGGAGCTGAGTGACTTGTGCAGGAACCAGAGCCTATTTCTGCTTATTGTGTCTATGGATATGATCTGCAGAAATGCTGGCCTGGTCACAATGAAAAGAACCAAGTCTTAGCAGAAAAACTTTCTCCTGCAGGAGGAATTGAGCATTCTTGGACTGTATATAAATGAAAAAACTACATTTGTTTATTTATTGGGAAGATGGTTCATAATATTCTGTTTTTTAGTATTTTTTTACATTTCTTTACAGATTTCTCAGAATGAGACCTCTTTATCAGATTACAGCTTTTGCACAGTCTTCAACGTAGGCTTTTTGATTTTTGTTAGTCACCTTTCTAGGAATGAGGTGGTGGAAATGGGGCACGAGTCCTCCACTGGGGCGTGCCCATCCTCAAAGGTTTTAATGATGATTCCCTTAGGTGAAAATCCTGTGTACAGCAAGCCAGCTGTGTATGTTGCAGGCTTTTATTTGACTGAATTCTTTGCCCTTTGTGGAGGATTTTCCATATTTTTCCTATGGCTCACATGCTTTGGAAATGCTGTACTTTGTCTGCATCCACCAGCACCAGACTGCTGCTATCGGGGGGGGGGGGGGGGGGGGGTGTTACCAGTTATTTTTTAATGCTTTGGGGTGGATCTGCAATTTCCCAGTCCCCAACACAGCTGACTGCGGCTGCAAATGTACCTGCACAGTGGCAGCCATCAAAGGGCAGAGATAATTGTGCAAAAATAAAATCAGTGTTGCCAAGTGTTTGTTGAAGTACATAAATACATATTGCAGGACTGAGAAAAGGTGGGGTTTGCAATGAAACCCAAGGCAGATAAGCACTCTGTGCCTGTTCAGTTCTGTGTGTTTGTAGGTACTAGATTTGCACTTGAGACTAACCCAGGGTATCCAGCTGTGGGGTCCTGAAGGTATGGATTTGAATAAGATGCTCTGAATTTTAAATGGGAGCAAACACACAGGGGAGGGGAAGGCTCTTACTGTTCAAGGATGAAGTGTCTGTGGCTGTTCTTCCTGAAGAAAATGAGATGAGGAAGCTGCCTGCTTTAATTCAGTCCTGTAAGCTTGAAAATACCCTTTGATCCAGGATTGCTGTGCCATCAGTTTGGGAGAAATCAGAATATAATGCTCAGTATCTGTGTGCATCTTTAATCACTGTGGGATTTTGCTTGCTGACAAGACAGACATGTTTGGGCTTGGCATGGCATCTGGTTGGTGAATTCTGTTTTCCAAATGCTGTTGTTGGAGCAGCCCAGCCTTAGCACAGTGTCTCCAGATAATCTGTGCTTCTGATGATTTCCCATGCTTAGGTTTTCAATTGTTGCCCAGAATTGTGAAATAGCAGAAACTGTGAAGAAATTGTGTGGAATATATTAAAATAATATTTGATTTCATGTAATGAACACAGAACTTTCAGAATTAAACTATCTTTTCCAGTGAGGGGTTGCTTTTTTGTTGTGTGGTTTAACCATCAGAAACACCAAGTTTGGGTTTGTTGTGGTGTTTTTTTTTTTTCCACTTGGTTTGTTTTCAGATGCAGGATGATTTGTGTATTTCAGGTATTTCCTTCTTGCTTGTCTGCTGATGATTCATCACAACCAGTTGAAGTTTTCAGTCGTTCCAGGGAGCCATCAAATAAACAATGGAACTTTGGTGGCTTTTCCTTTAGAAGTGCAGGGTTTTTCGGATGGCCTTTGTGCTTGCATTTTGTCATTTCCTTTAGACTTTCTGGCATCTTCCAGTATTTAGTTTCTCATGTTTGGGCTTAATCTATTTTAGGTTTTCCCAAGGGACTCAAAACGCTGCTCGAAGATGAAACAATTAAAAAGGTTGGCGTAGGAATTGAGGGAGATCAATGGAAGCTGATGAGTGACTTTGAAATCAAACTGAAGAGCTTTGTGGAGCTGGCTGACGTTGCTAATGAGAAAGTAAAACTTAAAACCTTTTTGTGTGTGGGAGGGAATCTTGTTATGGTGCTGTGGCTTCCTTGTCTTGATTGGAGTTCCATTCCAATAGCGAACGTGTTCTGTGGAGCGAAGCAGAGATCTATTGTAACTTGTTTAGACGCTGTTTTAAAAGACCTCTCAAAGCCTGCAGAACTGAGTACTGTCTTTCAGCAAGCCAGTTTTTAATCAACATTTGTCCCCTCTCAGGTCTGTTCACTTATAGTATTTACAAGATGTACCTTTGGAATTCAGCTGCAAGGGCTTTTTCCTTTAATTCTTAGCGATGGAAATGGCCAGGTTGTTCTGCTGGCAGTGCTGTCGTTGTCCCAGCAGTGGCTGAACCTTAGAAACAGGGTACAGGAAGGCAGCCCTGCTGCCATGGCTTGCTGGGTGCTCGAGGGAGGCATCAGGGTCTTCCTTGAAGCCCTCCCTGCAGAGGTATTTGTGCCACACAGTCTGGAGCTGTAGAAATACTTTGATTCCTGTGATTCTCAGGCTGGTGTCACCTGAGCTCTGGTGTGGGTGTTGTTTCCAGCACCTGGTGAGCTGCTGTTGACAAGTGCTGCATTTGGCACCCCCTCAATTGCAGTGTTGTGTCAGAGATTTGTTTGGTGCAGGGACACCTGTGCTGCCTTTTTAGGGAAGGGAGCCAAAGGTTCATTGCTTTCCAAATCATCCTTATTTCTAGCATGTCCCTCAAAGCTTTTCTTCCTGTGTGCACCAGGGATTTCCTTACCCATGCTTGGTCTCCCCATGCTTTTCTCATTCCTTCGGTGATGCAGCATCAATATTTGGAGGAGTGCTTTTCCTAGGAGCCACTGAAGAGTTTGGCATCCTAGTGGATAGGGAATGATGCAAATTAACTGTTTTGTTTAAGCAGTATGTGGAGCATTTACTTCTCAAACTTGGAGTTTCCTCAGTCACCCCTTTTTTTTTTTTATCCCGTCATTCAACTCGGGATAATTTGTTATGAAGATGAGCAATATGATCTCTCTGATGGCAGCTTAAAAGTCTTCTGCTAAAGAGAAAACAAACCAAAAATAAACTTGAAAGAGAACAAAAGAACAGGGCTGTATATAATGGCACAGTGGGGGGAGCCTAAAAAGAGCAGGGTTTTTTTTTTTTACACCAGATTCAAGATAGTGAGCTGCTAGTGCTGCCCTGCTGCTGTTGAGCTCCACAGTCGGGCACGTCTTCTGAGCTGGAATAGCAGCGGGCTGTGCCCATGAAGCTCTGAAGCCAAGTTTCCCAGACTGGCTCTGGAGACAGCAGTGTGCAGCCACTGTGGTTGACCAAGGCAATTGGAGGCAGCGGGGTGGTGGGGTGGCTTTTGGAGGCTTGGGATGAGCTGCTTCCCAGCACTCGGAGCCGTGGTGAGCGCGGGCTCGAGCTCTGCTCTTCTGCTTTGTCCAACACTCACAGGCAGCATTTATTATTCCTGTGTTTTCATTAGATAAATCCCTGGTGCTTTATACTGAGTTTTTCTAGTTAGAAAGGCAAATAACAGGAAAATCCTGGAGGAGAGAGGGGGTGCTGTTAAGTCTAGGGCTTTTACTTTATCAACACAGAGGTCATTTTGTACAGATATTTACTATCTTTGAGTGTGACAGCGCTGTGATGAGTTTCTGCTTTGAAAAATTAAGTGTGCTTTGACTAAACCAGAGCTCTTTGCTTCTAACAGGGGATTGAGTGCACTTTGCTTGTTTTGGGGTGGGTGCTTTCCTTTTAAAAAAAAAAATCCTCTGCTTATGGTGGTGTTTTTTTTTTTTGTTTTTTTTGTTTTTTTTTTTTTTTTTGTTTGTTTGTTTTTTTTTTTTTTTCCTCTTTTCTTCCCCCAGCTTAAGTGTAAGGAGACCTGGAGTCTGAATGGCTTGGTGAAGCACCTTTTTGGCAGGCAGCTGCTGAAGGATCAGTCTGTTCGTTGCAGCAGCTGGGAAAAGTTTCCACTCAATGAGGAGCAGAAGCTCTATGCAGCCACAGATGCCTATGTATGTACCCCAGGGGTTCACCATTCCAACCTGTGGGAGTAAATCCCTGCTCTAGTGTGCTCTTAGCTGCTGGTTATTTCTGTAGTCCCTTCTCTACAGGTGTTCACTGTAGTTTGTTACCACTTTTGGATGCGTTTCCTTCTGGTTTTGTCATCTTTCTTAGCTGCTCATGAACCCAAATATCAGTTAAATATGGCATGGGAGGTGAAATTCAAAAGCAAGTTGGAAGAAACAAAGACTGCACTGGTGGCCAATACAAGAGAACCACAATATGAACTGTCAGGAAGAGTTCAGTTGCCCAGGGGTTTTGTGGTTCTCCAAAATTGCCTGTTTTTTCAGTCTTTTAGATGCATTTTGGTTTACCTGCAGTTTTGTGGCGAGCTTTGCCAGTACGCTACTGGGTGCTGCCTGCTTCCTGGGAGAAAAATCATTCCTTATAGCAAGAAATGAAATCCATTCAGTCTCTTATTTCTAGGCTTAGAGGAAGGGAAGCAGGACAATGATTTCTTTTCTGTTTTCTAGTTTAGTTAGAAGTTCAGCTGTGGAGGGTTTAGCACCTGTGGAGACCCAAAACGGTAAGGAAAACATTTGGGATTTTTTTTTGTGCCTGGTTCAGCTTTTGTAGCCTTTTTTTTTTCCAGGCAGTGCGTCTTTCCCACTATGCTCTGTTCACCTGGCCTGCCTTTTGGAGCCTCCCAAGAAGACATAAGAGAGTAACTTGTTTCTTTTTCAACACGTGTAGCCTAATTAGCAGATTGCTGGCTTTAGGCTGTATTTTTCTGTTAGAACTCATTATTCATACCAAGGGAAATACTAAACACACCAAATCCATCTTGGTAGGTTTGTAGCTCTTCTCCTGGAGCACGGCATGAAATCTGTATGAGGTGAGCAGATGGTGGGACTGGGAGCTGAGTGCTTGGAGCCTTTCTGTGTGCAGCTTGCTGAGATTGCCCACTCAGGCATCTGTGTATAAAAGTATCCATTCCAGAGGAAGTCCCAAGTCAGCATTTGCCCCTTAGTGCAGCATTCTATCACATATTACCTGGTCCTGATGGGCAAAGGAGGCAGGGTAGTCATTAGTATGATGTGACCTGTATTCCAGTTTGGAATTCTGCTGGTCACGCTGACTCGGTGCCATGCTTTGCCTCATTAAACTCCTGATTAATTTTTGTTTTTGTTGTTTTTCCTCTGTGGAGTACTGAGTACTAATTATTTATTTTCTCTCCTAGGCCGGCTACATTGTTTATGAAAAACTGGAAAATATGAACAAGAGTGACTGGAAATTTTTTAGCATGAGGAAAGGTAAGTTGTCAATCCAGGCATGAGGAATTTATTCCGTGTACAATTGCATATTATATTTCCCAGCAGGTGTTTTAATAGTATCAGGTTTTCTTTGGCTTCTTGGTGATTCCAAATGACTTGCAGAGGGAGCAGATAGTTACAAGTCTTGGATGCCCAGGGTAACCATACTCTGTGACTGTTTTCCATAGGGTGTAGAAAGGTACTCTTAGGTTGTTTGTCTTTGTCTCTGCTATACACAGGGATGGGAAGAATCCCCCTGTCATCCCAGGTTTATGGAAACACTTCAGTGAGTTAATTTCAGTGCTGCTGATGCAGGAACAAATACCTATTTTAAGATGAAATAGGGCCACAAAACAAACCATGTCAGGAACTAGTGTTGTTATTGAGGCATACCAATAGGACCCAAATGTTTTAGAGCAGATTAACATTATTTACTTCATTAGAGGAGATTTTAAAATCTGAGTTGTTGTTCAGTTATATGTTACATAAAGAAGATATTACAGGTAGATAAAGGCTGAAAAAGAGGAGTGGTGAGGGGTTTGTTTCCTTTTTGTTTTGGCTGAATTTTACTTTTCTGTCCAAGGCAGAAGTGACAGTGCTATCCCTTTGATAGGAGGTGCAGGATTTGGCCTTGGTTTAGTCAGCCTGTCCTTGTTAGCAGCTGTTTGCCAGGAGCTGGAGGGAAGCTGGGAGGGATCGCTTCGTAGCGGTCCCGTTGTGTACCTGTTTTCCCTGAGCTTGTGTAATGGAAGAGAGACAATGCTGAAATACTTGGAAGCTTGGCATGATTCTCTGTGCTTCATTTTTAAGCCCGGGAAAATGCTGTCTTAGCAGCTGTAGATCTTGTAGGAATGCAGTTCCTACAGGAATGTGAGTTCTTTACTTAGAGATGTTAGACCTCAATTCTTAGGAAATTGCCTGTTCTTACATTTGTTACAGATGCCACGTCTGAGGGTCTGAAGGACAGCTTGGCTTCACTGGCTGAACAGATAGCAGACCTGGCTTTTCACATCCCTGACTCTTCTGGGCAGCTGGAAAACTTCCAGAGGTCAGTTTAATGCTGACTGGTCTCTACTTCCACCATCAATGTTTTGCTTTTGATCTCCAAGGTCCCACACAGCTAAGTACGTGTGTTTGAATAGACATCTGTTACCTGTTGGTTGTTTTCCAAGAAAATGTGTTTTTTATATGTAAGAGTATGTGTTTTGTCCCTGGTCTGATGGCAACAGATTTGACACTGAACTTGGCTGAGTTTTGTCCTGAAGTGTAGGAACTGCCTCTGGTTTTGTGTTACCTTCCTTGATTTTTCCCTCCTAGGGCTGCAGAAATAGTAGCTGAGATATCGGAGAACGTCAGTGCCTTAAAAACCACCCTGTTGGGCTCAGGTTCCCCTTTTGGACTGGAGAGGAGCTGTGGTGCCAATACAACACTATTTGAAGCCAACTCAGCAAATGTCAAAGCACAAAAAGCAGAAAGTGCTGAGCAACCTGAAGGTGACCTCAACATCTGCTCTGATGCTACGCTGGCTGCCCTCTGGGAGGAAGAAATGAGTGGAGAGGAGGCACAGAGAGGTAAAACTGCTCTGGAAAATGGGGCTCCAGCAGCCAGATTGGCAGACCAAGAGGACAGAGATGACTTCATGTCCCTGGACATTAGTGAGCAAGAGCTTCAGGTCTTGGAATGTCAGGCTGTGAAGGAATTGGTCCATGAAGTTGCACCCGAGGTAATGAGGACTGGTCAAGTTATAATATTTCTTTCAGATATTTTCTTTTTAATGGACAGGCCTCAGAGCTGAACATTGAGCTTAATTATCTTTGGTAAGAAGTGAAAGCGTATGGACAAGTGGCTTATGGGGGGTACAAAAGGTTGGGAGGTTGTGGGTCAAATAGAAGTGAGTTTGATTCTAAGAGAATGGTGTTGATTTTCTAGGAGGCATGTTCCACAGACAATGAACAAAATGTGTCCTGTGTCATTGAGAGTGATGAAGAGCTGGAAATGGAGATGCTGAAAGTGAGTGCCTCAGGGTTTGTTTTTCCATTTTTTTTTTTTTTCTAATGCTCTGGGATCACAGTGGAGTGGAGAGCAGTTAAGGGGAGGGAATATGAAGCAAAGTGGTGCTGCTTACAGAAGATGGACAGAACAAACACATGGATACCTAAGGAATTTAATTCGCTGGTTTTCATTTGCCTTGTGTGTCATCTTTACTGTGCACCAGCTTGGACTCGATCCACCCACTACATTTAAGTTGTTATGACTACATTAAAACCTGGTTCCTGTGTTGTATTATCTTGGGTAGGCATTTTGTTTACCCTTCCATGCTCCAAAATAACTTTTTTCTTTTTAATTTCTCAGTCTCTAAAAGATGTAGATGGTTGTGAAGGAGTTCTACCTGAAGGACAGTCCAGTAAAGCCCAGATAACTCCTGACACAGAAGTGGATGTAGCACCAGATGGTGATGAAGATGAAGGCATTGAGGAAGAGGAGGAGGAATACTTGGGTATGGTTTTCAAAATTATCTTAGTGAATGATGAATTTTTCAGGATTTCTGTCTGTAGAAGCAGCTGTGGAAGCACAGTGACTTTTAGATGTTGGTTTCTCAAACCAGGAAAATAAAGCTCACCTGGCTTTCTAGAGGAGAACTTGGAGCATGTCAAGATAAAAGTACAAAGGTGTGCTTGGCAGAAGAGAGTGATGTTGTGCCATGATCAGCTGATGTCTGCTTTATGCGAGTAAAACCCATGTGGGGTCCCTAAGGGGACCTGCTCAGAACACGGCGTGGGGGAGGTGACACCTTCCCTGTCTGCCTGTGTGCTTCTGCTCTTCCTGCTGCATGGCAGAACCCTGAAGAAATTCTGCCTTGGGGGTGATTGTGGCTTGCTTTGGGGTTGTCCCTTTGGTGAGAAATCAAGTGGGGAAAAGCAGCTGGCATGTGAGGAGAAACACACCTCGACTCTTTTTTGCATGATCCTGTTCCAGATGATGCAGTTATGCATTACTGTCCTATTGCTTTATCTCATTAATCAAGCCATATGTTCTTGTCCTCATGCAGGGTCTCTGAGGAGCCTCTGTCCTTTTTTTTTAATCCTTCATTCTAGCCTGTAAATATCTGGAGTTTGGCATCTCTCTTCAGTGGAATTGCCCCAATTCTAACCCCTGGTTACCACGAACCATGAGCAGACTGTTGTTTTTGGAGACAGTGCTTTATCTTTTTTGAAATTTAATCCCAAATGAGTGTTTTCTCCTCTCTCCCACTGAAGATCCACTGCTTCCAGAACCTGGAGAAAGCCACATCATGTGTCTGAAGACCTATTTTGGGCATTCTTCATTTAAACCGTGAGCATGTTTTCTGTTAAAATGGACACTGTGGGGTATATATTCCTGCCTTTCCTTCAACCTGGATGATGTTTTTTATCACTGCTTACTTGTAAAAATGGCCACAAACGAATCCAGGTCTTGTTCACGCGCTCTTGAGTTGGAGATCAGTGATCCACAAGCACTGTGAAAACTGCAGGTATTTTTTGTGATCTCATGTAAATGCTGCTTGCCTGAGTCCTGTTAGAGATCCCCACTCTGGCACTTGTGGCCCTGCCTGCAGTACTTGGAGCGTCTGAGTGGCTGCAGCGTGCAAAGACAGCAATCTGAGGCATCCTCAAGGGTCCCTTTAACCCACAATTCAACAGAATATGCAGTTTTATGCCATTTACTTGTTATCTGTGGTGGCAAAAATCAAGTATTCCCTTTTGTTTAATTTAAAGGGTCCAGTGGAAAGTGATCAATTCTCTTTTGGAAGACAGAAGAGATAATCTTGTTGTCATGGCAACTGGTGAGTTACCATTGCATCCTAAGAAACAATAAAAAGTCATTTCCTTTTGGGGGAAGAGTAGTAAAACAAACATGGCTTGTTTTTTCAGGCTCATCAAGGTACTAGAATTGTCTCTTGTAGCTGCACAGAAAGCATGATATCTCACTTCTCCTTTTTTCCCCGCTCAGGCTATGGAAAAAGCTTGTGCTACCAGTTTCCTTCTGTTTACACTGGACGCACAGGAGTTGTCATCTGCCCTCTTATCTCCCTGATGGAGGACCAGGTGCTGCAGTTGACGTAGGTGACGTGGTGGCAGTGCCAGGCTTCTGCTGGGTTCCTCATGGACTCACATGGATCCTGCCTGTGGTATTCCTGGGTGTTTCCCCTTTGCAGCTTGGTGCACAGCAGGCTGTTCATGTGTCAGGTGCAGAGCATGTGTTTCTCAAGGAGCACACAGCCCGTGTCAGGAGTCTCAGATCCCTGGATTTGCCACGTGGGTGAACCAGAGGCTGAGGTTGTAAAGGATGGATGGTGGTGAGAGGTTTCTGAAGGCACTTATTTCTGCGTTCACACGCCTTTTGTGTCCGGACCAAAGTGGTGGGGGAGCTTTTGAGGCTGTCAGAGTCAGTTCAAACTTGGGTGGGGCTTCCTTGGGGTCTGAGGAGTGACATGTGAACTGAGTACAGCTGGAAGCTCTAGGCAATCCAGACCAAAGCTACAGCCCAGGCTTTCAAGAGGGACAGTGCAGTAGGTCTCCGTACACCTGGCCTCTCCACTTCTTGAGAGATCTGAGGGGGGAACTTGTGGGTGACACCAAATCACTTTGACATGAGTGGTTTTTAGGTGTTGTCAGGATAAATCTCTTTGATTTCTCAGTGCCTGATAATGCTTTCTCCACATGTGTTCATTTCCTATTGTAAGTGCTATTCAGTACTGACACTTTTTCACCAAAGCTGTGGGACTCACGCTGAGTCGTCTAGTTCATTCCTGCCTCGTCCAACTTGGCAAGAAGGAGTCTTTTGTGAAAGAGGGGATATGAAGATGTTTTGAAGTGAGGAACATCAATTATGTGTGGCATTTTCCTGCTGCACGTCGTGGTTGTGTGCAGATGAATGGCTGGACAGCCTCAGCTCCTTGATTGTTACTCAGCAGGGTGTCTGTGTGTTCAGCTGCTGCTTTGACTTTTCCACTGCTTTCCTCAGTGGAAGGGGTTTATTCACTGCCTTCCCAGTGGGTCATTCATGTTAAGGAGACTGAATTTCTACAAACTGCAGCAGTTTGTCTGTCAGTCTGGCTGCGGTTTGGACTGAGCAGCTGTGGAAATGAAACCACGGGCTGTAAGACAATGCAGCACATCACCAAGTTGAGAGGTAAAATATCAATCAGTTGAGCTGGTAATTATTATGTCATTAAAAACCAGCCACCTGATTTTCAGTTAGGAGATGCAGCTTCCCTAGCTCACAAAATATTGAACAAGGTAAAAAATTGCGGGCTAGCAAGGCTTACATCCAAATGTGAGGATCTGCAGCAGTGAATATTTCAAGAAAACATATTTAGCATATTATTTTGGATGTTTTATTTCTCAACTTGTGCAAGGGAAATGGTCTTCCTTTCTCTGCTTCCTGCTCATCCAGCGTGTGTCTTGTGGAGACAGCTGGAGGGGAAGGGGAAAAAGGTTTGGGTGGCAGGAAGAGCCGTACACCGCTCTTGCTTTTTCAGCAAGTGTTTCACACCAAGATCCTGAAAGAAAGTAGTCTCTGACCTCACAGCTTGCACTTTTTAGAAGTGCTGGCACAGGCTGGAAGCTCAAGTTTGTAGAGTGAGTCTGTTCATGACTGCTTTTTTATTTCTGCAGAATGACAGGGATTCCAGCTTGTTTCCTTGGTTCAGCTCAGTCGAAACAGGTCCGGGATTCCATCCTAGGGTGAGTTTTAATCAAGCTTTCTGGTGCTCTGGGCAGTGACGTAGGGGTGCCGGACAGCTAGGTTGTCTCCCTGCTCCATCAGTTCTGAAATTCCTAGTTCTGGCCCAGCCCTGGGACCTGGCACTCAGGATATTGTTTGCATTCACCCAGGCTGAGTGTGTGGGAGGCTATGACCACCCTCCATTGCTTTTTGGCTGGGGAGATGGAGCTTATTGACTCAGCTGTGTCCTGATTTATACCTGATTTTAGTCAGGTGTTAGAGCTATATCTGTCATCAACACATCAGTGCCTTCTTATTCTAAAGGCTGGCAAATCTGGTTTTCCTTTTCCTGTCATGCCTTGCTTTGCCGTGGTTCTGAAATGTTTTCTATTATCTTCACTCAATTCTTCTTGTTTGCCGTTAGAAATCGGTTTTTCTTATGTTGTTTTTCTATGCAGTCATGATTTAGTTGAATTTAAGTGTCTGTGGTCTTAGCTTGTGTGTCAATGTTTTTTTTCCTCTGGTCTTTCAGGGGTCAGTACAGAGTGATATACATGACTCCAGAGTTTTGTTCAGGAAACTTGAAGTTACTTCAGGACCTTGACCGAAGTGTTGGTAAGTTGGAGATAAAACTGTGGGTGAGTTGCCAGGCAGCTTAAATTGATGATTATGTTTAAGCCTTTTAGATAATTGAAGACATGTCACTCATTTCCTGATGAGAGTAGTGACCCCATTCATCACACACGATCCTGTCACTGATGAAAAAAATCATGTTTGACTGTTTGTCTGACACAATCAGGCTGTGTGTCACAACCCCAAAAATGCAACAAGTGGCATCTGTAATTCTTACTTGTGACTTTGACTGAGAAGCAGTGAGTGGGGGAAAGGTCCTGTTGGAACTAGCCTGAGATTTTTGATCTGCGTGAGGGAGGTTGGATGTCTGGAGCTTGGGTTGTGGTGGGGGGAGACTGTAAAAGCTCTTGGGCCTTTTTTTATGGAAGAGGCCTTTAAGTTGGTGCAGTAGAAAGCATTCCAGGAACACAAGTTAAAGCAGTGCTCGTGGCTTCTCAGGAAAGCTGGAGCTTGCTGTGCTGTGGTTTTGTGTCCCCCAGGTATCACACTCATCGCTGTGGATGAAGCTCACTGCATCTCTGAGTGGGGCCACGACTTCAGGAACTCCTTCAGAACTTTAGGCTCATTAAAGGAGACTCTGCCATCGGTGGGGTTTGGCTCTGTTTGGTTTCCGATGCAAGAGAAGGGTTTTGTGTGATAGTTTGCAAATATCAGCCTTGTAATGTCGTGCTCTAAGTGTATTGACCATGCTGGTTTGGAGTTGGAGCTTCCCTGGCAGTGACTGGAATTTGTAGTTTTTCCCCAATGTTTAAACAAAGGATGCTTTGAACTTGGACTACCAGAAATGTACGAAATCTAAATTGCTTTGGATCCCTATGCTGAGGATGTTCCTAAGCTTATGGATTAATATTGGAATATTTTGTTTTACCTGAATGAGTAGTTTGTAGGAGCATGCCACTGATTTCTAGACCCTCCTCAAGCACTTATTGCATAAGCTCATCAATTTAGACCTGAACTTAACATGATTTTATTGGTAGTGTCATCCTATTTTCCCTAAATTTAGTTAATCACATCAGTGAGTTACTGTGGACTCGTGGAGGATATATTAAAAATAAAACTTTGTGTTTCATGTGTTTTGTTGCTATCTGCTCTCTCAAGAGTTTTGGTCAAAAATGCTCAGGAAGCTCAATAATAACTGTATTTTTCAAGTGACTGAACTTATCCAATGCTAAACACATCAAAGTGCCTGTTTAGGTTCTCTGTCAGTAGACTCCTAAGGTTTTTGGTGTAAAAAACCATCAATGAGAGGTCCTGAATGTTGTTCTCCCTCTCTTTGCAGGTCCCCATTATTGCTTTAACTGCCACTGCGAGTCCCTCGATTCGAGAGGATGTAGTGAAATGCCTGAACCTGAGGAATCCCCAGGTCACCTGCACCAGTTTTGACAGACCTAACCTGTACCTGGAAGTTGGACAGCAAAGTGGAGACATCATTAGGGATTTGAAGCAGTTCCTAACTAGGAAAGGAAGGTAAGGTTTTAAGCCTGATTTTGATCTCTCAGATGTATTTTTTTTGCAGGCAGGTGCCTTTTTTGTTCTGTATCTTTACATGCCGTTGTTCTTGTTTTCAGTAGTTCTGTGTATGAGTTTGAAGGCCCCACT
Source organism: Cinclus cinclus (assembly GCF_963662255.1). Lineage (NCBI taxonomy): Eukaryota > Metazoa > Chordata > Aves > Passeriformes > Cinclidae > Cinclus > Cinclus cinclus. The sequence goes on along the minus strand of NC_085050.1, from coordinate 72,504,719 downwards.
ATCATTTACTGCCCTACCAGAAAGGCCACTGAGGAGGTGGTGTGTGCACTGCACAGACTCAACGTGGCCTGTGGTACCTACCATGCTGGGATGGGGAACAAGCAGAGGAGAGACACTCACCACCAGTTCATGAGGGATGAAATTCAGGTGTGTGGCAAAGAAAATTTCCTTGGTCCTATTTAGAATTGCAGAGTTTTTGGTAGAAGAAAACCTTGGAATATCAGCCTGTGTTAGCCATGTCCTCTGTCTGCAGTTTTGGGTGAAGAAATTGTTGGTCTGTACTGAAAGCAGTAGGATTGCCAGCTTATCTTCTGGATTTCTGTAGTAGCTCCCTTAAATATGCATGGTATTCAAGGAAAACAGTGGTAGCTGGAACAGGATCACTGCTTCTGTGAGTTGCTTCTTTCCTGGGCAGCAGAGATATCCTGGGACTTATCATGTTCCTTTCCACGATCTGTTTTGTGCCTGTTGAGAACAGCTACTTGAACACGCTCTTGCATTTGCCACAGCTCATCATCCCCCTGGTGGTTATCATCCCCAGCCTGTGCTCTGGCCAAGCTGTTGTAATTCAAGGCTGAATTTTGAGTCTGTGGCAGCAGATTGACACCGAGCGTGTGTGAGTTAACCCAGGCCTATTCCTTGGGATCACCCGAAGGCACGTGGCTCCTGTTTTGCAGTGTGTTGTGGCCACGGTGGCTTTTGGCATGGGCATCAACAAGGCAGACATCAGGCTGGTGATCCACTACGGTGCCCCGAAGGAGATGGAATCCTATTACCAGGAAATGGGGAGAGCTGGGCGCGACGGGCTTCCCGCTGCCTGCCACGTCCTCTGGGCTGCAGCAGACCTCACCTGTAACAGGTACAGAGCCCTTTTCTCCCTCCTCACGGCCTTTTGCCGCAGGTCTCTGCAGTTCAGTACCCTGTGGGCTTGCAAGAACATCTTTGTCTCTCTCCCGTTCTGTCCACTTCAGGATAATGTTTAGAGGAATGTGAATTAAGGGCTCTGCTGAGTAAGCCCTGTGCTCTGAGGATCGTGGTGGTGGAGAAGGGGGCAGGCAGCTTGGGTCTGGTTTTAGGAGATTATTTTTTTCCTAGCTCTTCCTGGTGAATTTGAGAGCCTTGTCTGACACGTTTTATTTTTGGTGTGGGACAGGGGAACAGTGGTCAGCATTTGAGGCTCAGCATTTTTTGTTTCTATCTCAGGCGCCTGCTGAACAACATCAGCAACGAGAAGTTCCGGCTGTACAAGCTGAAGATGTTGAACAAGATGGAGAAGTACCTGGTGTCGAACAGCTGCAGGAGGAAGTGAGTGCTGGAGCCTATTTAGTGTTTTGTCACTGCAGGCAGCTTTGGCAAGAGCTGCTGGGACTCAGGCACAGCTGGGGGTTGTAACCAGAAGGCATCTCAGACTCGGAATGTGTTCTACAAGCACAGAACATTCTATTCTGTATTAATGAGCAGTATCAAAAGTACAACCTTCAGCACATTTATACGTTTCCTTATTTGCGTCTTTTTTTTTTTTTTTAAAAAAAAAGATTCCTTTAGAGGAATCAAGGCTAAATAATTGGTTCCCCAGTGAATTAATTAATGATGCTGATTTCAACTCCATTTTCTGCAATAAATTTCATGTGTAAATTCGTGGTCTCTTATTGAGTTCTTTTTGTTCCCTTGGGTAGAATCATCTTGTCTCATTTTGAAGACAGACAACTCCGAAAGGTTTCCTCTGGCATCATGGGCACAGAAGAATGCTGTGATAATTGCAGGTCCAGGTAAGCTTTCTTCCCTGAAGGCTGATCCTAGAGGTTATGTTCTCTCAGACTGACTTAGAAGGCAAATTATCTGAAAGAATTGACTTTCATGCATCTGATCTTGCAGCTGTTCAGCCTGAGGTTTATTTCTGAACATGTGTCTAACCTTTCTCTAGTGAGTCGAGCAAGCCCTGATAAGCTCCAGGTTGGGCTGTGGGAAAGCCTGGAAACAGAGCAGGATCACAGTTCCTAACAGGGGTTAAGAGCAGCACTCAGTGAAAAACACCTCTATTCATCGTTTTAAGTCCTGTTAGGTAATTAATCCCAAAAGACAACACTTAAAATGGTGTGTGGTACCAGGTGTCTAAGGCTAAATTGCCCCAGTGTCCGGGGAGCTGTTCTTCTGTGCTGACATGTGTTCTTTTAACCTTGCTAATAATCTCATGGATGTGCTGAGGGGGACTCAGGAGGCTGATAGTCACAGAGGTAGGAGCAGAAACACCTTTGTCACTTTGTTCTCTGTCTGCAGTAAAGCTTTCCCTGAAATTATAATAAAGCATTCCTTGCTCTTGCTGGTAGCCTGATGCTTTCTGATCCCAGGCAAGATGTTAGGCTGTGATGCTTTCTGGAGAAGTATTCACAATTTAGATACTGAATTTCTGTATGTCAAGGATTAGGACAGCTTTGTCTGGCCTCTATTACAACAAGGTAAAAAAAAATAATAATTTAAGTCACCTTGCTCTGCTAAAAAAGAGACAGGTAGTGAATTTGTATTGCAGAACTGAAATCACTTGAAATAGATAATTTTCATTTTTCTCATTACGAGTCGTTTGTGCCAGTAATTTTTTCAGTGGGTTCTTTTAGTCAGTAAGAAATATATTAACAAACCTTTCATAGCCTTTAATGGGGTTGCTCTTTAACCCGGTTTTTGTTTTTTCCTTCGTGTTCTTAAAGAAACAGAGAAAAGCTTTTAAGTGCAGTTAAGGAAATATTGTGGATGCCCAAACCAATGCACATATTTAAATACTGAGTTCAAAAGATTGCTGAGACAAGGTTGTTAGGAGCAGGTGTCACGGAGAACTTAGTGTGGGGTTGGGCAGTTGTTTGAGAATTTACATTGATGGAAATATAGATGTGTCTTGAAGTTGAATTGGTATAAATGATGGAATGTGTTTAAATATGCAGAACTTGGGGCTGATGGTCAAGACTGAGTATAGATCCCTCACTTGTTATTTCATTCATCTCTGGGTTGACAACATTTGGAGCAAGGGAGAGGGGACTGGATTTGTTTGTGTTAAGCTTGGCTTCCTCTGTGCCTTTCAGCAGCTCCTGCCTTGCAGTCCCCAGCGACTTTGACGGCGGATTGCAGGACTTTGGGAAGCAAGCACACCAGCTGCTCTCTGCAGTCACTGCCCTGGATGAGAAGTTTGGGACCAGAATGCCAATTCTGCTTCTTCGAGGGTCTGTAAGTGATGGTGCAGCTCCCTGTGAGTGTTCTGAGGGGAGGGGCTGTGGCAGTGTCCCTCTTAATACATGGATATACCTTCATGTCATTCGTATACCTGCCATTTTTCTTGGAGAGATGGATGTTTGTGTAGAGAGGTGGTCTTGGCTTTGGGAAGCTGCTCAGCTCCACTTGCCACGCAACAAGCAAGATGACTCTCGTCTAATTTTTTATGAAAATGCATAATTTTGATTGTCTTGACAGGAACAGCTTTTTTAGAATGAAGGATAGACATCTTGGCTCAATTAGTTGGCTTATGTTTGAACAAAGCAAAGGATGGCTTCCACAGTAGCTTTGTGTTGCTGTTTGACTTGGAGTAATGAAGTAGGGTACCAGAATAAATACGAATTAATTTCTTTACTCCTTTAATTATAATTGTTTTGAAACACTAAGCAAGCAACTCGCTGGAAATAAATTGGAATAAGAACAAAATCCTTGGTAGGTTTACAAACTGAGGGGAAAAGCCGAGACCTGTACTACTTGATAAAGCTGAGTGAGTTATGTTCCTTGTTTAACCTTTTAATGAAGTTAAGCTGCCAATTGTCGCCCAAGTGTACGTGGGGAAAAAGGAACTTGCCGTGGCCTTGGCAGGAAGTAGATTAGGAGTGGAGTAGGTTAGAGCAGGCTCCTCAATGGGCTTTTGGTGTCCTAATGGTATTTCAAGCTTTCCTGTGCAAGGAGTGGACAAATCTGACCGATATTTTCCAAACTTTCAGTGTTCCCAACGCTTGCCGGACCGGTACCGGAGACACCCTCTCTTTGGCTGTGGAAAAGAGTGGCCAGAGAACTGGTGGAAACTGCTCTGCCAGCAGCTCATACTGGAAGGGTTCCTCAAAGAAGTCACAGGCCATAACAAGTTTGCAATAATTTGTGTGCTCACCCAGAAGGTACTTGGGGTAGTGAAGTGACCCATTGAGAGCTCCTCCTGAGCAATGCACAGTTAAGCAGTGTGGTTGATTTTTTTACAGGGTAGAAATTGGCTGTCAAAAGCTGGATCTGCCTCAAATCCAAGTCTTTTGTTACAGTCCAGTGAAGACCTAAATCTGCAGAGACCTTCTACCAGGTAATTGTAGCACATGTGTTCTCTTGGAGGCTTCTTTGCTAACCAGATCTGTCTCTGAAACCTGCACTGGGAGAAGGCAGGGTTGAACAGGAGGAGGCTTTGAGATCCCCAGTGTACTTGGTTTGGTTTTTTTCATGAAGAATGATGATTCTAATAATTAATCAATAACTTGATTTGCCGAATGCTTCCCTGTACCAACTTGAAATCAGTTTATTTAGCAACATGTTTTTTTTTTTTTTGGAGGGCAGTGTCATTATACAATGGAATTAAGATATAATTAATTGCATTACAGCAGCAGGCGTTTGCCTGTGCTCTCCAGGCAGTACTCCCCAGGCACAAAAGGAACAACACAGTCACCAGGCAAGCAGGTCTGTACCAGTACAACCCTCCTGCAATGTGATCCATCCTTGCTCTTATTAAAAAAAAACAAAAAACACCAAGAATCTGACTTGCAGACAGATCACAAATTAATGTTTTATCAACAGCAAACTCAGTGAAAAGATCGTAAATTAGCATGTGTCTTGTTCTTCTGATTTTTTTTGAATAGATATCTCTGTATGAGATGTTCTCCTGTAACAGAAAAGACAAAACTCCTCCAAGAAGCACTGACATGGTTAACAGGTACAGTATTTGAATAATTAAAAGAGATGTACTTAATTTTGATAGTGTTTATGGGGATACTGCTTGTCAGGTGATCGATAAAACGAGCGTTTTGCTGTGTAATGGGTATGAAAATGTTCAGTGCATTAGGAAAAGACAAGTGCCTAAAACTTGCTGTACATGGCATTATATTTCCAAGTACGTTGTATTTCCAAGATTTCACAGTTAATATCAGGGAGCATGGAGGGCTCTGCCTTACCACCCTGGTCTGGAGAATACTTGAGGCTCCCTCAGGTCAAAAGAAATCCAATAACCTCTTGCAAAAAGCAGACCGGCTAATTTCTTTTCCTGGCTCATGTGCTTCCTCAGGTTAAATGCACCTTGTATTTCTGAGTGGATTCCTCTTTCAGGCCACCTCTCTGGTGCTGGCCGATGACAGGAAGAGTGACTGTTACCATGTAGGTGAATAGTTGCCACTGCAGCCGTGTCAAGACAGATGATTTTAGGGACAGTTGAAATCCAAACCAAGTTATTTTGCACTGTGCTTAGGAAACGAGGCTCTTAGTCCAACTTGGGTGCTATCAGATGTTGCAGTGTAATCATGGCAGGCTGTTAAGGGTAAATGTCCATTAGCCCATGAGCCCGTGGACTGGGAGCTGTGCGAATTCCACTCACAGCACAGCAGCTGTGTCCCTGTCACATCACCCTGATGGTTTTAAGGTGATCAGTGCTGTTTGCCAGGATTCCTGTTCTCAGCTGTGAGCAAAAATCAAAAGTGGGATGTCACAGGGGACAAGTGGCTGTTAGAGCTCGTTTTTGTTCAAGAAATGGGAATCCAGCATTGCGAGATCTTGCTGAGGTGGGTTGGTTTTCCCCCTGACAGATTCCCACGTGTTATTTCATCTGCTTGAGCTTTGTACAGTAACAAACTGTTTATAGGTTATAGCACCAGATCAGACATACTGTGACATGAAGGATGTTGCTGGTTGTACCTCAACCAGCTCCAGTCCTGACTGGGGGCAGAGCTGGCTTGAGGTGCTGTTGGAGCTGGCAAAATAAGTCGGGCTGCTGCTCTCCCACATCCTTGAGCCAAGCCCTGATTAAACTGATCTAAAGCAAGGCTTGCTTCACACTCAATTTTTTGTTAGTGTTTCAGGGCGCTCACCACTGAAATCTCCTTTGAAGCCCCAAGAACCAGATGTTTCATCCCGAGAAAAAGAACTAGAGGTAAGTTTTTCTGGGCTAGGGAGGATATCTCTGAATTGCAGTCAGCCTGCAAAGCACCCTTGACCTGTGTTTGGGCAGCTGGCTTGGATGCCTCTTAAAATTATTGAGTTGTTTTGAATAGAAGTCCCAGAATAGGACTGAAATAGACCAGGAGGGATTATTGGATTGCAGGGGTTTCATGTATTATTGGGAAGCTCAGGGAGGTGAGAACTTTTGCTGTTGTAACAATTATACCTATTAGTGATGAAGAGCTGCTTCCTGACTATTTGGCTCCTTCCTTTCCAGACTGCTCTGTATGGCAAGCTGCTGACTGCTAGACAGAAGGTAGCTAATGAGAAGGAAATTCCTCCAGCTGTCTTGGCAACCAATAAGATCCTGGTGGAGATGGCCCGGATAAGGTAAAGCCAGCATGCAGACATGTTGTACAAACTGGGGAGCTTGCAAGCCAAGTCACAAATGCCTTGCCTGCTTCTGTTGGGAGAGTGGAGGCATCTGAAGTGCCTCCCCCAGCTGCTGAAAGGCATCAGGCAGCAATATTTTGGGTATGTCTGATGTTGTTGCATTCTTCATCCTAAACCAGGCCTACGAGCATTGAGAACCTGAAGAAAATTGATGGTGTGTCTGAAGCCAAGTCCACCATGCTGATGCCTCTCCTGGCTGAAATCAAGGACTTCTGCCAAGTAAATGGTTTGCAGGTATGATTAACTCAAGTGTCTTGTCCTTGACAGGAGCCTGAAGCTGGGATTTGTTCTGCAGTTATTGAACTCCACGGAGTTTTGTTGCTCTTGGACAAAAAAAAAAAAGAAAGCTTTGATCTTAGCAGTGGGAACCAAAAGCATGCCTAGTTTTTCACTTGTTTCCAGGGAGTTTGTGTAGAGGAACTTCAGCTCAAATTGAGAAGTTTCCCATGCAGACTGAATGTCAGTTTGTTCTGATGGAATAGTTTCATATGGAATGAGCACTACCTAAGATGTGGTGGCCTGGGCACTTTGTTCTGGATTTCTTTTCCAAGGTCTTCAGATGGTTTTACTAAGATGGGAACATGTGGATGTGCGGCTGGATTCCCTCCCTGCTTTAGTTTTCCCTCCCTTCTTTACTCTTTTTTTTGTTAAGATCATGCAGTTGTGGTCAAAACCAACCTCCAGGGAGCTGCGTGATTCTGTTAGTGTTATTTCATCACACAACTTCAGATAATGGGAGGGTGATCCACAGGTTGTCACTGGCGTACCGTTTATTTAATTCTGCTTTATCTCACTTAGACCGACACATTCTCCACATCTGAATCAAAGGTTTGGAAAGAAGCATCTCCCTGGAAGTGTGCTAGAGCCCTTTCTCCCTCAGAGGAGGTGACATATATCCTGTTCCAAGAGAAGAATTACTCTCTGGTAAGCTCTGGACTGCGGAGGCTTTTACTTTGCTGAAAACTGACAGTGGGGATGCAAACTGTAGAAGAGGATGATGTGCAAGTTCTCTGAAATCCTCTGCGCAGGGCTGGATGGGCTGTTTTAAAACTCTGACGCAGTACAATTCCTGGGAAATAGCTCATCCTCCTGCCTCTGAAGTGCTGGTATGGACAGCTGAGGTGCGCTACAGTGAGTTTTTAATTCCACAGTAAGCAAATCAAGTTGCTTTGGCTTTTGCTTTGCCCCTCCCAGGATTATCACATCCCCAAATGAAAAGTGTACCTAAGGATGAGCTAAGAAGATGTAGTTGTGCTGTTATTACTGGGCAACTTGATATTCTGTATCCACTAATCCTGATGATATGTCCAGGGTGTGTATTCTTGGTGGAGAAACAAGTGGAAACTTGAAACTTGCTTTTTTGAAGAGCTCAAGATTCCAGTTGGAAATTTATCTTTGAGAAAAGCAGGTTTGGGTCAATCAAGAGATTGACCTTGATGAGATCCTTTTCTTCAAGGCTATGGTTTTAAGAGGAGAATTCATCCGACATGTGAAAGTGAGGGGGACTTTGTTTTGGTGCTGTTATCCATGTTCTGCATGGATATTCTGTATTATGTGGTCCCCTGACTGGGCAGGTGCACCACTGGTCATTCATCTCATCTAAGTTTAAGGTGAGGTGTTGCACTCAAGCTGTCAAGTTTTGAGAGAGAAACACACTTGACAAGCTGGAAAATAAATGAGAGAGCTGTTAGGAACAATGCAGTGTTCCGGGGAGCTTTGTTGTGCTGTTGTGTGCCGGTGTCTCTGGATGATTTTTTGGCAATGAGGCTTCTGCCGTGTGAATCCCTTGTGCCTTTGTTTCTCCAGGAGGCCATAAGTGAGTGCAGATCTCTGCCCCTTGCTGTGGTTGGCGCTCACCTGTCCCAGGCCCTGAGAGCTGGCTATGCTGTGAGCCTGGAGCGAGCAGGTTTGACTCCTGCAATTCAGAGGGTCCTTAGGGACGTTATCCACAGTCCTCCCATTAACTCTGGTGAGCATCACTGAACTTAGCTGAAGCTTCTCATGCCTGGCAGAGCCCATCAGTCCTGCAAGGCTGGGCCAGTTCCAGGGTCACTCCTTTGCTTTCAGGGTTGAGCTGTAAAATGACTCTATCATGATCCATCACAACAGGGTAGACCTTTATAAATCCTTTGACTCGGCTGTGTGGAAATGTTTGAGACAGCCTTTTTAAATCTGTCTTTACTTAAATGTTTTTAGAAAAAAACATCAGCCTCACAAAGTATTTCTGTAAGTACTGGCATCCTCAGACAACACGCTGGGAATGTATCACATGATCTCATGAGTCAAACACATATGTTTTTAACTTACTACCTTTCCTATGCCTTAATCCATCCTGGGCTTTAATGAGGTGCAATAAATGTGTGTTACAGTATAAGAAAACTGAATCGGGGCAGGAAGCTTAAATAATTAATATTGTATTTGTATTTTTTCCAAGACACTACCAAAATTCAAGATATCAGAAAACTTACTCCTGCAAATATTGAGCTGTATCTAATCAAGATGATGATTGCACTGTTGGAGAAAGAGGATAGAAATAAATCTCAGGATGCCTTAGGTATCAAAAGAAGGTTGGTGTGGCCTGAAGGGCAGCCAGGAAAAACAGGAGCAGATCAAGCAAGCAGGCAAGGTGCCTTGTGGAATAAAACACAGGTTAGTAAAAGGAGGTTATAAAACTGTTTTTGTAAGATCACGTTTTCTTTGTAGGAACAGGCTAACAGGATTTTGTTGGTGTTTACAGCAGTTCTCTATGTCCCATTTTTGCAGTTCATCTCTCCCTCAGCAGAGTATAACTGCTTCCTCCTCAGAGGAGGAGTTTCTGTGCATGGGTACCTAATAACCACCCTGATGTGGGAAAAGAGGTTCTCCAACTATGCAGGGAACAGGGAGGTAAAGAGGATGAAAAAAACAGAGGCAATTCCAGCCAGCAGTGTCTCAGCCTTTGGTTTCCTGTGTTGCTTATAACTGCTGGGCACAGCCTGGTAACAAGTGTCTTAGGGGACACAAACCTTGGGAAATAAGGAGCTTTGTTGATATTTGAGAAAATCCAGCAGAGACTGAGCCCTCTGATGGCCTCTGTGGCCCCAAGTCCCAGTTCAGCCCCTTGTACAAAGGACACCCTGCACTGAGTGGCGCCTGGTGGGAATGGTAAAAAGAAATACCATGCTCCAAATCCTGCTACCTGTGTTGGGATTTCATGTCTGTTCCCTTCAGGGCTTTGGGCTGATTTCTTAAACACTGGCTCAAACAATTTTTTCAGGCATTGCCATTTTGCCAAATTGAATTTTGTGCTTCCCTGAGTGCTGTTTTGTTTCTACAATGTCTCTGTCAGAGTCTTGATTTTTTTTCCTGCAGTGGACCTTCTGACAGTCCAATTGCCTGAGCTCTGATCACACTTATCCCTGCTACTGTTAGCTCCTGGAGCTAATAGTGGAAATGATATACTATGAGTAATCAAATTAACATAATTCAAAGGAAGAGACTGCAAATCCAAAAGCTAATCCAAACAGTCTTTATTTACTTCAACTTTAGAAGATATACTGGTTCTAATAATTGTCTGTAGTGAGTAATTTTATATGTCTTAATGGATTTTGTGGGCTATGAATGGCCTTGCATTGCTGCTGCTTTTACAGGATCATGGGATCAATCCAGCATCCAAGGAAGGAGCAGAGAAAACCCATCTGCGTGTGGTGCCTTTGGTTTCGGTAAAGAGATGTTCTTAGTTGAATAAAGCACGTGGTAAACTTGCCATTAGTGAGGATTTTGGTGACTCAGGGATGTGTAGCTGATGCAAAAATGTCAGCATGACTACTGCAACCTGTGAGCAGCAGGATGATATAAAAAACATGAGATAATATCTCTGTGCCCATGGTGCTGCTTTTAGCTGACACTTGACCTGTAAAGGCACATTGGAAAATACAATACCTGTGAACAAGAAGTAAATAGTTGAAGTTTTCAGAGCTGTAGGGATGGAGCAAGTGTTTTTCTCCGTTTAAATGAAAAAAGGCCCAAGTACAGTTTCCAGCTGCTCTGTGTTTGAAATGCATGAACTTCACTTGCTCAAATTTTATTATGGTGAAATAATTAAGAAATAGGCAAAACCCTCATTAAACAGAGGTGTTGAAACTTGGTTGATGAGGGACTGTGACCCAAGTAACGTGGTGCTTCCTTTCTGTCCCAGGGGAAGGCTGCAGGGAGCGTGGATGCCTGGCAGGCAGGGAGCAGAGGGGCAGCAGGCTTCTCAAAGCCCATCACCCCAGCCTCTTCCAACCAGCCTGCCCTCGATCCTGAGGAGAAGGAGCTCTTTGGGGACTTGGAGCCCAAGGTGAGACTGCAGGAGCACAGCCCAGACCTGGTGATTGGGGTGGGGATCTTCAACAACCAAATTCTCAGCTTCTCCGTTCTTCAGACTGTGTCTATTATTTTGCCAGCCCGTTTCTCTCATCGACATCCCTGAGACAGTGATGCCATGTTGTTTTTGTTGTCCTTGCTGTGTCCAAATATCCCATTTGGATAGCAGTCAACTGCCACAGGAAACTTTTCCCCCAGTACGTTTTGTAAGCTCTCTCATGGCAGATGCTTCCCCTGTTTTAAGAGGACATTTGGTTCTTTTTTTTTCCTTTAAGTACTGAGTTCTGTGTGGCTGTGCCTATCACATTAAGGATTTTTGCACTGGTGTCTATAGGAGCACAAGCTGTATGAGCAGACAGTTAAGAGTTTTTATTTAAAGGCAGCTCCTCTCTCTGACCAGCATCACTTGTTGAACGCCTTTGTTTCAGTTTGAAGCTGGATATTGCTGTGACTACAAATCTTTCTCAGCCTTGATTGTCAGCGTTGCATTCTTGATGCTTTAGGTACTTGAATAAGGCGTTGGATTTAAGTGAAGCATAAACCTTCCGTGAAAAATTTGGACAGCTCATGGCTCTAGCTGAGCATGAGTTTGAGGAGTAGAGCCGTGTGTGTGGTCCAGGCTGTCGATGGTTGTTTTGTTCCATGTTTGTGCGTTTGTTTCCTTCCAGAACTCGCATCCCCCTGCTAAGAGGAGGGTGCCCGAGTGGTTTGGGACCTCAGCAGCAACAGCTGGACCTGTAACCCAGACCAAGAAATGCAAAACAGAAACCGGAAAAGGGATTTTCAGTTGATCTTAGAAACCGAGATGATTTGGGTTTTTATCTTCTTTCCTACCACAAGCATTATCTGCACAGACCGTTGCTTCACGGGGGCTTTCGATTCCCTTGTTCTATTCGGCCTTATTGCTGCTGCCTCTTCTTTTCCTTAAGCAGCGTTCTTAGGACTTTTTTCACTGTGTGAAATGGGATGCTAATAAAAAGATGGAAATAAATAATCACTTTTTGTGTGTGTGTGTGTGTGTGTGTGTGTGTGTGTGTGTGTGGCGGGCAGGCCCGGGCCGCGTTGCCATGGCGACGGGCGCGCCGCTTCCGGGGCGGGGCCGGCGCGCGGGGGCTGCCGGGAGCGGCATGGCTCGCTAGGCGGCGGCGGCGCGCGGGTGAGCGGGGGCCGCCGTGAGGGGACGGGGGCAGGGACCGGGATTGGGACCGGAGAGGGGGACGCGGGAGCGGCTTCTCCGCTCTGTGGGCGGCTTATAGGGGTGCCGAGGCACCGCCGTCTTCCGGGCCGGTGGTTTCCGGTCGCCCGCCCGCCGCCTTTTACCACTTTGTTCCGTCCTGCCCGCGGCCGTGAGGTCGCTCATGAACCTGGTAGCCGAGTTTTCCTGTCGTTCTGTGGCCGTGAGGGCTGGCTCGGCATTCCTACTCACACTCCTTAAGGTTCCGCTAGTGCACTGACAGCTTTACTCTGTTACCGAAGTCCGTATTCGGGCAAAGGAGGAGCGAACAAGAAATAAATGGCTCCCCAGGGATGTGGTCACAGCACCAATCCTGACACAGCTCACGGAGCGCTTGGACAGCACTCCCAGGCCCGGAGTGGGATTCTTGGCTTGGCCTGTGTAGGGTTAAGGGTTGGACTCAGCCGTGGCACCCTATGGGTCCCATCGATCTCGGCATATTCCGTGATAAGCAGGTATTTCTCTTCCGAAGTACCTCAGTGACCCCTTTTTCTCGCCTTTCCCCCGTGGCAGAATCATGGACCCCAGCTTGCTGAGGGAGCGGGAGCTGTTCAAGAAGCGAGCCCTTTCCACGCCAGCCGTAGAGAAGCGCCCAGCGCTCTCCTCGGACTCCTCTGCTTCCAAGAAGAAGAAGGCCAAAGTAGAACAAGGGGGCTCCTCCAGCTCAAAACAAAACACAGGTGGGTGGCAGTCTCCTGACCAGCAGCTCTTTGGTGTTGCCTACTGTTTGCCTTTAAGCTATAGTTTATTAATGTGACTGTATCTGTGACTTTTTTCAGTGGATGTTGTCATTCCTTCTCTTAAATTGCCACTTTTGTTAAGAAAGTCACACAATGTGAAAAACCCATTCCCCACTGTGCGCATGTGTTAAACCTCATCTCATGGTGTGTTTGCTGTTGCTCCCTTGGAGGAATTGCTGCTGCCCAAATTATTCATGTGGAACTGTGCTTTGGTTTGTGGGTTTTAGTGCTTGCTGGACAGGCAGTAGCTGTGGGGTTACTCATTTTATCTGTGTCTGTCATGTTGGATAGGGCCTGGAGCAGCCTGGAAGGTGTCCCCATGACAGGGGATTGGAGCTGCATGATCTTTAGGCTCCCTTCCAGCCCAAACCCTTCTGTGATTCTGTGATTATTTCTGGCAAGAGATCACCTGAAACATTTAGCTAGCTCTAAGTTGGAGAGTATTCGTACACGAGATGGATTTTGCAAGGTGCATCTTGTCTGGCTTGTGTGTTGTAATTAGTAGCTGTCCTTGTTTTACCTTGAAGTTAAGCTTTGCTCGTGGGCACCAGGCCTTCCAGAGGTTTCTGCCTGTTTCACTGAGGGTTTGTGGCATTTCCCTGGAATGGTGGCACTAACAACGCATCTCTCAGTATCAAATAAACCGTTAATAAAGCAGCACCAAAAATAGCGGGAGTGTGTGGAAAGTGCAGCACCAGGGAGAGGATTTGCTCCGAAAGCAGTGGCAGTTCTCAAGTGTACTCTAAAGGTCAGATCAAATGCCAGGAGTTACTAAACCACAAAATACCCTCTTCTGCAAACTCAGCCTTTGCTCATGTTTTAAATAATAGCACACGTGGCTCTCTCCTAAACTCCTAAAGAAACAATAGAGCTAAAAGCAACAGAGAAAAACGTCAGGGAGTTTGGGAGGAGTGAAGCATCTTCTGTCCCAGGGGAGCAGTTGGGAATTTGGATATGTGTCTGCAGCTTCTCAGGCACCAAATAAAGTATCAGCCACACATTCTAAAATAAATCAAGGGAGGCCAGGTTTCCATCCATCCTTTTTTCACACTCTCCAAACAAAACAAAATTCTGCGTGGAATATTCTAAGCTGCGTCACTGGGGTGAGTGGGGTTTGTTGGGAAGAAGGGATTGGGATCAGGAGGAGGGCAGAGAGTACAAATGTGAGTCTGATCTGGAGGATTTGAGCAGATAAAGAAGGTTTCGCTTTGTTTCTGTGGTTTTGGTGGATTGAGTGTTTCTTTAAGTGATTTTGTGGCTGCCAGACAATTAGCTTACACAAACAGTAAGGGACCCAGTGTGGCTCTGAGGGAATAAACTTGATCTTTTATACTGCTGGCTGCATTCCAGGCAGTAGCAGAAAGGTTCCAGGGTTTCCGCAACATTTTTGTGCGGCAGAGTCAAAATCCTTCACTTCAAAACTCACCTTTTATTTCACTTGCCAGATGGGCAGGTGCCTGTGAGGGTATGTGTGTGTCAGAAACAGGTCTGGGGAGGTGGAGTAAAAACCTGATGTTGAGGGATCCCTGTCCCACCGCCCCAAAGAAACAAAAACTACAGTGGGCAGTTGTAGTTTTGTCATGCAGTGGCCACAGAGGTGACAAATGGAGTCACAGTGTTTGTGTGTTGGCACTGATAGTCCCTGGGTGTGTAGTGCCCACAGGTCCTGCCTCGCTGTGTGGTTCTGTGATTTTGTGACTCAGAGAACCTGCCCTTGTCTCTTTTGGCGGGGAGGAGAGGTATGGAGACCATGCTAATCTTCAAATGACTGCACAGCTAAATCTGTGTGTGTGAAGGCTGGCTCTAATGTTCCCACTGCTCCTACAGAGACTTCTATACAGACTTTGCTATCATTAGTTCAACAAGTTATTTGGGAAAATTCCAAAATAGTTTACTCAGTTCAGAATAGGAACTGGAAAAGAAATCAAATGGATCAGGTCTGGTTTTGTTTCATTTTATTAATCAGTAGTAAATTGTAGCTATGGTCTTAATCTTTGCCTTAAGACCTTTGTCTCAGTGTTCTCCACCAACAGTACTCGAGAGCTGAAATCTTCAGGGGCTACTTTGTGGGAAAGGATCGTCCTGAGTCTCCTCTGGTACTGTGCAAGGGGACACCTTTGTCTTCTGTTCCTTGTGCCCACACGCATTCCCCTTTGCAGACCTGTGAAATAAAAAGCTGGGACGTGTCCCAAGTTTTGTCGTTCCGTGTGCTTCCTGGGAAGGCATTGCCAGAGCAGCAGAGCCTGGCGTGTTTCACACGCCTCCCTCTTATGTGCAGCCATGATGGGCATTTTGTGGGAATGCTGTAAGTGTCCAGAGCATTTGCTTTTAGGAAAGAGACATTAATTACTGCAGTGCATCCCGATGGCTATTCTGACCCCTTGAGCAGGACTTTCCAGCAGAGGGTAACATGTCCTCATTATCACTGACATTATCTTCATCATACTTCTTGGTGTGAGTCCTGAATTATCTTGTTCTTGGGGCATTGGCTTCCATCAGTTGTGCTTTTCATTTTGAGCTTGAAGCATTCTCTGCACGGGGGACTGGTCCCGGCCAAACTGTGAGAAGTGTGTCTGAAATGAATGGTTGTGAGGATTTGTGTCTGCAGGAGGGAGTTTGCTTCTCCAGGTGAATCGTTGGACTAGCTGTGCTAGTTCATAGTGCCCTGGGTGTCTTGTGACTCCATCTCACCAACCAGGAGCACCTCGTGTCAATTAGTAAGTCTCCCAGTGTGTCCAGTCCTTCTGAAGCTTAGTCATGCTCAGCCTGAGAGAGGGGTTTGATACACACACACACACACACACACACACACATATATATATATATAAAAGAGATTGTTATAAGTACTGGCCATAGCACAAAGGTTTTTCAGACATGGATGGACTGTGAGGTCACTTATGGCTGTGGCCATTTAGGTGGGTTTTGTTTCCCTCATGGCAGGAATATTTTGTGGGGTTAATACAGTTAAATAACTTGTCCCACGTGTAGCTTTGTTCTGGGACGTTTCTGTGCAGGCTCGGGAGTGTGAAGGGCTTGCCAGGAGTTACTGATGGCCGTGCTGTTGGACACTGTTATTACAGCTGTCATTTGTAACTGCAGAACTTGAATGGTTTCGAACATCACAGGCACAACCCAGCTACAGAGGACTGGTGAGCCAGAGGTGTGAGAGTTCTGTGGTCAGGACGTGAAGAAGGGCTGAGTGTGAGCTCTGCGATGTGTCAGCAGGCAGATGAAGTCGAGTGAGATTCTCTTGGGCAAAGTGAAGCTGCCCTCTCTAGCACAGGGCTGATCCTGGCCTGGCCTCCTGTGTGAAAGATGTTGGCACCTGAAAGCTGCCCCTGGGCTGGGTGACATCCCTCTCTTCAGTGGGGGAGGTCTGTGGCCCCCAAGAACTCCATCAGTTCCAGTTTGGCTTTGAAAGTTTGGAATATGGATGATAGATCCAGCGTGTCCAACTCTGTAGTGTTGTGGTTGCCACAGAAGTAGCAGCCTTGGGACAGAGAATTTTCCCTGTTCATTTCCAGCAGGATTTTTGGAAAGGGTCAGATGTTCTGAAGGTAATGGGTTATGCAGGCCTCATGACCCAGAAATTGTTGGCCAGGCTACATATGAAGTGAGGGGAGAAAAGTTCCCTGGAACTGGAGAAGTGGGGGAAGAAAGAGTGAAGCTTACCCTTAGGAGGACTAGAAAAGACCACTTTAGGGGTACATTTCTTGTTGGCTTAGTTTTCCTCCCACCACCCTCTCTTGTAAAAGCAAGAAAGCAATAATAAAAAGTGCTGCCAAAGGCTAGAATTTACCCAGTCCTCTCCTGCCTGAAGGGTCTCTTGCCGTTCAGCCCTTCTCTCCCAACTCTTTTCTTACCCCTTCTCTGTCTGTCCTGTCCCTATGTAGTCGACTCGGTGGGACAGCACTGTTGTCTTTGCACTGAATGTGACCAGACTGTTGAACATTTTATAAATGTTTTCTTCAGTTAAGCAACACAGTTTTATGCACGTTAGGCAACATTTGTTCGGTCAGGTAGACAAAATTCTATGCTAGTCACTCAATATAAACGGCGAGAGTTCATCTAAAACCAAAAATCCTTTTCCCCTCCCATAACACTGCATTAGATTGTCTTTCTGCTCAGCACTTGGAAAGCCTTTGCCAATTATTCCAGCTCACAACCAGAGATAAAACTGCAACCGTGGATATTTAAGTCCAAAAGAAAAAAAGCGCATGACTTGTTCATTTGTAAGGTACAAGAGGCTTCACTGGAGGTGTCAATTCAAGTTCTCCAAGTGCAGGTGCTCAGTGCTTCCTACACCACCTCTGTTTGACGCTTCCTGAAGCTGTTCATCATTGCTCTGACGGGATTGGGCTCGTTCTCCAAGTCTTTCACAGTTTTGTTTTTCGCACAGCAGCAGCAGTCCAGCAGTTCGTAGAGGAAAGCCAACACCACCAGAGAAACCACAGTGAAGATGAATATGATCAGTATAACAAAGCAGGCAGTGTTCCAGTTGTCGTGGAAAGGGTAAATTTTTTGCACTTGGAAGCCCAGATATTGGGAAATGGATGTGGTAGTCTCGTTCCAGTGAGTGCCGTTGAGGGTTGCCATTCTTGAAGAGCTGTCTGAGTATGCTCGTTGGCACAGATCGGGGAGCTGAAACACAAAAGCAAAGCTGTTGAGAACTCTGTCAGTCAAGGACATGCTGTGATATTTATCACATATTGGATCTGCTTAGGCTATATGCTCAAAGCTTCTGCGAACACGGACTGTTGCATACTCACACTTGCTCGCCAAAATATCAAACTCCAGATATGTAAGTTTGGGATAGGACCAGTACATTTATTTTAGTAGTGTCTGGTTCATGCAGGCGTCGTATGGTGCAAGTTATTCAGGAATGCTTATTTATTTCAATTATTTCAATGCTTATTTATTTCAATTATATGCACAAACAAAGGTTACGAACTGGATTTTCAAGGTGTGCAGAGGTTTTAAGTGCCTGTCCATCGTCAGTCTTGAGGCTGGCACCCGCATGGTGTGAGAGGCCTTATTATTTTGGAATTGCCTGTTAGCACAGACTTGTTCACCTGCAAAGCTCTCTTGACTTCAGGAGGGCAGATTTTCTGACCTGTTCATTCCCCTGCTCTTCCACTGCTGAGTAGTTTATGCTGGAGAAACTCGGGTGCCCAGGCGGCACGGAGAGCGTTTGGAAATGTTGTTTGTGGTGTTATAGTCATTGGGATGGAGAACAAGGAAAACCCAACCCTTTCTTAGCAGTTCTTATTTCCAACTCTGCCTAACCCAGCGCTGTCTGTTGGCACCCAGCAGAGGAAGAGGCTGCTCTGTGGTGTCGGGGGAGATGAAGCAAGAACTTGGCTTCAGCAAATCTGCCTTTGCTCTGTAGTCTAACATCATAAAAATTGTCCAAGGAGCTACGGTAACTTCTGTTCATCTACTGTGGCTATAAGATGTCACAAGAACTTTTGAATCCCTCAGGCAATTTAAAACTGGGTGTGGGAGGAGGAGATGAAGTCAGGTCTCCATATTTCCTTGAGGAAATAGCAAGGAGTCTTTAGGTGGAACATGGTGGTGATGGTGTCTGCTAAAGCAGTCTGAGCACCTGTCCTTTTTCTGTGAAATTATCATGAAGAAAAAGATATGGTGAAAACCAGGATCGTGCTGCCAAACCAGCCTGTGATCTGTGTCTTATTTTTATTGTTCAAATATTATACCTTTTGTTCTTTATCCTTCTGTCTTTAAGGGATTTAAATTGAAGCGGAAGAGCTTTGTTGCTGGGAAGGTCCCTGGCATTAGCGTTCCATACAGACATTTACTGGAGCAGTTGCAGTAACTTACTGTTTCCTCTGTTAGATCTCTAACTGTGTACACAAATTAGTAATTGAATACACAAAGTATGACTGAGATGGATGGGATTAATTAAATTGTTGTGGGTTTTTTTTCCTTAAACTAAAGTTTACAGAGCAAATCCAAGCTAAAAATATTCCTGACTTCGAGAGAGTGCCTTGATTTGGTCACGGTCTGGGAAGGAAACTCAGCCAACCTGTTAAGGGGCTTAAAGTCGTGAGGATTTTTAAAGGAGTGGCTTGAAGACTTGTTTTAAAATCCATGAGAGAAAGAGAGAGGGGGGAGCCAAATAAAAGGATTTGGAGTCCCCTTTGGGAGTAATTAAAATAAGCAGGATTTAATTGTGTATTTTAAATGGCAAGATGATACCTTTGGGAAAGAAAGGAGTTTTGTTTTGAACTCTGTAAACGGATTTCTAAGACCGAGGGTTTTGTTGGAATCTGTTACATATAAGTTTGCTTGCTCTGTAAACACGAGGCACAAAAGTAGACTGTTTCTGTGATGCAAAATTTAGTAATTTTAGGGTGGTTTTTTGTTGGTTTTTTTTTTTTTTCATTTAATTTGCTCAAAGTGATCAGGATTTTGGGCCACTGGAGAGGTTGGTCAGATCTGCAGTGTAGCCAGGACCCTTTGCCAGCACAGCTCTCTGCCAAGGCAGCGGCTCCGTTCCCAAGAGGAACGTTTTGGACACGGCGTGGACATGGCCAGGCAGGAGCAGCACGGTGCAGTGCAGTAGCCAGCCCCATCCCACTCCACAGGCTCCATCAGGGCAGCCATTCCCTTCCCTCTCCACAGCCAGCCCCTTCCCACGCCACAGCTACCATCAGGGCAGCGGCTTGCACCGCGGAGAGATGTTTGTCTTTATGCCAGGGGGTAGAATTTAATACTCCTCGAGGAGGAGGAGGAGGATGGTGGTTCCTTACATTTGAAAGAGACACGGCAGATAAAGATCTTAGCTGTAATTATTAAAATACAAGGCTGAAGGAGCTATTGCTGACTGCTCAGAATTAAAACAGCACTAATGGGGTTAGTGTCCTTGAAAGCTGTCAAAAATGGGCTGGTTTCCTGCAGTTTTACTTATTTGTAACAGCACACTTCAGATTCCTATCATCAGCCAGTCTGATTTGCAATCAAGTCAGCAATTGTATGTGTCCAAAATGCAGTGAGTTAAATATTTAATGAAGTGGCTCCTCTAATATCTGCACTAGGTTTTAATTTAAAAGCATTGGCATCTTTGGGCACTGCGGAGGAGCAGCTTTATTTGAAATCATATTCATGGAGTAGAGGGAAATGACTGGCAGAAAATCCTTTTAATGCAGCACTGAGGAAGTCCTGTTTAAGAAAGCACTGAGCAGGGGTAAAAGCATTTACAAATCTCAGGTGCATTCTAACCTGGCTGTTTGCATTGTATCGATGGCTGCTCCAGTGTTTCCAAAGATAGCAGCAGGCAACAAGATTTTCTCCCTACACAGTGTATACCACATTTCTAGAACAGGTTTCTCTTCCACACACACAGATCTCTTTTAGGCAGCCTAATCTACGGAATACCCCCTGGGAGGTAACATTTCTCACATTTCAGCTGGAGCTGTCTTTGTTTTAAGGAGAACCCTTTCGCTGTCATTTCTGTGAAAACACACAGAATCAATCACAAGGAATTCACGTGAGGCTGCAGGAAACCATCCACCTCCCCTGTAAGAACGAAACCCATTTTGTTTACTGGATCTTGGCTTGTTGTGTTAGCTTTGCTGTAAGATGGAGTGGTCATCAATTTTCCATTAGTGCACAGATGGTGAAAGTGCTTGTCTGATCGTGCAAGACAAGCTCCTCCGCGTTCGGTGGGATAAACCCTGCTCAGCCTAGAGAAAAATCATTCTGATTCCAAGAAGCTTTTACAGGTTCTCAGCTTACAGGCATATTTTCTTTCAGTAATCAAGATAAACCTCAGAGAATGTTATAAAATGATACACACCTACCTCTTGTGTGAAAGGATGCTGAGAGAGCGCCGTTCTGGTCCCTTTTTTTAGTGCAGCCTATGGCACAGCTAAGATGGAGCTTTCCTTCCATTGGCCAGAGCACGATGCTGCTGACAACTTCCTTTGTGCTCATTTGCATCAAGCCCTGAACCCCAGGAGTAAATCATTCATAAATATGACTCTTAGTGTCTGAAATAAAAGCAAATGCCTCCCTGTTGTTGTTTTTTTTGGGATGGGATGTTCTCGTTTAGCAGAGGAGCGCGCTGGGAGCGCGCCTTGGCCACGACCCCGCTCTGCTTTGTGCTGGGATCAGCCATCAAACCGTGACGTTTGAAGTGTTAATATCTGCAGGTTTCCAGCCTCACTGTATGGTTAGATTCTCTTGTCGTGAACTGTAGCAGGCTGCAACCAGGCAGATTAAACGAGATAATCTTCCTGATTCAATTGACAGAACAAAAACATGATAAGTCATCTTAGCTGTTTGTTTGTACCTCTGAATTAATTTTGATCGCTTCAGTCCTTTCATTACATCTCTTTATTTTTCTATTTGCATTTATTGTTACATCTGTATATATTACATCTAATTTATTTTTCTATTTATTTATAAAATGTCCTACATAGACATTAATTTTCCATCTTAAAAGGGAACCCTGTAGGGCAAAATCCCTGTGGACCACATCTTCAGGGGGAGCTGGCTTTTGATTTTCTTCCTTTTACCATCTTAATTTAGTAACCAGAATAAAATATTCTTCTGTAGCTGGAGCTACACTGATTCTTCCCCTTCAATTTTAGAATTCTTGTGCTGTGTAAAGCCTCCTAAGACCATGTCATCTAACAGCTTCGCGATTCTGTTCTTTTCTCACCCTTCGCTGATTTTTCCACAGAAATAGTAGGAGCTCCATAGCTCTGAGATAGCTGTTGTCCTGTCAGATGTGCTTAGAAATCACCAGAGGATTAATCAGTCCCCATGGTGACCAAGTTCTTTTTCTGGAGTAGCTGAAATTCCAAAAAACTATAGCCATTAGGTTTAAGCAGTGTTGTGCTGGTAATGAGCCTGTGGCCTGTGGTGGTGGTTTGTGGATATTTGTGTTTAATGTGCTGTGCTAAGAGCTGACGTTAATGAAATGGTCATTAACAACCTTGCAAGAATTTTTGAAACAAAATGATAGCAAACCTCATGATAAAGACAACCAGAGTTGACAACAGAGTTGTTCTCAGTTGTCCCAGTGGTGCAGCACACCAAGTTGAATTGGTTTGCATTTGTATAGGTCCGTTTAATAAATTCTCCACTAGAGCTACTTTAAACAGTAATTTTTTTAAAAAAAAGTATCACAGCTTTCCTTTACCTGCTGTGTAACCACTAAGTGCCTTTTGGGAAGAAGGGAGGCTTTCTGCCCCCATCTCAGCAGCAGGGAAGGTATTGGTGGAGCAAATGCAGTGCATTATTTCAGCATGCATTAATGTAGTGTAAATGATTATGGCATGTTAAGCCACCGAATTAAGCGTGTTCACTTGTGGCAGTAACTCTGCAATCACTTGCTGCTTTCCTGACCTTTTATTTGTGGAGTTCTGCTCAGAAATGTTCCAGAGCTGTGTCCTCGGAGTCTCTGGGTCTGGATCAAGATGTGTGCAAGGACTCACTTGAGGGTGGCTGCTTCTGCCCCTCCTGTTTTTGTCCATAGTCATCCTTTCAAAAGCTGCTGGAAGTAGAGTAAGAACGTGATGGACCTCAGAGCGCACGGGAGGGTATCAGAGCATCCTCTAAGTGTTTGTTTTCTTTCTCTGTAGATCACAGCAATGGATCATTTAACTTGAAAGCCCTTTCAGGAGGCTCTGGCTACAAGTTTGGAGTCCTTGCTAAAATAGTGAATTATATGAAGGTACAGTGTTTTGGTGTAAAAAAAAGAATACTATTTTTAAATACAATAATTGTTTCTTTTCCTCTGGTAGCTGGAAAATGCTGAATGTTTCAACCTCTGAAATTTTTTTACTGCAAGAGTGGGAATTTCAGGAAACTGCTTGTTAAATTCAAAGTGCTGTCACTAAATGAAATTGTCAGCATATTGTTCCGTACCTGAAATCCTAATTATCCCAGATCACTTTACAACGAAGATAATGTGGTTTATTTGCAGGAATTTCAAGATGCTGTCAGGTTTTGGGATTCATGGGCTATCGATCAAAATAAAAGTGTGGTTTGGTGCCAATCTTAGTTACTTTTTGGTGATTAAGTTGCTGAATGAAGTGAGCCCAGAACTGTAATAGATCCTGTTTGCTTTCCCAGACCCGGCACCAGCGTGGTGATACACACCCATTGACCCTGGAAGAGATCCTGGATGAAACACAGCATTTAGATATTGGACTCAAACAGAAACAATGGTTAATGAGCGAGGTAAAGAAAACACATGTTGAGATTTTCATTAAAGAATTCTGATAGACCTTTGTTATGCACATTTAATAAGTGGTTAAATACGTAATCCCTCCTCCAAGAAACTATTAAGTCAGACTGTAACATTCCTTGTTGCCAGCACTAATATTCTGGGGAACAGAAACCTCTGCTCCAGCAGCCTTGGTTGTGAGAGAAGCTTGACTTTGCTGAAGTCTTTTAAAAGGTAGCTCCAGGTTTCTTCCATAATGAACCACAGTATCAAAATGCAATGGAAGAGCTCCTCCCAAGAATCTGAGCTTTTCCCAGATGAGAAAAGGTAAACAAATACCCTGCAGCACCAAAATTGGGTCCCTACTCTGTTAAGAGGTGCTCTGTGTCGTGCTGAATTATGCCTGGGCTGGATGATCTAGGATCCAAGGATTTAAAATCCATTTAGACTCAGACCTTCAGCCTGGCAGCAGTAACGAGGTTGATGTACTCAAAAGCACACCAGAACAAAAGTCCTGAATGTCTGCACTGTTTCAAGGTTTGACATTTCTGTCCCTGTTACAGGCTCTAGTCAACAATCCAAAAATAGAAGTTGTGGATGGGAAGTATGCTTTCAAACCCAAGTACAACTTGAAAGACAAAAAGGCTCTGCTCAGGCTCTTGGACAAGCATGACCAGCGAGGGCTGGGAGGAATCCTTCTGGAAGACATTGAGGAAGGGCTCCCCAATGCACAGAAAGCCATAAAGGTGAGGAACACGTGTCTGCAGTTCAGCTGGTTCGCTTCTCCAAGGGAAGAGAGACACTGAGAGTTTTCTCATGAGTTGTTTCTGTTCTTTTGCTAACTCAGAAGCTCTTTCAGCAGATCTCCTGTTGTGGCCTTTTCTGTATTTCATCCTTGACATTCAGATTTGCCCTGATGTCTCGGTCCAGCTCTCAGAGCTCTTTCTCACACAAGACTCCTGATCTCCCACATTGCAGCTGTAGGCATTTCGTTCTGCTTTCACACCTTGACCTCAGTCCTCTGAATCTCTTTTTTGATTTATTAGTGTACTTATGTGTTTCATGGCCAGGAACTTTTCACCTTCTCCAGTTTGTTGTTGTTTTTTTGTAGCACAAAGTCTGGCTCTGTTGGAGTTGGAGACGTTCAGCTTGGAAACTAAGTGATTTTGAGTTGTTCTTTTGCATTTGTTTTTGAGGCTTTAGGGGACCAGATCATCTTTGTTAATCGCCCTGATAAGAAGAAAATTCTTTTCTACAATGACAAGAGCTGTCACTTTGCTGTGGACGAAGGTAGGTATTGTTGTACATAAGTTTCCATAACAGTTGATCTGAATTCATCTTAAGCACTTCTGTGTATAAGCAGTCTTGAGGTAGAGCAGTCTTTTAAGATGATAATGTAGTATTAGATGTGTCCAGATGTGAGGGGAATGTTTATATTAACATGAGGCTATGGAGACCAGCAAGTGAGTCCGGTGGTAGTGTCCTCTGCTTTATGATGGGTACATTGGAACATGGCACCAGGAGTCCAAGAGTTGTCCTCAAGAGTAGCAGTGCCAAAGACTAAAAACCACCTCACTGTGAATAAAATGGTATCTAACATTTTTCTGCTTAAGGGGAAGCCAAAAAAACCCCAAAACAATGATTGTGGGTGCAAGATTTTTGTAGAGGTTTTTTTTTTCAGTTTTTTAACCATGTGGCTTTTATTGGTGAATGCAGCAAGAAGCCATAAATGGAACAGAAGGAGGAAGCACAAGAGGGGTGAGATGTGAGGAAAATTGCTGAGAAGGGATGGCTACAACTGGGAGGAGAGCCCAGATCTGGGGCAGTGCTGCTGCCCAGGGCTGGAGTGGATTTGGGACTTCACAAGTTCAGCGTGTTTGCTGTGTCACCAATAGTGGCAAAATCCTCTGGTGCCCTTTTATATGCAGAAATTACTTGCAGAAATCAGGGTGTGTTCCAGTAATGGCGTTAATGCCAACATCAGGTGTCTGTAAATGCAGAAAGGGGAATGCAGTCTGTGTCAGAAGATCTTATTTTGAATGACTCAGTGACACTGAATGCTTTCTTTTGTTAATGGATTGTTCTTGTGACATGACACAGAAAGCCATTGTATCCCACAGCCTCACATTATGTATGGTAAAAAACAGAGTTTTGATACAAATTTCAACTGCTCTACTTACAGCGCCACAGGAGGATGCATAAAGATCTTTCTTTGCCTACCTCCAAGGGAATCTTTATTTCCAATAGAATTTAGCAGCTGAAGATGTGTGTCATTAACTATTTGTTTTGTACTGAGAGAACACACTTGTAATCTCAGTAATAATAGCTTTGTTTCACAGAGGTGATAAAGTAGAGACGACATCTGCAGCATTTAAAAATATCAGAAGGTTGAAGTGAATTTCTTTTTTAAACAATAATTTCTGTCATTTCTTGGTAGCAGCAGTGAAACTGCATGCAAAATGCAGAATGGATTCACTGGGGAATTTCTGATTTCCCAGTGTTTAGGAGTTTACCATGAACCCTGTCATTCTGTTGAGGTAGTGCCTCTTCAGTCTGTTAGCCCAGCGTTTTTGGGGATCTGAACATGGCCAAAATATTTAGAAATAAATGCTCTTGCAGTAACTTTGGAGACAGAGCTTTTAAGTTTTAGCCACGGGTTGTATCACAGTCGTGTTGCTAAATGTATGTTTTTTCTTGTGCAATTTTTTTCCAGATAGCAGGAACCCAGCCATACTAAAAGAGTTATCAGAGGGAGGTCTCTACCCTGTTGCTATTAGCTCCTAGTAACTCCAGGATTCTCTTATGTGGAAATTCATAAGAGAGCCCGTTTTGTTAAGGTGTAGACAGATTTCAGGCAGCCAGGATAAATCCCGTGCTCTTCTTACACAATACACGTTGTAGCACACCTGTGATTGCTTAGGAGCAAAAAAACAAAAGGGGGGGGGGGGGAAATTTTACCTCTTCCTCCCTCTGAGAGCAAGCTATTGCTCTCAGAGGGAGGAAGAGGTTAACAAACCCCTTTAAAGCTCTGGCCTCCTACTGAAGGATGGCATTTAAGCCTGCGGTGTGTGTCCTGAAGGGATCCAGCCTGCAGTGTTTGTACTTCAAGGTGCCTCTGCTTCCTTTTATCCGCAGGTGGCAGCAGCTTCCCACCCGAGCCAGAAGTGATGTTTTGTGTTGCGCTGTTCTTGCTGCTTTTGGTTTTCCTTCTGATGCTTTGTTCTGAGAGGGGGGCAAGGATATTTTCTCTTTGGTGGCTATTGCAATCCACCTGCATATGCCACAGTGCTGGGTTCATCCCTGAGTAAATTGACTTACTGACTGCAGCTGGAGCAGGTCCTTTTTCTAACCATGTTATCCTGTGACGAAGGAAACCCGTCTTTTCCGAGCAGCTTTGCTTTAGGATTCTTTCCAGAGCAGCAGAATGGTGTCTCTTAGGGAGTCACTGGCAGAATTGTCTGTGCACAGGATGAGTTATGACACGTCTCTCTGCCTTAGCAAGGCTATTGCAGCTCATTATCTCCGGCAACGTTAAAATGAAGTTTTTAAAAGACTGCAAAATAAGCCTTGAAGTGTTGGCAGGCTCTTTGATCTAGCAGCTGATGACAGTTCAAAATATGTTTCTGGTTTAATGTTTATCCTCAGAAAGAAGGTCTCTGTGCTCCTCGGTGCACAGTGCTGCCGTCTGACATCCCAGCTCAGAACATGTGTTGGCTGAGGTTGATAGCCTTGGAAGGTCGGGTGTCCTCTCCCACTCCTGCCTGAGCTCCATCATCAGAGAAAGAGGAGCTGCCAGGGCAATTTGGAGCTCCCTGCCTGGAGCAGTGGGAGGACCTGCTTTCTGGCAGTGCCTGCCTCTGCCCTTGATGGCTGAACAAGCTTTTCTTTCTCCCCCTGTGGAAATGAATCCCAATGTATCGCAGCAACAGAGCGGTGCCTATATATCGTGATCTCAAGGGTACTGGAGAAGGTTTTAGCAGTAAGGAATGGCTTTTGTTCTTCCTTTTATGTGATTAGCCGAGGAAGGTTCAGATTGCATGTGTTCCTTCTGGACTTCCTGGCTAATTAATCTACTGTCAGTGGTGGGGAGCTGAAAGTGTTTATAAAAGCAGAGCCAGAATTCAGGTGCTTCAGCCAAGTCAAGCGCTGCCTTTTTGTGCTGAGGCAAAGCACTTTGCATGTGAACAAGGCTTTCACCCCTGTGCTGAATGCTGAAAGGCCAGTTTGATTGCCTGGCTGCTGGAGATGGTATCTTTCCCAGCTGAATGCGCTACAGGAAGTATTTTCTTGCTAAAAAATTCGAATCCTCAATTATTTTAAAATTCTTCCTAAGCCTTTGAAGGGCTTCAGAAAATGGCCAAAGCTTCTTAATTTTAACGCTGTAAAAACTCCTTGGGATCAGTGCTTAGGGCTGTGGTGGTCCAAGGACGGCACAGATTCAACATCAAGCACCTTTTCCCAAACCCCTTTTCCCTGTGGTATAAATGCAGTGCTGCGTTCCCTGGGACTGTTAGGACTGTTGTCTCTTCCCTTCTGCGCTCTTACTGTCTGGTTTTATTCTTTGCTCAGCTTTTGGCTTGGCTCACTAAAGGTTTTTAATCTCTGCAAGATTTTATTACCTGTGTGATGTATCAGTTCATCCCCACAACCATCTCAACCTTTCTGCGCGAACAGGTGAGGCAGTCAGAAGTGCTGGATAAGCCTCTCCAAAGTCACCCGGCAGTCATTTACCCATGACTTCATTCCCCAAATGTAAGCAGTTACAGAAGGAAGTGTGTTAGAGTATAATCACTCAGGGCATGTCAGTGAAAATTGTCTTCATCTACGAGGCACCTCTGATGCTGTAAAATCAAGGTAGCTGTGCATCCTTACCCCTTGGGTATTTCAGAGAGAGAAGGTGTCTGCAAAATCTTTGTTAACACTGCCCTCGGCTTAGCTCTGTGTTGGTTTCTGCTGGTCAGAGCTCATTGTTTTGAGTCTGTGCATGCAGACTTCATGTTGCTGGAGATGTTAGCAAACATCTCAACTGGCTTTTCAGCCAGCTCCTGGTCTCATTTCCTCCTCTCAGCACTCAAAAGACTAGCTCTCTGGAGGAGCAAGGAAGCAGCCTGCAAGT
This sequence comes from Cinclus cinclus, assembly GCF_963662255.1. Lineage (NCBI taxonomy): Eukaryota > Metazoa > Chordata > Aves > Passeriformes > Cinclidae > Cinclus > Cinclus cinclus. The sequence continues at coordinate 72,476,481 of NC_085050.1, read as the reverse complement.
AGTGTTGATTCTGTCCATTTTCTGAGTTAAAATATTTTAGTGATCAGATTGCATGATATTGTGTATAGGATTTGTTCGTGACACTTGCCTCAGTGCTGGGATCACAGCTTTCTGCCTCTTCTCAGGAAGATCTGCATTGGAATCAGGACTTAAAAGCTCTGTGGAAAGTGCAGATCTCAGTAAGGGTTCAAAGCACTTGCATGGCTTTGACCAGAAATTTCTTGGGGAATTTCTCCCCTGGGGATTTTTTCTGGGCTCTGTCTTATCAAAGCAGCCTAAACCCTGCAGAGATTGTCAGCTTGCCTGAGTGCAGCCTGCTGTGGTCAGGTGAAGCCTTGCTGTCTTTTTATCCTCCTGTAGCCCTTTTATTCTGACTGATGTATAAAATAATTCAGTGGTTCTGAGAGAAGAGTTTCTCGCCTTTTCTGTGCTGTGATAGTGTCAAGATCACCCAGCAGTGAACAGGACAGGGAGCAGGAGAATGGAATGTGCACTGTCATCATAATGGCTGCAGGCACCGCAGGAATGCATACATGCCAACCTGTTCTCCATGGCTGGCTGGAGCAGGCCAGCATGTGGGGAGCTTCCTGCTCCATCCATCCTCTTCCACTCCTCATCCCGGCACTGAGCTCCTTGTGCCCTGTCCACAGAGAAAAGAAAGACCTTGCGAAAAATGGATCCGGTATGTTGAAGCCTTCCCTAGGAGCTGCCTTCTGCCACTGTTGTCTGCTCTTCAGACACACAGCAAAAAGGCCAGGGTGACTGCATTTCCCATTCTTCTCAAAGAAACTGGGAAAGAGCTTTCCCTATATCAGGTCAAGGGTATATTTTGTGAGGTGGAGAAGTACCACAGCTACAAGTGCAGAGGGTTTTTTCTTGAGAGCTGTAGTTATTGCTGGCTTTTCCCACAGGTTCTCATATTTCAGAGGGGATGTCACAATAATTCAGAGAGTGTATTCCCAAGGTCTAAACTTTCCCTGGCTGTTAGGGGCATAGTCCCTGGAGACTTAAAAACCTGACAGGTAATGTGCAAATGGTTCAGTGCCAGCCATCCAGCTGCTCTCTTTCTTCAGACCTTGCATTTAGCCCAGTGTCTGGTGTTACACCAAGTCAGTTTTGCTATGTGATGACGGATGGATCTCCCTTTCCTTTTAGATGTCACACTAAGTGCAGACAGCTCCTAAGCACTGAAGGGTGGCAGCTTCCTGTGCTTCTTCACCTTTATCCTGTGCTTTTAGTTCCAAAGCAGTCCTTCAGTATGTTGTTGTGGCTCCCTCTTTCCTGGGCAGTGAAGTATTTTAAAGCCCTACATGGAGCTCCAGCATGGAAAGAAGATTCTTATGCAATTGCTGCAATCAAAGCAGTAGTGCTGAAAGCAGCCTGATTTATGGAGGAGTTTTTAAATGGAGTTGCAGAATATGATACGGTGACTCTGGTGGGGCCAATTAGTGGATTAAATTATCTGCATGTAAAGTCCATTTTAGCTCCACAGTTTTGGATCTTGGTGCCTGTTCCATTTGTGTTTCTTGGCCGAGTTTAAAAGGTGGATGTGAAGCTGGAGTGATGTTATAGCCATGGCACTACAAGAAATGCAGAGCACTGTAGTTAGATATTAACTGTGATCTGCACTTCTGTGCATGCTGATCCCTGAAGAGCTGACCATTTATTTTCTAGTGTTTAATTTTTCACTTCTGTTCCCCAGAAGAATGTAGACCAGTTTAACCTTAAGCACCTGTCCTCAACGTTCCTTGTATTTGCACCAGGGCGTATTTGTCCATAGATCCTGAACTCTAATGAGGGGACACATTTGTTTGCAGAGGATGTTATAAATAAGAGGACAAACCTTCTCCACCTTCTGCAGCAGGATGAGATGAGGGATGATCCGCCAGCTGTGCTGGAAGCCTGGAATCCCCCTCAGAATGGATGAGCAGATAGAGAACTTCTTGACTACAGTGTCAGTTCTTGCATTAAGGGATGTGTGCACAGTGGTCCCAGGGTGCTGGATAGCCTCTGTGAGAGACAGGCTGTGAACTATCTCCCTGTAACCAAAAGTGGTGTTTTGACAGGTTTTGGTTCTCTTCAAAACCACCAAAAATGAACGTTGTTCTTCACCGGTGAAATTCCTTTCTGTTGTTTCCTGGAAAGCTGGGACAGTCTCTTACTGTTGGCAACAGGAAGGAGAACCACCTGAAACTCGATGCATGTATTTGCATAGAAAAGCAAGGTGCCTTAGGTAGGGAATTGTTCCAAGGGCAGGAACCTGGGTTGGTTTTGTACACTCCCGTTTGGTTGCAGTGTGCCCAGAGCCGGGGTGTCTGTGGCAAGCCAAATGGGCACTGGAGCATCTCATCCTCCCTGCTGCACAGGACAGATCCTTAAGCATGCAGAGGTTGTGGTTGTTTTGACAACTGTATACTAAATTTATCTGGAAATAAAAGGAAAAATTTAGTCTTGCCTTGCTATGTGTGCCTCGTGTTTTATTTATAGTTTGTTAGCCAGACCTGCTGACAGGATGTATCTTAACTCCCTGCCTGGGGAATGAAGGGAGGTAGGATCGTACCAGCCGCTGCCTGGAGAAGGCATTCCAGAGGCTCTGTGAAACTTTACGTGAGGCAGAAAGTGTGCAGGCAGATGGCAGCTGCTCTAATTAAGACTTACTGTCTCTGTCTGTTTTCCTGCTGCTGTGGTCTTTAAGGTGTCTCTCTTCTTTTTAACACCAGAGGAATTTTAGTACTTTGTTATCTGTAGAGCACGGTATGGATCATATTGCAGTGATAAACGAGCTCAGAGACACTCAAGTAAATGTCTTGAACCTTCAGGGAATTAGACGATGGGATGACAAGTCTCCCAAGTCAGTGGTAGCTGAAGATGTGTAAATGAAGTTACCATTTATGGTTAGTGATTGCCCTTGGTCAGGAATTGTGAAACTCATTCACAGCCTGCACAGCTCTAAGAGATTCCAGGCAAAAAGAGACTCCGGTGGCAAATAAATAAGAAAAGCACAGGTTGCCTCTGGGTGCTCCTGAGTGCAGTTTAGCTTGAGGGTGTTTTGTTGTTGTTGTTGTTGTTGTTGTTGTTGTTCTGTTGGTTGGGATTTCATCTTTTCGGGTTTTGGGTGGCTTTGGCAGTGCAGCAGCATTTGGAGCGGGTAAAGGCTGTGCTGAGTGAGTGCCTGCTGGCGGTGACAGACTGACGTGCCAGAATGTTTTCAGCGTTTGAAGTCAAGTCTCTCTCCTTCCCCTCCTGTGGGGTCTTTGCCCAGGGTTCGCTCACTGGGATATAAAACTGGGTTTGTCGTTGCAGAATTCCAGAAGCTGTGGAGGAGCATTCCCGTGGATTCTATGGATGAGGAGAAGATAGAAGAGTATCTGAAACGACAGGGTATTTCTTCCATGCAAGAAACTGGACCAAAGAAAATAGTAAGAGATGGATATTATAGATCTTCCTGGGAAATTCCCCTTTCCTGATCCCGCAGTGTTAATTCCAAAACATGTTGGTGAGCCTATGCATGGCTTTGTGGAACTTGGGGAGGTGTGACCGGTGTTAAAAACTGGAAAAAGCAAGTGCTGCAGCCAGCAGCCAGTGATTTAATGACTCGTTAGAGCCAGTGAAACTAATCTGAGCAGCATCAAAAGAGGGCAAACGCCAGGAGTCCCCGTGAGCTCCACAGTGGAAGCTTCTGCTTGACGGTGTACAGTACATCGAGACTAGTAGTATTTTGGAAGGAAGGTGGGGGGTTTTAACTTTTCTGCTGAATAGCTTTGAAATCCTGGTGGGACTGTGGATAGAACTGTGGGGCATGTACCCATATGTAGCTGCAGTTAGGAATGCCAGCTTTACTCCTGTGCCTGGGATGCTGTGGCTCTGCTCTCTCCCCAGGGTCATCTCCCTGCCTGGATTGGGGTTGGAATTGGATGCTGTTGCTTCTCCAGGAGCCAGCACTTCCCTTCCCTGCCCACCCCTGGTTCTGGCAGAGCTCATCTTTGGCAGCAGCGGTGACCAGCACGGTGTCAGGTCAGATGTTACAGATCTTCTGACTCCTATTTGCTTCTTCTTGCAGGCTCCCATTCAGAGGAGGAAGAAACCTGCTTCTCAGAAGAAGCGCCGGTTTAAGACTCACAACGACCACTTGGTTGGAGTATTAAAAGATTACTCTGATGTGGTTCCTGGCAAGCAGTGAGCGGTTGAATTCTGGAGCAAGCGCGCGTTTCTAGATGGGCTTTGTGCTGCTGGGGGCTCGGTGTCTGCTCACAGAAGGACTGACTGTATATAATAATGTGATGTGTTTCCCCCACCCCAGCAACTGCCGAGGTGAAACAGGTCAGTTTAAGGGCAAATATGAGCTACTAAATTTAGAGGGTAATTTAATTAGCTAATGGGAAACGTGTCTTTGAGTAAGAGGTTTTCACTAGTTGCCTGTTGGCATAGGGTGATAAATGGTGCTCAGCATGTAACTGCAGGAATTCCTGCTCAGTGCTTAACTCTGCTTTTACATTGTTTAATGGGTATTTACCTGGAATTACTTACAAGGGGCTTTCTAGTGAGATTGAATACAGCATTTGTCTTACCTATTTCAGGGAAACCTTTTCCTAAAATCACTGCAGGCAAAGTTTCTTTCACAGTCAAATACACCCACCGTTTGTAAGCTTCTTCCTTGCCGGGACTGAGCTTTACTGAAAGGTGGTGATATCTGAGACTCACACTTGGAAAACCCCCTCTCCCAAAATCCCAGCAGGCTGCGGGATGGGATGCAGCCAGAACTTCCTTATGTTAATTAGGAATTGCCCTTGGCGATGTCTCCTGACTGTTGTGGGTACAAGTGTGTTGCACGTTCTGATCGGGGGCACAGGAGGGAAATAAAACGACGGTGTAATACTGAAGGTTTTTTTTTTTCTTTTAAGTAATAAATTTACAATGCAGGTTTCCAGTGTTGCTTCCTTAAAGAGTGAGAGAATGGGCAACTTTTGTGCTCGTTGAGTTTTCCTTTTCATGGCGGTAAAGGAATCTTTGTTATATTTTTATCGTCTCAGTGACTTACTGTTCTGGGCTAACGCTGTCATCTTTTTAACGATGGCTAGGGAGAGGGGAGGAACCACCTTAAATACAAGCTCCCTGTAGATGCCTGGTGTTCTGTTCAGCACAGCCTTACATGGAATGTGGCCAAATTCGTGTACTCTCGATAACTTATTTTTATGTTCCAAACCAGAGTCAGTCAATGCTGATCCTGTTTTCATGGCGCTGCAGGAGAGGAGTGGTTTCTCTGCTCTTCCAGGGTTAGGATCAGAGATAAAGGAAGTGCCTGTAGCTCCCCACTGACAGCAGATCGCTGCTGCCTGAGCACAGGCTGTTGTCTTGCTTGATGCAGCCGGGGTGGAAGCAGAGGCCGTCGCATGCGGACACGTGAGCAGATGAAGAATGAGGCTTTGTTGCTTTCGCACTGAACAAGTTCTGTCAGCTTGGGGAAATATGCTTCTGTAAGTGCAGTGTTTATCCTCCTGGTTTTAAAGGCTGCTCTTCTGAGAAACAGACAGCCCTTCCAGGCGTTGCGCATGTCAGCCCTGTGTGAGGAGATGCTAAATGCCATTAGGAGGTATTTTCTATTATTATATATATATATTTCATGGGGTTTTTTTTTTAAAAAAAATATATATATATAAAAGCATGCTGCTCCAGATGGTTTTGAAACTTTTTCTTTCCTGTATCTTCCAGGTCAGCACAAACAATTCCTCTTGGCACTTCTTAGTTTTCTGTTACAGCTCTGCTTTAAGTACCTACAGCACACTTAGAAAACTGTTCACCTCTCTTTTACCCTCCTCAAGGAGAAAAGCTTCCTTTCCATCTGCTGTGTTTTTGAAAAGTGACTTTTTTGGTGGTGGTGCTTGGACAACAGCAGAGCTCTGAGTTGCTTTTCCTGCCTTTGGGGAGTCTCATGGAGTAATTTCCCAGTTATCTTACGTAACACTGCCCTTTCTCTATGAACCAAAGCTGGCTGTAAGGTAGGCTACCTGCTTTGTTTCTCTGCTCAAGTGATTAGGATAATAGAGTCTGAGTCTAAAGAAAATGCCTCCAGCTACTTTGAAAGATTAAAAATATGTTAGGTCAGAAAAAAAACAAGAGAGCAGGAAAGGGAAAGTGACTGTGAACTTTGTGTGCTTCACTGGCCTTGTCAATCTCCAGTGCTGAAAGGAACAAAAGGGTCCAGGTGGTGTCCAGTTGGAAAGACTGAATTAGATGCTTTGCCTCACTGGTAGATGTCTTTTCTTCTGCAATAGTAGGAGAAAGGGCATAAAGGAGTTTTGCAGCTCGTTAGGGTGAAATCTGAAAAACAGCTGAAGGGGAGCTCACATTGGCCTGCTGGTAGTGTCATGGACTATAGACAGGCAGTGGTGAGGAAAACAAGTTCAGACAATAAGCATGGAACTGTAGAATCCCAGACTGGTTTGGGTTGGAAGGGACCTTAAAGCCCATCCTATTCCAACCCCATGCCATGAGCAGGGACACTTTCCACTAGACCAGGTTGCTCCAAACCCACTCCAACCCAGCCTTGGACACCTTCAAGGATGAGGCAACCGCACCTCTGAGTAATCTGTGCTGGGGCCACAGCACTCTCACAGGGAAGTGTTTCTTCCATGTATCTAAGCTAAGTTTCCCATCTTGCCGTTTGTGCCCATTCCCCCTTGTCCAAGTCACTACAGTCCCTGATGAAGAGTCCCTCTCTGGCTTCCTTGTAGCCTCCTCCAGATACTGTAAGGGGCTGTGAGGTCTCCATACAACCTCCTTTCCTCCAGGGTGAACAGACCCAATTTTCTAAGCCTGTCAAAAAGAAGAGGAACATGAGCTTTTTTGTGTAGACTTCAGGAGTTGGATTTTGTTTACCAAAGATGCTCCCAGTGCTCCTTTTTTTCCCCAAGACCTCTTAAAAATCAAACGGTGGAACTAGAAATCGTCTCAGACTATATGAGCATGAGTCTCTTTGCTGAAAGCATTTGCTACCATTCCAGTCCACTTCAGTCTCTTCACAGCATTACGTCCTGACCAAGCTTTTTGTTGAAGTTCAGCTGTTAAAAACTTAAACCTCCTTTATACTCCTTCAGGAATGTTGTTTTGTGTTCTGTGTTTGGCAGAATGACTCTCTGGGTGGCCAAAACCGCCATGCCCTCAGCTTAGTTACTTTGGCAAAACCCTTCTTCCCTCAGTCTGGCATTGCACAGGGCTGCTGAGAGGCATCATATTCTCTCCTGGCAGCCCTGGGCCATTATCCTATTTTTCTCCTCCTTCTCTGGAAGCATCTGTTGCAAAGCAGGAAGATGATGAGGGCTGCTGCAAACAAGGAAGATGAGGGCACTTGTGCTGAGAGCATAGAGTAGAATATTTCGGATGGAAATGGTCTGTGGCTGGCACCTTGGTCTCATGCATTTCAGGAAGGTTCTTTGGCAAACCCATCTCAGTGCCATCTTTACCTGTCCCTGCCTCTTCCACTTTCCTGAGGCTCCTGTCCAGCAAGGGCATTTTTCCCTAGGCTCCAGGATTTGGTGGGTTGATCCTAACAAGGTTTTCCTTTATTAAGGGACAAGTTGAGTAGCCCAGGTGTGTCACACCTCTGAACATGGATCTCTACTAACTAACTTCTCTCCTAAAAGTTGCTCTAACTGAAGAGTTTTTCCACCTCCTCCTCCATTATGATGATCATTCTGGAAGGGGATGGAAAACAGCAGGATTGTGTATGGTTGAATGAGAAAACTGACATAAGGCGATGTGTACGGGAGCTAATCTATAATTCATAGTGATCATTCCAGGCTTTTAGGAAGCAGAGGAGAGTGAGGCGAGGGAGCCCTGAGAAAGGGGATGGAGGCCCTGCACGTGGCTGCAGCCAGCGAGGGCTGTCACTTCTGATGAGCACGGGCGGGCGGTGCCGGGCCACCAGGGAGAGCCCTGTGCTCCCAGTACCTGCTGATGAGGAGGGGCTGCCTTTGCAGATGACTAGAAGCAACCGTGGTGCTGACATCTCATTATTTCCAGCTTTGTTGCTCGCTTTCCGGTCGTTGCTAATGTACCAGGCCCAAGTTCCTTTGTATCTTACTGCCTCGGGGGCCTCAGGCAGCTCCTGCTTCTAGGGGATGGATGTCCAGTAAGAGCTAGTGCTTAGTGTTGGCTGGTAAGGGTGACCACTGACAGCCATCAGGAAGAGGAGGGCTTGGATCTCAGCCTGCTGGTGCTGGCTTCCTTCTGCTGATGAAGTCAGGGATATGGTAAAAGAGGTGCTCTGGGATGTGATCTCCCAGGTCTGCTCTGGCACTGTTGCTCAGGTCTCTCCTTCGGCTCTGTGGGTGCGTTCTGACCGTATCGATGTTGTCAGCGCTGCGCAGGCTCTCTGGACACATCCCTGCCAAGCAGATGAGAAGATTGGCATCTCCCCAGAAGAGAGGGCTTGCCTAGACACAGCAGGGCTCCCTGGTATTGCATAGCTGTAGCTGTTCTCTTCCCAAATGAGGTGACCGCAGCCCGTGCCGCTCCAGCAAGGGCCAGCAGAGCAAGGGAAGCAGTTGGCTCTCTGCTCAGCACTGGGGAGCTCACACCAGCTCATTGGGTCCAGTTTAGGCCTCCCCCCCTATGGAATCCCCTCTCCATCCCCTGGAATGCTGTTTGTAGCTCCCAGGCTGGACAGGGCTGGTGGCAGAGGGCCTGGGAGGAGTCATGGGGAGCTGGGACTGTTCAGTGTGTTGAGCATGTGTCTGGGGGTCTATCTGATCACAAGGTACTGCAATGTGAAGGGCAGTAAGGAGGATGATGTGGTCAAATGCTTTTGGCGGCTATGGCAGATGACATAATAGGGGAATGTGGGAAGTTTGGCTTGGATATTAGGAAGAAAACAGCTGGTGGGGAGATGTCTCCATCCATGGAGGCTTCAAGCATTGCCCAGACAAGACCAGGCTGCCCAGGTCTCTTGGTGGAAACAGTCCTGTTGTGGGAGGGAGGTTGGATCAGAGACCTGCAGCGCACCACTTCCTTCTACCCTTCCTTCTACCTGTGGGTCTGTGCCCTGATTCCTTCCGTGCCTCCTGGCATGTTGTAAGAGCAGTTTTTGTTTCCTCCAGCTTGCTTTCTGCTGCTTTGGCTTGCAGTGGCCTCTGTGTTACTCAACAGCCCAGGAAAAACAGCCATGACTCTGAAAACCCGTCAGTGCTTCTGTGGCTGGGATTCACGTGTCGAACTGCACCGGCCTCGTGGGTTGGATATTGTACAGAGTGCAAGCACAGCAGGGGAAGAGGATGGTTAAGGCAGAAGGTTGTCCTGCCATTCTGCCATTAAGTTAATTTTTTGACTATATACCTGTATTTCTGGGCTTGCATCCAAGGCCTGAAGTACTTGTGCGGTTTCTTCCTGCCTCCATCAGTTTGGTTGTGTTCTCTATTCCCTCCTGAGCTGGTTATTAATTATGGAGACTACAGAGATGAAGTCCAGAATCTGCTAATGGTTGACTTCCCAGTGTTTTAGAGGCAGCATTCCAGGGACCTGCTAATGGCATTTCTCAGCTTGGCTTTTTTAAGCCCCACTGTCGTCTTGGTTTTCACCCTAAGCAAGGCAGGTAGGGGCGTTGAGGCGGAGCCTGGCTCTTGGGACAGATCACATCTCCAGCACCCAGCTCACCCCCTGGGTTGGAATGTCCTTTTCATGCTGGCAGGGAGAACGGAGCCTTGCCTGGCAGCTCTCAGGCAGTGCATTGGCCCTTGCAGGGTGACACCTCTCAATTTCCCCTTTAAGAATCAGGGAACAAATCCATGCTGAGCACTGTGCCGGGCCCCAGCTATCCTGACAAAGCCACCCATCTCTTTGCTCTTTGGCCTGCCTCACAGCCTGTGTCTTCAGCCTTTAAAGCTGCCTGGCAAAGCCTTGGTGCTCTCAAGTCTCTCCTCTCCCAGTCGTATTTCTTCTCCCCCTTTCCCAGGACTGGTGCTGGGCTTGCTCCTCCTCCCTGCCCCATCCGGGCTGCGGGTGCTGCCGGCCTTGGCGCCGGCTCTGTCTGCCCTTTGCTCTCCCTGGCCTGGCTGATGTATCTCCATTCCTGCAGCAGGATCCCCTGTCCATTCTGCTGCTGCCTGACCATCTACCCCAAATCCTCTAGGAGATGTGGCTCTCCTTCTCCCACCTTGTTCCCATTTCTCTGCCGTTCGCTCGTGTCTGTCTGATGTGGGGAAGCAGCGCTGTGTTTTTTTCTTGTAGACCTTGCCAGACTGTTCCCTGCCTTTGTGGCTGCTTCCAGCCTGCTGCTGGTCAGCCAACCTCTGTCCAGGGATGCACAGGAAGGAGCTGCTTGCATCCCCCCCTCCCTGAGCTTAGCCTTGTGCTAGGGGGATGGGAAAGAAAAGGCTTGGGAAAACGGAAACAATGAGAGTGCAAAATCTCGCTTTGGTTTTTCCAGCTCTGCCTGTTCATATCCCCCCGGACTTATCCCTGGTATCGGATGGCAGCACTGGCCTGGGAGTCCCTGATCCCGTTTTGCAATTCTCCGGTGTCAGCCAGCAGCTTGGGCTTTCCTGTAAGTGTCCCGATGGTCACAGGGAAGGAATGTTCCCCCGGCCGCAGGGGGAAAGGTCACCGCAGGCAAAGGGGACGCCAGGCGAGCTGCTCCCGCCCCTTGCTGATGAGGGCAATGCTCATCAGCACAGAGACAAACACAGGCTGGCTTATGGGGGAAACTGGGGAAAAAAAACGGTTCGAGAGGTTAAATATTTTGGGCAAGGCCCCACTTCCTTTCGCAGGGCAGATCTGGGAGCAGATGTAATGCCCAGGCAAAGTCCAGGATGTGTGCACATTTCATGGCTCTCTTAGCTGGAGGGTGTTTGCTGCTGAATCCTCTCCCAAAAACATCTGTGTGTCCCTTAAAGTGGTGCCTGGGACAGAGGTTTTGGCCAGTTGCTACTGCTCAGAGCAGCTCTTGGGCTGAGCAGCATGTTGTGGCTCCCTTCCCTTCCTCCGCCTGCCTGCCAACAAACCTCTCCACTGGATGCAACTCGGAAGGAAAGCTGTGAAAACTGTGACTTGTGGTGGCCCTGGCCGCAGAAGGATTAACATCCAACATTAAGGGCTTAACTCATCCCTGCCAGCCAGGGGTTTCAAATAAGTGTCGTGCCTCTTCCTTCCACCCTGGAGCTAGTAGTTTTCTTAATCCTGTCCTTTGCATCCTGTTTTTCAGGCTGCCTTTGCTAAGATGGAGCTTGCTCCTGGCTTTGTTATTGTAGCCTGGCCTGTTGGTTGAAGCTCCTGGGGGGTGCTGATCACATTTGTTTCAGGGTGGGAGCAGAGGAAAGAAAGAAGGAGGAATTTCTAGGTTGGGCTTACAAACCCGAGTGTCTCAAAATTCCCAGCATGTTAAGAAAAATACAGAGCTAATCTGGCCCTTCGTCTCTAGGTTACGTTTGCCTCAGCCGAGGCTGAGCTCATGGAAAATTGCATCCAAGCTCCTGTGCTCCCTGCCAAGATCAGTAGGTTTAAAAACTAACCGATAACATCTTTGTAAACTTGGAGTCATTTCTTTAAAGCCTGCTGATCCTTCCAGCCTGGATTTTGGAGCTTTCCTAGAGATCCAAGAGAGCCAAACGGGACAATGGCATCTGCCCTGAAAAATCACCCAGGAGCCTCACAGTGCTTTCAGCTGTTCCCCGAGGGAGGAAAGAAGCTGATGTTCGCCAAGGCCCTGAGGGGTGTGTTGGGATCCTTCTCCCTGTTCCTAGCCAGATAGACAGCACACAGCGATGCTCTGCGCATAACTTTTAATAATCACCGGTTTTATTTTTAAAAAATTACAATAGAAAAGTACCTTTAAACATATTTCCAAAAGCAGAGTAGACAATGTGGAAGCTTCTCTCCTCTCCACGAGACAAAGTACAGGAAATAGTTTGCTAAAAGAGTTAGTCTGTCGCTGAGGAACGCTGGTATCATTCCTTTTAGAGCCGCTCTGAGGTTTGTCTTGGATTTGATTTCTTCTCACACCACTTTTATCAGGCCCATTTATTACAGAAGACCCCAGCAGGACAGTTTCTGATGGTGGAAAAAACCATTTTTTGATCCCCCTGTCCCACCCCGATGGCCAGAATCTCAGCCATCTTATTTTGGCCCACCCACAGGACCAGAGGAAGGAGAAAGGAAGAGGTGATGATGTTTAGTGAGGCCACGAACAGCTGGGAAAAACCGGCTATGGTGAGGCCTGGGCAGCAGCTGAGCTTACTGTTCCCTGCAGCTGGAATGGAGACCGGGGAAAGGCAATGGAAGGAGAACTTCTGCACCTCCCTTTGCAAGGAAAAGAAACCCGATAGAGGTTTTGGATCAGTTTGCTCTCTTTTTTTTTCCAAATTCCTCTTGGAGCAAGGAGAAGGAGAACTAGTATGTCAAGCAGTCTCTCTGCTGGTACTCTATCTCTGTGAAGGATGTTGGCAGCGTCCCTTCTGTCTTTGCACATGGAAGCATGGGAATGCCACGCAGGGAGCAGCTGGACCAGCATAATATCAGCACTAAAACCACAGGCCAGGCCAGGCCAGCACTTCAGCATAGTGGGAAGCCCCTCAGGACTTAATGTCCAGCCTTGAGGAAGCTGGCAAACCAAGAATTTGTTGGTATGTTTTTTCATACAGCAGTTTACGTTGCCCGTAACAACTTGGAGCAGTCATGGCAGGAGGAGGAGGAGGAGGAGGAGGAGGAGGCAAATTGTCACCTTGCTACATGTGTGGGCAGTGCGCCCATCCCTGATCCGAGCTGTTGTACCCCACGGAAGCTTTGCACAGCAGCTATGAACACAGCCCCAAGGTTAAAAAAACACACGGGAAGAAAGTTCCTGATTGTCCTGCCTGCTCATCATTTGGTGCAACTGGGAAAAAAACAGTAATACTGTAGTGTCTGCAGATGCCAACACAGCCGGAGCACAATTCCTGTGCCAGAGGGAGCACGATTCCTACAAACCCGCATCGTGTGTGTCGACATCCTCACGCTTGTGAACTTCATGCCTTCGACATGCAGCTGATGGGGCCAGGGGATAACAAGACTCTTCTTTACACACCTCGGAAGTCAAGCACAAAACCTGTGGTCCCACCCGGTGTAAGATTGTCCTCTTGAGGAGCTTTGGTACAAAAATACTTGGTCTTGTTTTGGTTTCTTTTCTTTTCTTTTCTTTTTTTTTTTTTTTTTTTTTTTTTTTGCAGTCTGCTTTCCTATGGTTCCATTTGAAAAGCCTTTTCAAACACTACAACAATGCCTGTCAAACCATGCTTTCAGGAGTAACACACTCTTCCTTACAAATATACAGTGTAAAAGAGGAAAATATTATTACTAGGTATGTTTTTCTTTTTTCTTCTAGGAGAGCAGATGTGTGATAGAGGCTGTGGGAAAGTCTTGGAGGAATCCAAACTTGTGTGAGGTTTTTTTTCAAGCCTGAAACAACAAAGAGAGGTGTTAAAAAAAAGAGCAGCTGTGATGGAGGAAAACGGGCTGTGGTTAATCTCTCTTCCTTCATGGAAGGAAGGAAACAAGGTAGGGGGGAGAGGGAGGCTTGTTTTGGAAATTTGTGTCAGAACCATGCTTTAAGGACAGTTGTTTAGCAGGGAAAGGGCAACGTGGCAAATGCCTGCAGAGAGACACCATAGCATCCCAGGCATAAAGAACCCCACTGATCCCACTTTGTTTCACCCACTGGGGTTTGAACTGGGAAGCTGGGAGTTAAGTTTGAGTTGCATTTTGCACTTAAGAGGAATTCAGTCTCTGGATTGTTGATCCAAGGCAGGAAGCAAGGACGGAGATGAGATTAGCGGGGGTAATTCAAAGCCGAGAGGCATTCCTTGGCTGTGGAAACTCTCACCCCAGATAACAGTGATAAAGGAATGGCAGAGCCATGGTTCTGCAGGGCAGTGGCTGGAGCAGCCCCTGGGTCCTGCCAACCTCAGGGTCACATCCTTACCAGCACACTGAGGTCCTGTGGAGAGCACATCAACCCAGTAGCCACCTCGGAAGACTCCATTAATACCCACAAGACTGACTGTAGGCCACCATCACACACCTGAGACCTGTGGGAGGACACAGCGGAGAGTGAGGGACGCTGGCACCAGGGACTGAGGTCAGTGTGCCATGGGGAGGGGCGATTTCAGTGACTGGAATTGGCACTTCCTGAGGGCACAGTTGGCAGCTTAATTCCGCCGAAGATGGGACTTGGTGATCTCAGACATCTTTTCCGACCTATCTGATTCTGGGATTAACCCCGCTGTGATGGGCCCCAGGCAGCAAATACAGACAGATGCAGGCAGGCCCTCAGCCAAGCCCTCAGTGGGCTCTGCCCTTCCCAGCTGGAGAATCCCGGAAGGGAAACAGGAGGTCCCTTGACCCTCCATCCTCACGACCCACTGTGGCTCTTGGGCTGGTGGACCTGTTTCTAGGGATTGGCTCATCTCCCCTTCCCAAATATGTCTCTGCTTATATTTTATCTGGAAACGTTGGCATGCTGCATATTTTGGAAGAACCATTGGTTCCCAAAGCCTTGCTACTCCCTATTTTTATCTGCTGAGCCTAAAATAGCCAGAGAATTCTTCATGGATCCAAGTCTGGGGCTGGCTGCAGCCAGGGCTGGGCCTCCTGCCCTCCCGGCTGAGTGACCTCGTGGCCTCAGCACAGGGCTGCAGATGCCAGGCAGATGGGCAGAGCAGTCACATGGAGCTGATGCCAGAGCTTTGGATCTACTGGCAGCTCTCCACAGGTGGGTGTGGAAGCAGGAGGCTACCCAGCAGGGATAGTTCCCAGCTAGGATGGTCCAGGCAGGCTGAGGTTGCAGGGCAAGCAGTGCTCAGTGTCCACCAAGGCTCTTTTTCCTCTTCCATTTGAGTCCCCTGTGTTTATTTATCCACAAAGACCGAAGTTATTTGCAGAGCATATCTTGCAAGACTTTTTCCATCCGAAGAGGTCCCAGACGGAATGCGATCTGTCCCTCCCTCCTGCTGGGTAGCCAGGTGCTCAGTAAGGTTGTGCTTCTTGTTTTGGCAGCCCCACCACCACAGGCTGCCTGGATAGTTTTCCTTGAGGTTTTATGAGGTGATTGTGTCATGGCTCCCTTTTCCATCACAACACCTCCCTCTGGCATGCTGCCTTTCCATCCTGCACCAGGACACGTGGGGAAAGTGTTGGGGTGAATTGTGGCACAGACATCCCGTCCTGGGGACAAGGAGGGCAACTGGACTTGGGGTGTCTGCTGAAAAGTGGCCACCCACCCTGAGCTGCTGGAGACCAGGAGAAGCTCAGAGTCAAGGCAGAGGTAGTCCCCAGCCAGCACAGAAGGATGGGAGAGGGGCAGTGGCACTCACCCGGCATTCAGCAGAACTGACGGGACTTCCAGCCCTGAGAACCAGCCTCGGAGGGAGGGAGCCAGCGCATCTGCCAAGACAAGGGGTTCACAAGGTGAGAGGCGGGAGGCTGCTCACCTTGGTAAGATCAGGATGTGTCCGGGCTCCGTTTTCCTGGCTTTTCCCCAGGCACAGGGCGGAGGGAGGTTGGAACACCAACAGTACAGGACAGTGGATGGAGCTAGGACAGCAGCACCATGGTCCCGCTGAGCAGGAGTGAGCTCATCCTTTCTAGTTCCTGCAAAGCCCGCTTGAAACGGGGTGGAAAACATCAGATGCCACAATTTGGTGTGCAGGCACTCAGTGCTCTGCCAGATAACTCCAAGCCAGCCCCACCATCCATCCTGCAGTTCCTGGTCCCGCTGCTGACTGCAGGATCCCGCAAAGCAGCTCCAGTTTGGATAGTGGCACCGCTGTCCAACACCCACCCACCCAACCCACACCACCCGCAGCTGCACAGGAGGATGGGAAGGTGCCACCAGCACCCTCCCCACCACGCTGATATTTCACATCAGGTAATATTGCTTCTGTCTAACATCAGGTCTCAGCCTGGGTTTTCCCAAGGGACCCTCAGAGCTTCCGTACACCTCTGTTTCCTTGGCTGTGCGCTTCCCTGAGCAGGGCAGGTGCTGCCTGTTAGCAGTTATTTGACAAGGCAAGTACGTAGCTGCAATAATATTTACCAGTGCTCTTCCTATGAACAGCAGGGCCCAAAAAAGCTGGAGTTTCATCCAAAGGCTGCACATGGTTTGCACACTGAGCACTTGTCCTCACCCACCCTGGATGCTCCAGCTCCCAGTGGTGGTGGCTCTGGATAACCCGGCTCAATCTTGGCGGGCCAAGGCCAAAAGCTTTTTGGATGCAGTTTATCTGGCAAATGTATTTCCACGTGCTTGTTACCTCCTGACTCTCCAACACTGAGCTGGAGCCAGCTTGCTGCCAGCAAGATGGAGCAAAACTGGGAAGATGTCCAGCACGGATGCTGAGGAGGCAGCTCCCCTTTCCCCCCTTGTGGCAGGGGTCCTTTCCCAGCATCCCCATGATGCTGCAAGGCTGGCACTGCAAAGAAATCCTCTTCCTCTGCCATTTCCACTTCTTCTATTTCCCCCGCTCCTCTCCCAGGCGGATGGTTAATTTTTAACAGCCACATGCTGCCATCAGCGCTTGTGACTCCTCGTCAATAAAAGATGGATCCTCCATTTGCGCTTCGATTCCCTCTCCTCCCCGTGAGAGCTGCTTGACTTCACACCCCATGAATGCTGCATCCCGGCGCATCCCGGAGCCCTCATCTCACACTGGCAGCTGGATGGGTGGTTTCAGTGCCAGGAGCGATGGGAATGGTCCAGACCCTGAGAATATCCCCAGCCCTCCCTCCTCCCTCAGCACGTGCCCCACCACAGGTACCAGTGGAAGTAGGAAGGCAGAGAGACGTGTCTGGGCAAAGACGGAACCCCTTCCAGCATTCAGCTCCATTTTGGAGCCATCCCTAAATCTCAGGGAGTGGGGAGTGAGTGCCTGTCAGCCGGGCAGAGTTAGTGGTGCAGCGAGCACCGAGGGGAAGGGGGTCCGGGGAGGGTAGGAGGGTGAGTGGTGGAGGTGGAGGGATCGGAATTACCTGGGCGTGCAGCGAAGCGGGATAGGTGAAAGCAGGAGGAGGTAGAGCAGGTGCTAATTCCGCTGGGTACAGAGGGTACGGCCCCCACACTTCAGGGCTACTGGGGTAAAGTGCAGGCACTGTGAGCTCATCTGCAAGAGAAGAAGAGGGAGAGTTAACAGCGATCACAGGGCTGCGACCCTCGCTGCAACTTTCCTTGTCCCCTTGAGGCAGGAGCAGAGCTGGCCCGGAAAAGTGTGAGATGCCACCGCTAAGAGCTGACTCTTAAAGCCAATGAGTCCCAGCTACCGGGCTGGAGGCATCACTCAGGGAACCAGGGCTGAGCTCGTTGTCTCCAAGAAGTTTAGTATTCCCAGGGATTCAGCAGAGGAGAACGTGCAGCTCATGCCTGTGTGCAACAGCAAGGTGAGGAGCCTGCATCTGCGCAAGAGAAACTCTTCCAGAAGCAGAAATGGGCATGGAGCACTCACGGCAGGAGGTCTCTCTTGAGACCTCATCCTGCTCCCAGGCACCATGCCAGGCTGGCTGTCACCTGTCCCAGGCCCTCTCCAGCACCAGCAGCTGCACTTGGAACTCCCAGCACGTGCCACCACGAAGCAAGCAGGTATCAACACTTCCAATTGGACTTGGTATTCCCTTATTCCCCTCCCTCCGGCCCCTCACAGCATCCCTGCTCCTCCTAGCCCCTGGTGCCTGCCCTCCGGAACCCTGCTGGCAGTGCAGGGGGTACTCACAGGGCTCCCGGGCGATGAACTGAGGTACGGCGGTGGGGAGAGGGGTGCTGGGATTTGGGGTGCCCACCAACTTGTTCTTGGCCATCTTGGTGTTGGCCTTGGCGAACTCCAGCCGCAGCGTCTGGGGGATCTCGGGGTCGAAGCGGATGCCCTGCGGGAAGGAAGGAGGGAAGGAGGCGCGGCGGGTGGATGAGCACCGCCGCGTGCCGGCCCCGCAGCAGAAATAACTCCCCGTTATTTATGGTTTTTTTTTCAACTTCCAGCCCTGAAATGAGCTAATTTGCTGGGCCCCGAGGCAGCTCACATTCCTCCGGCATCTTTAGCATCGGCACCATATTTGGCAGTCGGCATCCTGCAAGGCCGAGCTCTTATCCAGAGGGATTAGTGGAGCCAAAAAACAAGAGTTTTACATTGAAAATGAAAACAAGGGAAAAAAAACAACCCCAAACCAAAATGCAGGAAGAACTGGGGAGGAATTGGAGAACCAGCTCCACACAGTTCTGCCTGTGACTATTTTCAGGTAACCTCACAAGCTGCTAAAATCAAGTGAAATTAGCTTTTTTCTTTTGCAGACTTAGCTGGGATTTTTCCTGCTGAATAAACAGGAGAATCTGGGAATGTTGTTTCTCACTTGCATCTAAGGTTCAAGTCCTGAGGGGTCAAGTCCTCCTGGATGGCCCTGACAAAGGTGAGAGGGGGGAGGATGCAGCTGAGAAACAATGACAAGATTGTCTGGACAGATGGGGATGCCATGGGGGCAGCTGGCATGGGAGGTGCATATCCTTGGGATGGAGGAATTCAGAGAGTATCTGGGGACAGGCAAACAAGGGGAACATGGAGAAATGGAGTGGCCGGGCCAGGCACACTCACGTTCAGCGCGTTCTTCGCTGCCTCTGCCTCGGAGCGGCTGTCGAAGCTGACAAAGCCCACGGGCTGTGGAGTAAGGACAGGAGTCATCAGTCAGGTTCTTGGGGAGCAGAGAGGGGAGCCCCTCACCCCAAGGAATGGTGGGATAGTCGGACCGTTTGGAGCAGCTCCTACCTGCTTGGAGGTGAGTTTGATGAGAGACCCTTCGTACCCCTGCAAGGAAAGGATTAAAAAGGGTGTTTGGTGGACATCTCCACAATTAAATAATAATAACTGAATAAACTGACTGAATTAGGCTTCAGTGGGTTCCCAGATCCCAGCAAGTGGTTTGGGGCCATGGGACTGAAGCAGAGGCCAGCCCCACGCTTTCAGCCCTCGTTTCCCTCCCCAGTTTGATACCTTAAAGGGTCTGAAGAGCAGGTAAAGTTCCCGGGGCTTGATGTCCAGAGGCAATCCACTGACAAAGAGTGTTCTCACCTGGAAAAGAAGAAAGGAGGTTCCTGGAGACCTTCTCTCATCCCTAACTTCGGATACACCATGCTTCCCAAAGCCAGAGGGACAACGCCAGCCCAAGGGAAACCTCCTGGGCAGACAAAAGCCTCAAGCCACCCTTGAATGATGCTGAATTTTTGGGAGGGGTGTCCCCATTCTTCCTGTGGTCATGGAGGAAGCTGCTAAGGCACCATGGAAGGGTAACAGAGACCTGTCCTCACTCCACCAGTCCTCTGCAGGATAAAAAGCTACAGAATCCCAGCACCTTCCTACTTGTGCAGGATAAAAAGCTACAGAATCCCAGCACCTTCCTATCCCGGTCTGGCAAACAGGATTTCTCCCATCATCCTCAGCAGATCCCGGATTCCACAGACAATGCCTATTGTCTCAGTTTAATTGCAGCAGCTTGTTACGGACTGGGAGAAGCAAACACCAACTCTTCCTCCTGGAGGAAAGGCCCTGTTTTGGAGAGGGCTGGGTTTCAACAGCTTGTCCCTGGTGTGTAAAAGTCACCTTTTAAGGGATTTTAAATCCTTTTTTGGGTGGATCTAATATTTGTCATGGTGCAGCATCCTCAAAGCTGGGATGTTTGGCAGAAATCCTGCTCTCTCCACCCTAGGGGGGATGTGAGGCTCCTCAGGGATGGGCAAACCCTGTGCTGGGATGGTTTTGCCTTACGGCCAGCTCATAACCAGGAGAGCACTGTGGGGAACTGAACCTGTCCTTCCTCTCCTCATCCCCAAAATCTCATCCTAATACTTTGGGCTGGAGAAGGCGACAACCTCTATGTCTTTTATTTAATATTTTTGGCCAGGCACCCTGCCTGCCCCATTCCCTGGGAAAGAGACATGGGAAACAGCCAGAAACAGCCAGCCCAGGCCTCTTCTTTTGCTGACATTTCTTCTTTCTCTAGCAGATAAGCTATCTCTCCCATCTCCCAGCCTGGGAGCAGCAAACATTCCTGCTTTGTGGAACAAAACCTCTGGCTGACCTGTATCTATTAAATAACAAAAGGTACTCAGCTGTTTGCACACAGCCCTTGTGTCAACACCCCTGGTGATACCCATCCTGAGTACCAGCATTATCATCACCATCATCATCCCTGTGGGTACCAGCATCCAGGCTGGATGAGATCAGGGAGACTGGATCTGCTCACCCACCCCTTCCTGAGCCAGGTCTGCAGGCAGGCACAGCCTGGTAGCCTGTCCCCTCTACTGGGACCATCCCCCAAAGTGGCTTAGGGGACCCCTGCCAGCTTTCTGCCTCTCTCCCTAGACCGGGGAATGGTGGAGCATCCCACAGTGTTCAGTTCTGCCCTGGTCCCCAGTAGAGAGACACTGCCCCAATTTCTCCAGGCGGGGGCTGGAGAGGGATTCACCTGGAGGATCTCCCCCTGTGTCCGTGAAGTTCAACCAAAGCAAACTTTTCCTTTCCTAGGTTAAAAAATATTTTCTTTCAGGCAGGTCCTCCCGAGCACAGCTGCTGTCCAGGGAATTGGCTCTCCAGACACATCCAGCCTCCAGGTGGGTTTACATCCCAGGAAAGCCAAGCATCCCTGCGCGGTGTCCCCTGTATCCCTCATCCCTGGAACCGTCCCTGGCTTCCTGCCTCTCTTCTGCAGGGAGAACTTCAGGAAACACTAGGGACACTGGCCACAGCTCCAGTGGGAGGGACTGAGGAGAGTGGGGGAACCCACTGACAGTTTGCCGCATCCCTGAAGCCCAAACGTACGTGCCCAAGCCTGCCAGATCATTTATCCCCAAAGCCACATGGGAGAGAGACAGAGATGAAAGATCCCAAGGAAACCTCCGAAATTCAGCCCCACAGAGGAAGGGCTTCTCTTCTCTAATGACTTTGTTTTCTTTGCAAGTTCAAACGCGGGTCGGCCAAGTTTAAATCTGTAAAATTATACAGCGGCAAGAGGGAAAAGGGCTCCAAAGGATCCCCCAGCTGGATTCCAGCCCCAAAAGGGTTTTGGGGGCCCAGGGCAGGAAATGGATACAAGCTCTTGGGTGTTCCCCATCTGCATCCCACAAATGTACCCAGCCCCAGGGATGTTTGAGTAGGTCCTACATAAACAACGTCCCTTTACTGAGGTTACAAGCAGATGTGACTGGCAGAGCAAGGGAGCATCCTTGGGGATAATCCCAGCAGGCTGGACAGATATCCTTTTGCCAAGGGCAAGTTTCTAGACAGAAATATTACTTCTGCCCTTAAATGGAAGGGGAGCTTTGGCCTGCGGGGAGCTACTCCAGGTTTTTTTGTACTGAGAGATCCCAGGGTTTCAGTCCCCATCTTCTACCAGAAACACTCCTAGGGAAAAATCCTTCCTTGAAGCAGGAAAAAAAAAAATAATAACAAAACCTTATCAGAGAAATTGCCAGGCAGCAGGCACATATATGTTCTTCCACAGGGAAGAATTGCTTCTTCTGAGAGGTGGATCAGGCATGGCGCCTGCTCTCAAGGATGTCATGGGACAGGGCCAGACTGACAGCTCTTGAGCAAGGATTAAAGGGCACTGGAGCATGGGATTCCCCCAGCCTAAATCCCACGGTCTTTTTTGGAAATCCTGAGCTGTTTCATTTCAGTTCTACTGTACAAACATCTTTCAGTTTCTTTTTTGATGGAGCATTTCTCCATCTCTGCTTCTTTATAAAAATTGGGGTGAAACCAAAGGGGTTTTTTAAGTCAGAAGTGCCAGTATTTGCTCCAGGAGGAGCTCCAAGGACTTCCTTCCTTCCTGGGGGTGGCAGCTATGGTAAGGCTCCAAGTCGCTTTCCACGGTCCCCCTCTGCTCCTGCAGCTGCACCCCACAGCTCCCAGGGCTGTTGGATCCTGCCTGTGTTGCCTCACTCATGGTATGTCCTCTCCTGGCTTTTGTTTTCTCTATAGGAAGTCTGCTCGTCATCTCTGATACTCTCCTCTTCCAAGGAAGTCATGTCCATCACACTTCTGGCCTGTCCCTTTCACCTTTGGATCTCACCATCCCATTCTGCAGTCCCTGAAATCCTGCGTCTCATCTTGGGCCAGTTAAAGGGATTCTGGAAAGGGTCAGTGGAGATTTGCTGGGATGGCCAGGACTGAGGACATGCAAGGAGAGGCAAAGATCTGGGCCAGGAGGTGACTGGCCCAGAGAATGGATCAAGGATGACCCCAGCATGGAGAGGTCCGTGATGGACCAGCATCCATCTAGCAGCCCTTCTCCTCCTCTTCCTCTCATGAAGGTAAGGAGGCACCAGGGAGGCATTTGCTTGGCATTGCACCCCATCAGATGGTGGCGCCCACAAGGATGCCAGGTGCCCCAGTCCTGGTCCCGGTCCCCTGCCCTGCCCTGCCCTGCCTTGCCCTGCCCTGCCCAAACCACCCCCGGTAAATGTTAACCGGCCGCGGGGAAGCGGGAGGCGTCCGGGTGATTCATCCACGAGGCATTTAATCGCCTCCTTCAACCCAGCTCCCGTCCCTCGCCCGTCCGTGCGCCCCTTCCAGCGGGGCTCGCTTTAATTCTCCACCAGCCGATTATCCGCTTCACTGCCCGCCGCCGGGGAGGCACCGGCTCCCGGCGGGAGCGGGAGGGCGATGGCACGGGGCTGCCATCGAGCCGGGGGACAGGGCGAGTAGGGCTTCCCCTCACATTCCCGGCAAAGCGGGGTGCTGCCCCCCCCCCCCCCCCCCCCCCCCACCCCGCGGCGGGGTGTGTTCCCGCCCCGACGGGATTAGTCCTGGCATAAATAGTCTCTTGGCTAATGGAGCGTCTTCCTCGGCTGCGTTTAGATTCCCGGGCTGTGTGTACGCATGCCTTCAGCCCGCAAAACTCCCCGACATAAACAAGGCTGAGGCCAAGGGATGCCGGCTCCACCGCCCGCGGGATGCGGGAGGACCGGGATAAATCTCCGGCCTCGCCACCCGTAGCCGCTTCTCTGGAAAATCACGGTTCCCTCACGTCCGGTGAAGGACAGGAGGAGAGGAGCAGCCCTTGGGGAAAAGCGAGTCCAGAGCTGCCGGGGCTGGAACGAGGAAGCGGCAGAGGAAAAGGCAGTGAGCAGCCAAGGGAGCAGATGGGGGATTGCAACAGAGCGGAGGAGCGGCGGGATCAGGCGGGGGTCACACACGTCCCTGTCCCGCCTGGAGCTTACTCCCAAACCCTCTGGATCCCACGCTTAAAGGAGGAAAGGAAACAGGAGCACGGGGGATGCAACACAGGGGCCACAGGGGAAAATTTATCCACTCGCTGGGTACATTCCCCCTAGAAACCATCCCTGGGGTCCCTTCCCCATGGCACAGTTCCCCCGGGATGAGGGATCTGGCATGGGATGGGGACGAGGGCCACGAGCCGGGCTCTGTGCAGCCACTCCGCTACCAAATAAGGCCTCGGTCGAGCCTTTAACATGCCGTTCTCGCCCGGCCAAAGTGACGTGAGCGCCTTCCCAAATTGTTCTGGCTCCTCCGTGGGGAAGCCCCTGGCCCACAGCTCTCCTGCACGGGGGGGTCCTTCCCGAGGGAACAGACCAGAGGGACGGGGAGGCCAACCGGGGTGCCAGGAGCAGGCAGGAGGAGCGGGGAAAATGAAGTGGGGGCTTTTCCCATCTGACAGTACCCTGAGTGACCTCCCCGAGATGGGGGCTGCTTCTCCCTCTTTTCTGAGGGAAGAGGAGGCTGGAAGGCAAGCCCTGGGATGGGGGAGGTGAGGCACAGTAGCTGGGCAACCCCCTTGCCTGCACTTGAGCAAATAGACAGTACCGGCTCCTCCAGCCTGGGCTGGAAAAAGTCCTGCAGGGCAAATACCTGCCTGGCACCGAGCGGGCATCGCCCTGCTCTTGTGTCCGCGGCTCTGTGGGTGTCCCTGGCACCTCTCAGCCGTCCCCTCCGGGTGTTCCCCTTGTCCAGCATCACTGCGTCAGGGGGTCCCCGAGGACCAGCAGTACAACAGCCAGACCCAGGCCCCCCGGATCCGACCGGGAGCCGAGCGAGGGCTGCCCTTTGCCAGATTTTAGGGTACAAGCCACGATTTTGGGAGCGGCAACAGGCCTCCAAGGATGTCACCCGCTGCCATGCTCAGCAGAGCCACAGCATCATCTCCCACGCACCCCGCAAGGCCACCAGCGGAACAAACTCCCCGTTATTTAGGAAACTTGGAGAAGTTTGAAGCCAGAACCACCCCTGGAATAAGCAAATCAAGGTAGGCGACAGCGGGCGCTGGAGCTGCCGTGATTGATCCCAGCGCTGGCCACCAACCAGGGACCCCAGCAGGGACCTGCTGGAGCAGCCCAGCTGGGTGGAGGGTGAGGAGGAAGAGGAGATCTCAGATAGCAATCTTCCCGCTCTCACACTCACAAAGTCCAAATTCCCATCTCAAGGTCACGGGCAAAACCAGGAACTTTCTGGCTGGAACGGAGAAAACCAGCTCTCACCGTGGCGGGGTGTGGGGTTGGTCTCTCGTGGGGATGGGAGCGTTTCGGACATTTTTGGGGTGAGACCAATGGGAAAGAGATGCGCGGCCGATGGATACCCGGTACCCACCGGCACCGGCAGCGCCAGGCACCGGCAACAGGACCGGGGGGAGCCTGGTTTATCCTCTCGCCCCCCGGGGAGATCCGTGTCTCCCAGCGCACGCAGGTTCTTCCCTCCGGAGAGGCCGAGGGGCGTTTGCGGGGAGCCCCAGGGAGATGCGGGAGCTAAAAGGGAGCGTCCCGGGCAGGGGGGATGCGCTCCCGCCGCTCGTCCCTGTCCCCCCCCCCCCCACCCCGCAGCAACCCCGCGTACCGGGAGCCGCAGAAGCCGACGGGACGCCCCCGGCGCGGATCCCCCATCCCGAGTGGGTGCGTGGGCACCCGCGGAGCGCAGCTCCCGGGGATCGCGGAGCGGGGGGACGGGGAAGCCGGACCCCCTCCGCCCCAAATCCCCCGTGTGCGTTCCCCCCGGTACCTCCTCTTCGGGCAGGCTGGTGTCGGCGGGGCCGCCCTCCCTGTCGGCGGGGACGCTGCTCATGGTGCGACCGGCCAGGCTCCTCGTCCCGCCGGCGGCAGCCGCGTCCGGGCGGGCGGTGCTGGGGGCTGGTCCCGGCGGCGGCGGGGGGGGCCGGGGCGGGGCGGTGCGGCCGGGGAGGGACGGGGCGGGGGCGCGGCGGGGACGAAGGAGCGCAGGGCCGGGGGTACGGGAGGCGGGCGATGGGACGCGTGACGAGGGGTTGGGAACGCGGAGCACAGGGCTAGGGACACGGGACACAGGCCTAGGGGCACGGGACACGGTGCCGGGAGCGTAAGACGCAAGGCTGGGTCACAGGACGCAGTGTTGGGAATACAGGATAGTACCGGAGACATAGAGTACAGTCTAGGACATGGGGCTGGGGATACCGGATACAAGGCTGGAGACAAGGGGCACAAGAATGGGGAGATGAAGAGTCTCAGGGACATGGGACACAGGCTGGGGATATAGGACAGGGCTGGGTAGAGGGGACACAGCCCAGAGGACAAGGGACGCAAGGTTAAGGATGCAGGACACCAGTCTGGGGACATGTGGCACAGTCCCAGGGGGACGTGAGTACATCAGGGCTGTGGGGCATAGGAGGGGACAGTGCTGGGGGCAGTGGAAGGACCGATGGGGGCTCATCACCCCAACCAGCTCCACCTGGGGGCTCAACCCCCCCCTGCCTGGGGATTGTATTTAGGCCCGGCTTTTGTTGAACCTCTGCTGGCTCTGGCATCATGCGCGTTTCATTCTAGAGCTCGGTGTTGGTCCGTTCCAGCCGTGCACAGCCCCACGGAGGAGGCTGCGGTCCCGCAGGGCCGTACTGGGCTCCTCAGCAGCGTGACAGAGACCCTCGGGGCAGAGACCAGCAGCTGTGTCCAGACCAGGTGCTGCCTGCATACAATGCTCGGGGGCCGGAGGTGACGCCGAGGACATCCTGTCCGTGGCACACGGCTCCTTCCCAACGGGGCGCTTAAGGTCACCGCTTGCCTTTCTGCACCTCACCGGCCGAAACAGACGCAGGCTGCTCGCCTGTCCTGCCGGCTGCCCAGGGCACACAGCCTGGCCACACACAGGTTTGCAGCCTCCCCCCCAGCAGTGATTTACAGGGCAGAATCTCTTGTGCCCGGGAGGGAGGTGGAAATGACCTACACCAGCTGGATTTGGGGGAGTGGGAAGTGTCTGGCTACAAGGGCAGCTGACCCCCCCCAGAGGGAATCTAGAGCAGCAGGACTAATCTAGTTGCGCAAATCTGCTGGAACTTCTGGCTTTTGGGGTAGATTTTCAGCAAGGAGACAACTTAGAAGTGTGTTTTATCTCCCGTTATTTTTTCCCTCCATAGGCATCTGTACAGCAAGCTCTGGCTGGACAGCAGGCAGCACAATATTCACAACCCCTATTTGGACTCGGCTTTGGGGAAGAGCTGCAGTTTCCCCAGCAGTGCTGGAAGCCAGGTTGGAATCACAAACCGGAAAAGGGGGAGGTTTGGATTTTTTTATGGCCATGAAACTGAACTTGGGGGAGAAAATGCAATTTGCTCCAGCAGATACTGCACTTGCTTCCTTGCCTTGAAACATCCGGTCCCAAACCAAAGCCACACGTGCCACAGAAATTTGAGTTCCTCTGTGGTAGTTGCTGATCCTCTCCCCTCTCTCCCTCTTTCCTACAGGAATTTCCACTGCACCGATGTTCATCTGTGCTGGGACACAACGCTGGACTGTGCCATACAGGGATAGAAGGGGAAGTTGTGAACAACCAGAGACTCTGAGAGGACAGCTGGGAAGCGTGGTGAGCCCCGAGGCTCCAGTGGAACGAGTGGACAAGGTTCAGCTCCGCTCTGAGTCCTCCGGGAGGGAATCCGAGCAGGAGCGGCCTTCGGTGCAAGGAGCAGAGGGTGGTACCGGGTCCGTGGAACCTTTCCCATCGCAGGGCCCGCGTGGATTCGGGATGCGGGGCCGGGACCCCCGAGGAGCGCGGGGTCACACCGCCCTCTGCCGGAGCGACAGGGGAGGCGGCACCGGGGCTGTCCCCGGGGGGACGCGGCGACACCCGCCCCGACAACCACCGAGGCACCGCACCCCGCACAGTCAAACGGCTGCGGCGACCTCGGACAGCACAACAGCGGAGATTTTATTCCTAATACAAAGCACGAACAGCAGAGTTAATGCGGGACAGACAACAGACTCAAAAGGAGGTCCGAGATTCCCGCAGGAAGATAAATAAGTTACACGGACAAGCAAGAAATTGTTTGATGGAATGAGGACTCTAGAGACCGGATGCTTTCCAGAGTGTGTTCTGTTTTCCAGGACCAAACACCCAGCCAGGCACTGGAAGCATGAGGTGGGTGCTCAGCTCTTGACAGGGGTGGACGAGGCCTTCGTGGTCTTCTTCAGGTGGTGGTAGTTAGGCAGGATTTTCATCAGGAAATCCAGCTGCAGCGTCTGGGGCTGGAAAGGGAGGCAGGGGAGGTAAGGGGAAAGCCTGAGGGCAGCAGCCCAGGAGGAGACAGGAGGTGGCAGCGTGTCCCCGTGGTGTCACACAAGCACACACAGAGTACCTGCGGCCGCTCGGTCTGCACACGCCGCAGGCAGTCGGCGCCGTAGATGACGGTGTTCTCTGGGATCACCTCGTAGGTGTTGACATTGCAGCAGGCCCCGATGATGCAGCCGCTCGTCAGGATCACGTTCCTGCCAACAAACGCTGCCGGGGAGAGGGGGACAGAGGAATCCCTGTGAGCGCTGTCCCCACAGCATTGACGGGAGCAGAATTTCAGCAGGGCCAAAGGCACCGAGCCGAGAATTACCTTTGGATTCAATTACGTTGTTGTCGCCCACCTTCATGGCTTGGGAATCTACAGGCCTGTGTTAAGTAAAACTAAAATGCTTTGTTTTTGTTTCAACAGGTGAAAAACTCTGATGCCATTTTCAAACCACTACCCAGCACTACTTGGGCTATTTGAACCCTGACAGAGCTCACAGATGCTTCCCCCTGCAGGAGTCCAGAAGCACAAGTGGCAGGTGGTTTGTCACTGCACAGCAAGGATACAGCACCCGACCTCAAAAACATTGTTGGTGCCAATGACCATGGGCTTGGGCTCCACATCTTCGCTCTCTGGGGTTATATTTTCTGGATATCTGCAAGGAAGAACAGATTTCCATGCATGAGATCACAATGACAGTGTGCCGTGTGGTAGCTTAACTCTGTGACAGACTGAAGCCACAGATATCCCACCCAGCTGAGCAGGTCTGTCAGAACTGTGAGACTGCTTAGGATTAGGATTCTTCTACTCCGTCAACTTTAGAGGGGTTCAGAAGGGGGGCCCACAAGGAAGCTGGAGAGGAACTGGAGTGACAGAACAAGGAGTAATGGGCACAGATTTAAAGAGGGGAAAATTAGTGAGAAAATCTTTACTGGGATGGGTGTGAGATCCTGGAATAGGCTGCCCAGGGCAATAGTGGCTACCCCAGCCCTGGAACCATCCAAGGCCATGGCAGACAGGCTTTGACACAAGGTGGAATAGTGCACGGTGTCCCTTCAAACACTTAACATTGGGTGATTCTGTGGCTTCTCCCTAAGCCATAGTGCCACGTGTGTACACAAAAGCACGAACCGTGGTGATTTTTTTCTTAAATAAACTCTACCTCCCCAAGGTTTTAAGCCCCCCTGGGTGTCCCACGGACCCGTTGATGATGAGCGCCTGTTCCTCGATCAGGTTCCCTTCTCCGATGACGATCGGCCCCGCCTCGGCGATGATGCGGGCCTTGGGATGGATCACGGTCCTGGGCCCTGCGGGGACAGCCCGGCTCTGTCACCCCGCGGCCGGCGGGGGCGCAGAAAGGTGGGGGACAGGACCCTTACCGATGGTCACGTCCCCTCGGATCTCGCTCTCCACGCACACCACGGCGCCCGGCGCGATCTTCACGCTGCGGGGAGCGACGGGGCGGTCACGGGGGAATGTCCGCATAGGGACCGGCCGGGGATGCGGGGATGAGGGGACCCCGCGTCCCGGGGTGGTTGTGGGAGGGATCGGGGGAGAAGCGGGAGGGATCGGTGGCGATCGGGACTCACCTCTTGTGCGCCTTCTCCGCCATGGCCGCGGCCAGCGGCGCCTGCGCGGGGCGGAGCTCCGGGAGCGATCCCGGCCCCGATCGCTCCTCCCGCAGCCCCGGGAGCACCGGGAGAGGCGGGGCCGGCCCCGAGGGAGGAACGAGGATGGGAAAAGGGCCCGGGCAGCTGGACAGAGAGACCGAGTCCTGCGTTTAGGGCCCAGAGAGGATCCTGCGTGTTCGTGTTTGAAGAAACAGACACCAGCTCCCTCGTTTGGGGGCACCAGGCTTATTCGGCCCGTTTTAGGGTCCTGAAATAATCAAATCAGGATTTATTTTTTTTCCCCCTCTCATATACGGACACAAAAATCCTGTGGTTTTCTGGGAAGCCGCGGGGGCTTCAAGTCCTGCGTCTTTGACCCATGGAACCAGCCCCGCCCGGGGCGGAGGAAGAGACTCCAGTCCTCTCTGGGGAGTGCCAAAGGAGGCTCATTCAGGCGGTGTAAGCTTTTGATCAGAGAGCCCAAATGCTGCGTTTTGGTGTCTAGGGCGGACCCCAGAATGGGAGAGGGGCTGGCCAAGGGGAGCGGAGCGAGCAGCCCCAGAGCGGGGCCCACACAGGTGTGCGGGACGGGGGCTGGGCTGCGGGGCCGAGCTCTGCCGGGGTCCGCCGGGGGTCCCGGGCGGTGCCGCCGCTCTCCCGGAGGGTGAATCGAGACGAGACCGGGACCGGGATCGGGATCGATACCGGGATCGATACCGGGATCGATAGCGGGATGGGACCCCGCAGGGCGCCCCCTGGCGGACACGGAGCGCGGAGCGAGCGCGGCGCCCCCGCGTGGCCGCGGGACAGCGGGGCCGAGGGGGCGGGGCCACTGAGCGGGTGGGCGGGGCCACGGGCCGCGGGGCGGGGCCGCGGGGCGCGTGCGCAGAGCGGGACAACAGAGCGCGTGCGCGGCGCGGAGCCGGCACAGGTGTGAGCGGGGCGGGGCCGCAGGTGCGCGGGGCTCCAGGGCGGCTGCGCGGGGCGGGGCCGAGGGCATTTAAAGCCCGGAAGCCGCCGCCGCCGACATTTTCTCCCCGGCGCTCGGAGGTGTGGGCTGCGGCCGCTCCGGGCTCCCTCGGGGGGGGCCAGGTGAGGCTTTTTTTTCCCTCTGCTTCTCTCTCCTTCTGTCCATTTTCCCTCTCTGCTTCTCTCTGCTTCTGCTTCTCTTTCCTCTTTGCTTCTCTCCTCTCTTCTTTCCTCTGTTTCTCTCTCCGTCTCTTTGCTTCTCTTTCCTTCCGCTTTCTCCCCTTCCTCCCTTCTCCCTCTACGCTCTTCCCCGTCTCCCTCCCAAAGCGCCTCCCCTCCCTGCCCCGCTCCCCACCCCAACCATCTCCGTCCCTCTTTCCTGCCCCCTTATTCCCCCCTACCCAACCCGACCCCTTATTCCCCCCTACCCAACCCGACCCCCCCTCTGTTACCCCTCCAGCCTCCCCCTTTCTCCCCCTCCTCCTTTCACCCTCCCTGCCCATCCCGACCCTGCCTCTCCTTATCCTCCCCTCCTGCTCCCCTATGCCCCCTCTATCCTCTCTGTCTCCCTCACGCCCCCTTATTGCCCCTGTCTCTCCCTTCTCTTGCCTCTCGTCTCATCCACTTGATCTCTCTCTCCCATGTCTTGCCTCTCTTCCCCTCCTGATCTCTCCCTTAACCCTCCTGTCTGTCCCTTCTAATCCCTGCTATCCTTTCCCTCTGTCCCTTCTCCCTCTGTCTTTCCCCCCGCAGCCGCGGGGTTCGGGGTGCCGGATAATAAAGCCCAGAGGGCCGGAGCCGGCGCCCCTCCCTGGAGTCCCCCAAAAGGGGCCGGAGCCGCAGAGAGCGGCTCCCCCCAGCAGATTCCAACACTGCCCTACACTGCCGGGGTTCCGGCTTTCCCTACATCACACTGGGGGGGGCTGGGGGTCGGGGTGGGCCCCCTCCTCAGGAGGGGGTGCTGGGGTGGGTGGGGGGGGTTTGGGATGGTCCCCCTCATTAGGAGGGGGTCCTGAGGGAGGGGGGATAGGTAGGGGTGTCCCCCTCATTAGGAGGGGGACCGGGGGGGGTGGGGGTTTGGGGGGGTGGGAGGGGTCCCCTCCGGAGGAGGGGCCCCTGGGGAGGGGCGGGGGGCGGGCCCCCTCCGGAGGGGGGGTCCGGGGTGGGAGGGGCTGGGGGGGTTCTCCCCCCTGGCTCTTCCCACCCGGGACCCTCCCCTCCGGAAGGGATCCGCCCCCCGGGCTCTCCCCAGGACCCCCTCCTCCGGACGGGACCCCGGAGGGGAGGGAGGGGCGGGTGGGGGTTAGGAAGGGGGGAGAGTGCTGGTGTTTGTCATAAATGTGGAATTACGGTGCAGAGTGACGTGACCCCTTCTGCTTCCCCCCCACCCACCCCTCCCTCCCCTCACCCCCGGGGTCCCGTCCGGAGGAGGGGTCCTGGGGAGAGCCCGGGGGGCGGATCCCTTCCGGGGGGGAGGGTCCCGGGGGGGAAGAGCCAGGGGGGGAGAACCCCCCCCAGCCCCTCCCACCCCGGACCCCCCCCCTCCGGAGGGGGCCCGCCCCCCGCCCCTCCCCAGGGGCCCCTCCTCCGGAGGGGACCCCTCCCACCCCCGCCTGCCCCACTCCCCCCCGGTCCCCCTCCTAATGAGGGGGACCATCCCGAACCCCCCCACCCACCCCAGCACCCCCTCCTGAGGAGGGGGCCCACCCCGACCCCCAGCCCCCCCCAGTGTGATGTAGGGAAAGCCGGAACCCCGGCAGTGTAGGGCAGTGTTGGAATCTGCTGGGGGGAGCCGCTCTCTGCGGCTCCGGCCCCTTTTGGGGGACTCCAGGGAGGGGCGCCGGCTCCGGCCCTCTGGGCTTTATTATCCGGCACCCCGAACCCCGCGGCTGCGGGGGGAAAGACAGAGGGAGAAGGGACAGAGGGAAAGGATAGCAGGGATGAGAAGGGACAGACAGGAGGGATGAAAAGTGACAGACAGGAGGGTTAAGGGAGAGATCAGGAGGGGAAGAGAGGCAAGACATGGGAGAGAGAGATCAAGTGGATGAGACGAGAGGCAAGAGAAGGGAGAGACAGGGGCAATAAGGGGGCGTGAGGGAGACAGAGAGGATAGAGGGGGCATAGGGGAGCAGGAGGGGAGGATAAGGAGAGGCAGGGTCGGGATGGGCAGGGAGGGTGAAAGGAGGAGGGGGAGAAAGGGGGAGGCTGGAGGGGTAACAGAGGGGGGGTCGGGTTGGGTAGGGGGGAATAAGGGGGCAGGAAAGAGGGACGGAGATGGTTGGGGTGGGGAGCGGGGCAGGGAGGGGAGGCGCTTTGGGAGGGAGACGGGGAAGAGCGTAGAGGGAGAAGGGAGGAAGGGGAGAAAGCGGAAGGAAAGAGAAGCAAAGAGACGGAGAGAGAAACAGAGGAAAGAAGAGAGGAGAGAAGCAAAGAGGAAAGAGAAGCAGAAGCAGAGAGAAGCAGAGAGGGAAAATGGACAGAAGGAGAGAGAAGCAGAGGGAAAAAAAAGCCTCACCTGGCCCCCCCCGAGGGAGCCCGGAGCGGCCGCAGCCCACACCTCCGAGCGCCGGGGAGAAAATGTCGGCGGCGGCGGCTTCCGGGGTTTAAATGCCCTCGGCCCCGCCCCGCGCAGCCGCCCTGGAGCCCCACGCACCTGCGGCCCCGCCCCGCTCACACCTGTGCCGGCTCCGCGCCGCGCACGCGCTCTGTTGTCCCGCTCTGCGCACGCGGCCCGTGGCCCCGCCCCGCGGCCCGTGCCCCCGCCCACCCGCTCAGTGGCCCCGCCCCCTCGGCCCCGCTGTCCCGCGGCCACGCGGGGGCGCCGCGCTCGCTCCGCGCTCCGTGTCCGCCAGGGGGCGCCCTGCGGGGTCCCATCCCGCTATCGATCCCGGTATCGATCCCGGTATCGATCCCGATCCCGATTCACCCTCCGGGAGAGCGGCGGCACCGCCCGGGACCCCCGGCGGACCCCGGCAGCGCTCGGCCCCGCAGCCCGGCCCCGCCCCGCACACCTGTGCCGCTCTCCCCCCGTGTCCCCGCCCGTTCTCGGCCCCCCGCCCCCCGGGGGTTCCGCTGTCCCGGGGCCGTGGCTCGGGGCCCTCGCTCGGCGCTGCCTCTGCCCCGGCGGGCGGGCTGCGGCTCTCGGGGCTGGCGGACCGAGGGCGGATCGGTGCTGAGACCGGGCCGGGACCGGGCAAAGCCCAGCCTGGACTCGGTGCCCCCTCCTGCTGCGGTGCCGGGACGGGGCTGACCGAGAGCGGGTGCTGGAGCTCACAGCCGGAGCTGGGATGGGGGACTCGGCTCCTGCCGGGGTCCGCCGGGGCTCCCGGGCGCTGCCGCCTCTCGCCCTCGGGAGGACCAAGTCGGGATCGGGACCGCTCTCCGTGTCAGGCCTGGGAACGCCCCGAGTGGGATGATCCGCTCCAGGACGGGCGCTGGGGCCGTGTCCGGCACTGCCGCTCCTGCCGCGGGAGCCGACCCGGGGAGAGCGGCTGTGGTTCCCCGGTGTAGACGCGGAGCCGCGTCCAGGACCGGGCTCGATGCGGGGACTCGGACCGGCACCGGCGTCTGGGGGGGCGGCCCGACCTCCCGCAGCCCCGAGCGCGGCTGTGGGCGCTGGCCCCCACCCCATCTTGCCCGGCCACGACATGAAAGTGTGACAGGAACCTAAAACATCCAGGAAACGAGCCCATACCATGAGTTCTTATTTGCTTATTTGCACCTTACCCATATAAAACATCACGAACAAGACATTGTTATCTCCTCTGGCGGCAGGATTTGGTCCTGAGCTGCAGCTCCCTGTCTGCACAGCGTACTGCGATAAAAAGCTGGACTCTTCAGTAAAAACCACATTGGTCCTCATTCTAGGGGATGTGGTGTGTTAAAGAACATCTGGTCTCAAGGGCGGTGTAGGGTGGATGGGGAGGCTGAGGACATTTGGGGTCTAGGGGTCTCACAGCAGCAGTTAGGTCCCCATCCCCCTCTCTTTGCTTCCCTCTCACCCATTTCCCTGGCAAGACGAGGGAAGAGCACTTGAGCTGGATCTTCTCCTCTGCCTGGGCTTGTCTTAGGACTCTAGAAGATGATAACACCATGAGTTTTCATTTTTCTAGGGACAAAGGGAAGGCCGCACTGTAGAGAGACCCTAGAGAACTCTACAACACTCCAAGCAGAAATCTGGGATGGGGTTGCAAAGCCAGAGACCCCAACCCAGCAGTGGCAGGAATGACATCTGGTGCACACTTCTGGGGCTGAGGTGCAGGCTGGAGCTGAGCTCCTGAGGCTAACAGCCTGCGTTTTCCAGCAGCACCAGCAGGTTGGGTGTGCTGACATAAAAAAAAAAAAAAAAACAAACAAACAAGTGTCTCCTTCCTCAGGATCACAAACTGTCCCGAGTACACAGAGCTTTCAACTCACGGGGTACACTGAATGCTTTTTCTCCTCTTGTCATCCACCTCACTCCCACCATCCTTTATAGATCCTGAGGTTTCACAGCCACCCATTCCTGTTTTCCAAGTTAATGATTGAAACTGGTTGGATTTCTGAGATGCTGGCACCCAGGCCCCAGGTGGCAGGCCAAGGATGCTTGCCCTCTGGGATTAATGATTGTCCCAGCCACTGACACTGCCTCCATAAAAACGCAGGGATGGGATTCCCCGTGCTGCTTCCCAGCAGGAGGAGAGGAGCCAGCTCCAACATGAGGGCAGCTCTGGCCCTGCTGCTGCTCCTGGCTGCTGCAGACGCGATGCACAGAGGTAAGGCTGTGATCCTGGTGCTTTGCTGGCCCCTGGGATGAGGGGCAAGGGGCTGGGGCTCCTGTTCCAGGGGTTTTCAGTGGCCTCCCCTCTCCCAGGCTGCTGCCAAACCGCTGGGCAGGACCAGAGAGGAAAGGGAAGGGGTGGGATGGTGGTGTGGTATCCAGGATGCCACTGTGGGGTGATGCTGGAAGAAGAGGGAGGGGGAGACGACAGAGCTGCAGGGATCAGCTCCTTCTCTTTCTAAAGAAAAACGGGATTTCCTGCCCACCCCAACAAGCACCATTCCTCTGCAAAACTCACCTCCCGATGGAAACAATGCTCTGCCACCCTTTGCTGCTTTCTCAGCTCCACAGGCAATCACCCACCTGCCAAAAAAACACCTACAACATACCTCTCCCGCATGGCTTTAGAGAAGTGAACAGAAATTCCTTAAGTTGGGACCAACAGCTGACGTTCCTGCCAGGAGACAGACCTGACTTTCCCATGGCTGCCCCTTTTTTGGCAACCCCCTCCCTTCACCCTACCGCTCCCCTCCCACCAGAGATTGTGACCCTCGGGGTCATGGCCCAAACCCCTGGAGGTGGTGGGGGTGACCCTGCCCCACACTGTAATCCCAGGAAACACCGGTATCAGTGTTTACCCTGCTGGTGCCGAAGTCTGACCCCACAGAGTCTGGAACACAAATTGATCGCCTTTTTCCAGGGATGACAGCATTGCTGGGAATGTTTCTACTGCTGGCTGCTCCGTGGAGCTGGCCCCCAGAGCTCCCAGCCCTCTTGGTTTCCAAGCCCTGCCAGAAAAACCAACCCCACATATTCCATGCTCAAAAACTGCCATATGATTTACCTGTGGCTCTGTCCCAGCTCCAGTGAGGGTTTTCTCCCTGTCCCCTTCCTCACCTGCAGCCCTGGAGCAGCAGCCTGGATACCAAGGATGCTTCTCCCAGCCCAGCTGTCCCAACATCTCCCCAGGGACCACCATATCCTACTTGGAAAATTAAGTAATGGAATGAAAAAATGAACAACCCTCAAGTCAATAGAGCAGCAAGTTCTGTGGTGGCAGACCATTCCTTGTTCTCTACTCGCAATTCCCCCTTCTCCTGCATTTTCAGGGAAACCTTACCTCCAGGAGAAAGTCTGCCAGGAGTACAGGAAGCTGGGAAAGGAGAACTTCAGAACCCTGTAGGTACCTCCTGCTGCTGGTGCCCTCCCAGGATGCTTGACACCTGAGTCAAGAACAGAAAACAGTAAATTGAAATCTTGGAAAAGGGAAGATAGATTCAGTTCATCAAAAAGGGGGAGATTAAATTCAACCCCTGGACTCTGGTTGCTTTCAGCAGGAAAACAGTTGAATTCATTGTTGAACTCCTCAAAACCAATTAAGTACCTAAATAATTAAGAAATCTAACGGAGCTGACACATAGTCCCCTGTAAGTGGCAGCCCCCAGCCTGGAAGCTGTTCCAGCTCTTTCCTGGCTGTTTTCCAAGGAATATGCTGTTATTTCCTGCAGTACCACAGCCAACACGGTAAAACCCATTTAGGCAGAACAGTGCTGTAGCATGAGTTCTGATTGAAGATAAAGGCTCACCCGGCTCTCCCTGTCCTTGCTCCCTGCTCCCAGCACCATCATTGCCAACAGCCAGAAATACTCCAATGGCACCTTCGAGGAGATCAGCCACCTCGTCCGGGAAATGGTCTCCCTGGCTGAGACGTGCTGCGCCGACGGGGCTGACCCCTCCTGCTACGATGACAGGGTGAGACTGACCAAAAATGGGTAATGGACCCCAAACCGGGGCTGGGATAGGATAGGGTGGGATGGGACGGCCATAACCTCCTCTCCCTCCTGCAGTCCACGGCACTGTCAGTCAAATCCTGCAGAGCAGACTCGCCCTTCCCGGCGCATCCCGGCACAGCCGAGTGCTGTGCCTACAAGGGGCTGGAGCAGAAGCTGTGCCTGGCTGCCCTCCGGCACCCACCCCAGCCTCTGCCCCGCTACCTCCAGCCCTCCGACAAGGAACTCTGCCAGGCCTTCCAGCAGGATCCCCGGGAATTTGCCGATAGGTGAGCCAGGGTGGGGAGAGCATCTCACGGAGCCCAGGCGGGTGCTGCCACTGGCCAGTGCCATGAGCTGACAGCTTGACCTGGTACCTGGAGAGGGCTCCCATCCTAACACCTCCAAACCCCACTCATGCTCCCCATCCCCTGATCCCACCTCTGCCGCAGGTTTCTTTATGAGTACGCCAGCAGCTACAGCCAGGCTCCCCTTCCTGTGCTTCTGGCCTCCACCAGGACCTTCCTCTCCATGGTCTCCACCTGCTGCATCTCCTCTGCACCCGCTTCCTGCTTCCTGAAGGAGGTGAGACCCCTTTGGGCTCGCCCCCATCCTCACTCCCTGGGAAGCCAGGCAAGACCTGCACTAATGGCCCCGGGAAGAGGAGGACAATTCCATTCTCTTTTTGGGGCAGAAACTGGAGAGGAAAACCCTTTCCCTACTCACCCTGACATCAAACCGGATTTGCTCCCGCTTCTCGGCGTACGGAAAGGACAAATTCAGCTTCAGGTACAGGGGGAAATGGCCTCTCCATCCTGGAATGGGGGCTAGGCTGGGAGAGGGTTCCTCTCTCTTGCTGCAGATCCTGTTGGCAAGCAGCATTCAGAAACATTACAGCATTCAGCTGTAATTGTGGTGTAAATCCCTGGAGCTGCTCCATGCGCAGCACAGGTGCAGAGCAAGCCCTGCACTCCCCATCCCCTTCCTCCCACACCCCTGCTTGGAGCTGTTTCCTGGGAAGAGGGATCCGAGCTCCCTGAACCCCACACACCCTGCGCTTCCCAGCTACCTGACCTCGCTGGCACAGAAGATTCCCACTGCGTCCTTTGAGGAACTTCTCCCCCTGGCCAAAGA
The DNA here is from genome assembly GCF_963662255.1 of Cinclus cinclus. Taxonomy (NCBI): domain Eukaryota; kingdom Metazoa; phylum Chordata; class Aves; order Passeriformes; family Cinclidae; genus Cinclus; species Cinclus cinclus. The sequence continues at coordinate 72,438,715 of NC_085050.1, read as the reverse complement.
CTCTGCGGAGCTGTCTTCCCAGTGCTGTGACTCCGTGGCCGAGGACTGCATGCAGAAGAAGGTGGGGGGGTGAGGGGGGGCTGGAGCCCATCCCAAAACAGCTCCTGAGTCCCAGCAGGATGTCAGGGAGCTGAGGGGACCCGCACATACCCTGGTCCCTCTCTGCAGCTGTTGGAGCACACGGCCAAAGTCTGCACCGCGCTGTCAGCCAGGGACAGGCGCTTCGCCGACTGCTGCAAGGGGAAAAACCTGATGGAAAACCATTTCTGCATCCTGACCATGCTCCCAGTGCCGGCTCCCAAGCTGCCAGAGGCCTATGAGCCGACCAACAAGGAGCTGTGTGGCAAGGAGGGGGCTGTCCACACCACCAGGTGAGCGGGACCCACGGCAGCCAGGGCGCAGTCATGGAATAGAACCATTTAAGATCACAGAGTCCAACCGGTTCCTGACCCTGTTACGTGCTCAGGTTATTGTGGGGATAACCAGCGGGACATCCTCAATTCCCTCAGGGCAATTTGTGCCACCGGGCAGCCCCAGGGGCGGTGCAAAGATGCCAAAAGCGGCCCCCATCCCGTTCTGAGCAGCAGCCATAATGCAAACTCGTGTCACTGCTCGTTTCCCATTCCAGGTTCCTGTTTGAGCTGGCACGGGGGCACCCCTGCCTCCCTGAGGCCCTCCTCGCCAGGCTCTACGACTCCTCCAGGAAGCTTCGGGTGAAATGTTGCTTCAACAAGGACCCCTCCGCCTGCTTGGACAGCAAGGTCAGTGGTGCGGGGGTTCTGGGGGCTTCTCCTGCTTCCCCCCATCCCGGTGCTGCCCAAATCCCCGCAGAGGCTTTTCCCAGCCTGCTGACTCCCACCCTCTATCCATCCCCAGCGCAAGCGGATAGAAGCAGAGCTGTTCCCCTTCCTGGAAAAGGCCAACCAGCTCTGCGGGCACTACCACAAGCTGCCTTTCCTCGAGTTCAAGAAGAGGTAAGCCTTTGCCTTCCCCCCCACCTCCAAAAAAACAACAAAAAAACCCAAACAAACAATTAAAAAAACACCTGGACCACTGAGCGCAAGCAGAATTCCTCCAAAAACATCGAGGGTGCGAAACAGAGCCATCCGCGCGTGCATCCCGGCTCCCCAAAAGCCGCGTGGGTCCGGAATGCGGCCGTTCCCGCTGTAACCGGGCTCCCCACGCCGCAGGCTGCGGGAAACCCTGGAGCAGGCGGAGCCCGAGGCCAGCCCGGCGCAGCTGGAACAGCTCCTGGAGCAGCGAGTGTCCTTCGCCTCCACCTGCTGCCTCCCGGACTCTCCCCCGCTCCTCTGCGCTTCCAAGGTACCTCCGCATCCCCTCCCGCCCCCTGCGGGGCCAGACCCGCACCGGGGCTGCCCCTCGGCTCTCCCCTCCTTTCCCAGGTGAGCTCGGAGCTGGGAGAAGTGTGCAATGAGGAGTCCTGCCTGCTGGGATAGGGGCCCGGAGCCGGCGGCAGGGATGGAGGGGGACGGCGAGGCTGAGCTCGGGGAACACGCAGGAATGGGGGACATGGGAAGGGAGCATCAGGGAGCTGGGCTGGAGGGCGTCCGGCAGATGGACGGCGTCACCGAGCCCGCAGCTCCCTGCCTCCCTTGTAACCCTGCAGTCAAAATAAAGACGAGAAAAGTTCCCTCACGGCTGCTAGGAAGGCTTCGGGCACACTCGGGGCGGTGGGGAGGGTGGCAAAGCTGCGCCTCCACGGGCAGGGAGAGTCCCCGGCCCTGATCCTGGGAGCTAAAGCTCTAAAAAATTAATCAAAACCAGGGAAAGCACTCATCAAACACCCCCCCGAAGACAGCAGTCCGTGGATATTGGGGTAGCAGCTACCTGGAAACAACAGCACATCACCTGAAAGGGGGGACCCGGGCACCCCCAGCTTCCCCTGCAGCCTCCTCCCCTGCCCCGGTGAGCCCTCCCAGCACGGGCGGGGTTTCGGGGGTGAAACCCCAGGTTGGGATGCAGGAGGATGGCAAAGCCAGACCAGGAAAAAACAAGAAAATCTCCCGAGCCCAAATGTGGAATCCTTGTGTACAACAAGTGAAGCAGATAAGGACACCTGGGTGTGCAGAGATGAACCAGAGTAATAAAACAGAGCCAAAACCAAGAAGAACTCCCCGTTCAGGCTGGCTCATTCCTATTCTAGGGAACCCTGGAAGCTCCTGGAGCATTGCTGGCTTTCCCTGTAGTGTGAGAAACAACATAGATTTGGCTGGCATAGTCCTTGTCCATCTCCCAGAGCCCCTCTTATTTTTGGGTACAGAACTAGACAGAAAGGACAACTTAGTTTTAGTTAGCTTATTTTTTTTCCCCAAGGATCCCACTGACCTGGGACTGGACCTGCTGCACTGGAGCAGCAAAACCACTGATGCCAAGGCACTGGATCCACCCACTCCCCTCGTGTTACAGCCTGCCTTTGGCATTTATTTTCCGAAACATTAATTTCCCAGTTTTGTATCTATTGCTAATTCTCTCCAATTAATAAGTTGGGTTTCATCTCATTCTGTTGGGGTGAGTGACCCACATCTCATTCCTGTACTCGGGTCTGCATCCTTTCCATTCCGGATACGCAGGGTAAGGCCTGACAATTGCAGCGACCTGCTGGGATTCCAAGGAGAACTGGAGAAATGCCATTAAACCAGCCAAGGACATCTCTGCCAGGTGACACCATCACTGCTTATGGGGCAGAAAAGCCTCCCAAAAATTCTCAACTGCTGTTCGAAACAACACAAATCACAGTCCTCTCACAAAAACCACATTCCTTGGAAAGTTCAGACTGCTCTTGCCTGATGCCAGCCAGCATCACCTCCCCAGGGATTTCATCCTGTCCTTGCCAGCCTGGGCATAAACCAGTTGGCTTTTCCACTCTGTTGCACCAGGGAAGTTTATTTGTTCTTTTATAATAATTTTCTTTTCCAGCTCTCATTCCTCCTGCCCTCAGCACCGTGACACCCACAAGGTGGATTCACCTCCCGCCTTTTCATCCCACCACCTCTCTAATCCATTCCCAAAAATGTGAAGGAAGCAACAAAGTTCCTGACTTAGTTGTGTGGAGTTTTTTTAAGCCCCTAGCCTTATTTCTGAAGGCAACACATCCTGTCTGCTCGTCCCCTCCCCAGGAACTCGTCAGGTTAAAGCAGGAATTCCAGGGTGGCATCCAGGGAAGCATCACTTCTTTACAACCGGGGAATGTAAGGCTGCCGCCATGGGAAAAGCCCAGTGAGAATTACAGCGAGAGGCACTGAAAACCCAGCACTGAATAAAACAGCTCTAACATTTACCTGGACAATGCTCCATGAAGCATCACAAAAGGACTGAAAGTATGAGTTTTATCGACCCCTGAGACTTGCAGGGCCGCTGATTTCCCAGTGCTTGCTTTTCCCAGCCCTTTTTGGCCAGCAGAAACCCAACCACCAACTTCACCCAACCAAAAAAACAGACAAGAAAAAGGCTCATACCTTCTTTTAATTTTATTTATCTCCCAGACTGCGTGCAGCACAATCCCAAAAGGAACAACACACATTTTTCTCTCGGCTCCACTCCCCATGGGCAGACCCAGCACAGTCTGGGACTAAACAGCCATTTATATGGGGGTGGAAGCAGCTCACAGGTGCTGCTGGTGCCACTCAGCTCACCCCAGGGCTTTCAGCAGCTGCATGGAATCTAGAATCCATTTCCCCATCCTAAACCTTGGTGAAGTTTGTTTTGGCTCTCAAAATACTGTCCCTAGGCACCTCAGGGCTGTGCTCCTTGCCGGGGAAGTGGGACGAGCCTTCCACAGCCACGTGGCATCGCTTGGACACCAACACCTCCCGAGGGATTGGCACCACCGTGGTGGTCATCGCCCTCCGCGTCCAGCTGGAATCACTGTCCCACCGATGGGGCTGGAAGAGCTAATGCAGATCCCCGGGGTGGCCTCTGCTCTCACCATGGCGCAGTTTGAGCTGAAAAAAGAAGGTTTTCAGTCACAGCAGGGCTTCACACTGCCCCAGAGCCGCCCCCAAGCCCCTATGGCAGCACCTGACGCTGCCAGCTCCAGTTCCCAGGCATCCATCCGCCCGTGAGGATGACCCCGGGCAGGAACAAAGGGTTGGACCTTAGCGTGCAAACCAGTTTCCACAGCAGCTGCTCCCACACTCACCAGTTCGAGCGCGTCCTGTCTCTGGCAAAGCCAGTGCCAGGCTGGAGGAGTTTGTCCTGCTCGGGCAGAGAAGCAGCCGGTGCCCGTGCCGGGAGAACGAAGCTCGGGATCAGGAGGGGTCCCCGGCTCCTCCGGGAGACTCCAGCTCCGCCTGCTCCCAGTCTGCCCAGTACGGGCTGGGAGACGCGGCATGCAGAGCCCCCAGGGCCGGTCACCGGGCCACGGTTCGAGCGGGAACCGGGCCCGTGCTGGGAACTGGGAGCTGCTGGGGACTGGGAGCTGCCGGGATCCCGCGGCCCCACCGCATCCACACCTCCCGCGGTACAGCGTGGGGAGGCACCAGGGACACCGGGCCGCATCCCGGGATGCTCCTGCTGCTGCTGTCCCCGCAGAGGGTCAGTGCCCAACCCCACTGTCAGAGCCACGGGCAGCCCCAGAGGGTCCCGCACCGACGGGAGGGAGACAAACCAGCACCGGTGGCTGCCCGGGCACGGTCCGGACCGCAGCCCCGAGCAGCGCCTACCCAGCCCGCAGCGCGGGGAAACGGGAGCAAACAGCCCCGGTTCTCATCTGTTTTCTATCACTTTTGCCCGCCGGCATACCGAGGCGCCCCCGGCTCCCTCCCGTCGTCGGGAACCGGGAGGACGCCCGGGGACGCTGAGCTCGGTTTGGTCCCTGCAGGGAGACGTAGCAGCGGCGGCAATGTCAGCACCTACAGCACAGCCGCCAGGCCGCCCAGAACGGGGGCTCGAGCCCGATAGAGCCCTTTGGGAACGGCACCGGGAGCGGCACCGGGAGCGCCGCGGTTGTGTCGCCCTCGCGTGGCCAGCGCGGGTACGGCAGGCTGCTGCCCGACCAGCTCAGTGTCGCCGTCTGGCGGCCGCGGTGCGGCAGCGCAGACCCCGCCGGCAGCGGCCCCCGCGCCCGCAAGGACATCGGCGACACGGGGACAGCTTTTCCGTCACCCCTTTATTCAAACCGCCGCACGTATCAGCCCTTGCCCGTGAAGCCAGCCTCTGCTGCCATCCGGGACCCGCCAGCAGGTACCTGGAGCTCCTGCGGAGAGAACGGAGCCCGTCGGCCTCGGCGCCCACCCCAATGCGGGGCTCCCGTCACACCGGCTCGGTCACCCCCCCCGCTCCCCTGAACCTTCACGCGATGCCCGTTTCCCGCACATCTTCACTTCTGGAAGGTGAATCCTTGTTTAACGTTTCCATCTCTTCTGCCTTTCTCCTCCTGCGCTGCCTCCGACAGTGGCTTGATAGCGGAGGGAAAATAATTTTTAAAAATCAACGAAAGTAAACAAAACAAAACGAGACAGAAGAGGACATGGCAGCCATGCTCCTCCCTCTCCCTCCACTTTTACCCTGCAGAAGATCCGTGTGGGATCACACCTGGCTTCCAGCCCCAAAGCAATGTCCCAGGCACCTCCCAACACCTGCAGGACCATGTCCCACCGGGGCAGCCCCAGTTCGACCTGCCCGGAGCCAGGAGAGCCGGGCAGGATTTGCCCGCTCCACCCTTCCCCTTCCCTTGCCGCCCACGTACTGACTGCAGAGGCAGATGCCGACAATGAGGATGATGAGGGTGACGATGGCGACGATCAGTGAGATGATGACGATCTGGCCCTGGTCCCCGCGCAGGTAGAACAGATCCACCCTCTCGCAGCGAGACCCGGTGTAGCCTCGCTCGCACCTGCCCCGCGGCACAGGGGAGGCACAGGGCGGTCCCAAAAGCTGCCGTGGTGCCCGTGCCCCCCTCCTGCTGCTCTCCCGGGGAGGACGGGCTCAGCATCCCACGCCGTGCCGCCCTGTCCCCACCGGGGGTGACTTACACACAAGCCGGTGCCTGCTCGGCCACGAGGAAGCGGCACCTCCCTTTGACACAGTAGTGCTGGTACTCCTCCGGGCACCGGGAGAAGTGGCTCTGCCGCCTCAGCTGCGTCCCGTTCCCTGGGGGTGCCAAGGACGGAGATTCCCTCAGAGGGGTGACGGTTCTGCCCAGAGGCAGCAGCATCCCGCAGCAGCTCCGAGCCTGGCCGGCTGCCACCGGCTGCCAGCATGGGTGTCCTTGGCTTCCCAACCCAGGGATGCCACACGGCTACGCCAGACAAAACACCCGCTCATCCACCATCCCGGCCTGCTCCCCCGCTCCCTCCCAACGCCCCCGGCTCCCCCGAGCCCCCTCGCAGCACCCCCTTACCTGTGCATCCCTTGTGCATCCCTTACCTGTGCATCCCTTGCCTGTGCCGCAGGTGAGCCCCTCGGTGCCGTGGCCGGCCGTGACGTTGGTGTCGGCGCCCACGCAGCTGAAGAACGCCAAGCCTGGAAAGCAGCGGAGGCAGCTCAGGGGGGAACCCCCAGCACCCCCCTAGAGCGACAGGAAGGGCGCTGGCAACGGGCCCTGCAGCTGCGCCCACGGCCCCCCTCCACTGGCAGCATCAGCTTTTCCCCAGGGCCGGGAAAAGGGAAAGCCGGTCCCCGCCTGCTGCTTCCACCCACCAACGCCCTAGCACGGAGGTCTGGGAGCCAGAGTGGTGGGGTTTGGACCACACAGCCCAGCCAGCTGCTCCTCTGCCCAGGGAGGATGCAGGGAGGGATCCGGAATCATGGAATCACTGATCGGTTTGGGCTGGAAGGAACTCTAAAGCTCATCGTGTTCCAGTCCTGTTGCCATGGGCAGGGACACCTTCCACTATCCCACGTCGCTCCAAACGCTGTCCAACTTGGCCTTGGACACTTACAGGGACGGGGCAGCCACGGCTTCTCTCGGCAACCTGTGCCAGGGCCTCCCCACCCTCAGGGAAGAATTCCTTCCCAATATCTAATCTAAACCTGCCCTTTGTCAGTACGAAGGCGTTCCGCTCTGTCCTGTCACTCCGTGCCCTTGTGACAAGTCCCTCCGCTGTCCTCTTGGAGCCCCTTCAGGCACTGCAAGGTGCTCTGATGTCTCCCTGGAGCCCCGCACAACCTGGGCCGGGGAAGGGGCCACCACGCTCCCCGTGGCCACGGGGCGAAAGCGAGAGGCGGCGGAGCCCGGCACGTCGGGGCGGCGGTAACCGGATCGCTGGCATACCAGCCCTGAGTCAGCACGGCCCCGCTCCCCGCCCGGCCCTCCCCAGGGATTCACCCGCCCTGGTGGCACCCAGGAAGCGGGGACAGGTCCTGCCTGACGGGCAGGGCTCCGGGCGGCTCCCGCCGAGGAGGGGCTGTTGCCATCCCGAATGGATGCGCTTTGAGGCTTCCCAGCGAGTGGAGAGTTTGCACTGCCAAACCCTGGCAGATTCGTCTCCTGCTACCTGTTTCCTCATCCGTCCCTTCGGCACCTTGGAAACAGCGGTGGGAGCTGCCCAGCCAAGCCTCCGGAGTCCCCTCCCATCCCATGGCAGGGACATTCCCAGCACACACGTCCCTCCTGGCTATATATAGCCACCGCTGCGGTAATGACGCGCTGCGGGTGACAGCGCTCCAAGAGAGCCCGGCGGGGAGGAAAGGGAGCCCACCGCCCCAGCGGGGCCAGCCGCAGGGTGGGAGCTGCCTGGCGGGAGCCAGGGATGAGCCATGGGGCGGCTGCAGCCCGGGATCCAGCTGTGGGCACGCGGCGGGACAGGGAGGGAGGCTGACTTCACTCCCGGTGACCGAGTTCACAGCTCGGCATGGAAAGATCCCCACCAAGCTGAGCTCCCCGCCCTTATTGCAACCAGATGCGGAGTTGTGGCACCGTCCGGGCTGGCAGGACCGCCCTGGTGGCAGTGCCAGCTCCAGAGGGAGGGGGGCCGTGCCCACCCACAGCCGGATCGCGGCACCCAGAAGCTGCAGGTGCAAACATCCTCATCTCTCTGACGCGAGGGGAGACTGGCTCCACTATCTTGGGCTGCACCCTTCCCTGAGAAGCCAGAGATAACCCAGGAAAGTATCCCAAACACTGGATTATTTTGCTGTTAACACCCCCATGCTCTCCCAGGAAAGCCCAAACTGTAGGAGAGCAACCAGCCAGAACATTGCCGTGGTCTCAGGGGTCACACCGGCCCCAAGACAGGTCGGCTACCCTTGATTTCCTCCTGCCAGCACAGGTTTGGCAGGTTTTGCCAAATGCTGTCACCAGCCCTGCCAAAGGGCCAAACCCAAACTTGTCCCTGCGGAGAGAAAAGCTCCCCTGAAATCCCAGTGCAGGCACTCTTTGCCAAGGAGGGTGTCAGCTGTCCAGCCTATGTGGTTATTTCCTGGCAGCCATGAGCAGACACCTGTCTGCAGCTTCCTGCTTCCCAAAAACGTAGGAACTAACATGGGAATGCTCACACACTAGCTGAATAGGTACTGGTCCCCCCTGGCCCCGGCATCCCACATTCCTGGCACTGCCAAGGATGGCTGTGGGTCCGCAGGTACCCAGGAGCAGTGTCCCATCAACAGGTGGTAAAAGCATCCCAGTCCTGCTCCAGGATCCAGCCAGGACATCCTGGCCGCCATGCTGGCCCCAAGCGATTCAGGGATTCAGGGCGAGAGGAGCACAGGATTGGGATTGTGGGGAGCTCCCGGATGGCACCTGCGGGCACACGGGGGAGCCCAGGGACAGGATTGGGTAAACACCAGGCTGGGCATGGAGGAAGGGCTGGGATGGGACTGTCCTGGGAGTACAGGGTGTCACTTAGATGTGACTGGAGAAACACCAGGATGAACACTGGGACGGGACAGGGTCAGCAACAAGGTGGAGTGTAAGGGGGGGAATACAAGGGTTCAGCAGCACGGGACCAGGGGAACAGCAGGATGGGATGGGGGAGCACCAGGACAGACAGGAGGGAGCAGCGGGATGGGAACGGGAGGCAGGTGCAGGATCATCAGTCTGGGAAGCAGCGGGACCAGAGAGAGGACATGGCCGGGACACGGGGCGACACCGGGCTGAGACGCGGAGCACCGCGCAGGGGCGGGAAGCACGGGGCCGGGACAGGGAGGAACACCCTGCCTGCCCCTGGGTATCCCGGGCAGGTGGCGGGGCAGGGGGACGCCCGTGCTTACCGGAGGCGAGGGCCAGGCAGAGCAGCAGGGTACCGGGGCCGCCGCCCGGGGCCGGGGCCGCCGCCGCCTCCATGCGCTCCGCCGCCGCCTGCCCGGTGCCCGGTGCCCGGCAGCTGCGGAGGGGCGGGACGGGGGCGGCCGCTCTGGCACCACCGCCCTCTTCCTCCTCCTCCTCCTCCTCCTCCTCCTCCTCCTCCTCCTCCTCCTGCTGCTGCTCCAGCTGCGCGGCTCCCACCCCGCCGGAGCCATCCCTTGCGGTCTGGCGGTGCCCCCCCCGCGTGTCCCACCCACGCGTGTCCCACCTCGCACCGGCCAGGCCTGCCACGAGGCGTCAAGCAGATGCCTCACCCCAGATCCCTGAGGATTTGGGCAGCGAGAGAGATCCCCCATCCTGCCATCACGGGCTCCAAGCAGGGCTCCAGGGATCCCCGCTCCAGAGGGGCAGAGGGCGTGCGCCCCAGTCCAGCCACACCTCCCCAAAGCATTTATCCCTGGCCAGCCTGTTGTGAAAAAGTAGATTTATTCATAACGAGCGGCTATAAAACACCCTCCCAAGGGCCTTGGCAGGGAATGACGGCAGCTCCAAATTATTCTCCAAGGGGTTGTGCCTTTGCACAGCCTCTGCACGCGGGCCTTGGGATCTGTTGGGAGGATGGTTCTGGTCCCTCGAGTGACATCTTGAGGAACGGAAGAGACCCACAGTGCTGAAGGTGTGCCCCAGACGTCGTCGTGTCCCCTCTTGCCATCTGGAGTTGCTCAGCAGGGATGCTTTGCCATGGGCTGGCGCTGTCCTGGCTCTGAGCAAAGCTCCAGAAGTTGTCCCGGCCGAGAGGGGTGCAGGCAGAGAGGGGCGGTGGAGCTGGTCCCGGCCCCGCGTCCTGACAGGCGCGAATTAAGGTGGAAATGAGACTGGAAAGAACGGGTGACCTCAAACCACAAGCTGGCAACTATTAATGCAAGTGCTGGCAGCCACCCAGCCATGCCATTTGGCCGCTGGCCAGGGTGTGAGCAAGCTCTCTTAGCTCTGGACGGCCAAAAATTCCTGCTGCAAGCTCTGGCACACCGGTTCCTTAGCTCACGGCCACCCCCGGTCCCTGCCAGCGGCCCCCCGAAAACAGTCGAAGTGTGATAGACCACAAGGATGGCGCAAAAGCTCGGCTGGAGGCTTGGGTGAGACCAGCAAAACTGGCAGCTGGCACCTGTATGTGGCACAGGGCCACCCATGAGAAGCTGGCTTCATCCCGGTGGTGTGGGCTAAGTCAGGGAGCAGGCAAAAAAAAAAAAAAAAAAAAAAAAGACAAATCCTAGGGGCCACCAAAAGAAAAGTTCCCCCCCCCCCCAGCATCCTTCATATCTGGATTAAAACCGGTGGGGAAAAGCATTTTAAAGAGATTGTAAAAGAGCCGGAGCCTCGGGGCAGATGTCACCAGAAGCAATGGTTTCCAATCTCTGACAGCGATGGGAAAGGGCTGGAAGAAGTCATCCCCAAAAAAGGATCTCTCCCCGGCCAGGTCCCCTGCTCTGCTGCGAGCGCCCACGCGGGGAGGACCAGACAGAGGTGACCAGCAGGTGGTAGCAGGACCCCAAGGCTGGTGACCCTCAGGGTGTTCCGGGCTTACCACAGCCCAGCCCTCGGTGCCCCAACACGGGGCTCGGGCACGGCGATCGCACCCAAAGCCACGGCGAGGAGCAGCGGCTGTGCCCGGCCCCGCTGCGCCCCTCCCGTCCAAAAACTGCTCGTGGAAGCACGCAGCGCCAGCACCACCAAAAAGGATGTGAGATGAGAAGCAGGGAGATTATCACGCTGTTCCCACGGCACCAAGCTCCCGCAGCAAAAACAGCATTGTTTTCCCTCCTCCCAAGCAGAGGAAAGGTTTCAAGGAGAGCTGAGATGCTGATATTGCCCGACACCCGTCTGCCTCAGCAATGCCAGCTCACTTGGATTTTGTGTCCTGCTGTTTTAGGCCCAGAGCCAGGATCCATCCTGAGAAAATGCCACACAATACAACAGAATAGAGGGCTGAGTAACCCCAGTTAAAGATAGCTCGGTTACAGCCTGGGCTGCGTAAATCCTTTTCCATAGTGAGCATGCAAAAGCCTGGAGAGGATGAGTTCAGCCTAAAAATATTTCACCCAGAGCACATCTCTTTCCAGAGAGAAAGAGTTAAACAAAATGGTCCTTGTACCTCCTGTTGTGCTACAGATGTCTCCTGGCTGGGTCCTTTGGGCACTGGGAGCTGTACTTTGGGAGCTGTTTGTGCTGTGGACAGGCCCAGATTGCCTGGCTCTGGCCTGGCTCCGGCCTGGCTCCCTTTAATTAATGTACCTGGGTTGACCCTCACCACAGGCACCACATCCCCTCTACATAGCAGGCAAAGGGATTCCCAGGAGCTCCACAATTGTGGAATCGCAGAAAAGTTTTTATTGGAAGGGACCTTAAAGCTCTTCTTGTTCCAACCCTGCTGCCATGGGCAGGGACACCTTCCATTAGCCCAGGTTGCTCTGAGCCTTCTCCAGCCTGTCCTTGAACACTTCCAGGGATGGGGCAGCCATGGCTTCTCTGGGCAACCTGTGCCAGGACATCACCATTATATTCGGGCAGGAGCTGGCATGGCCCTGAGGATAAAGAGGAACAAGTGGCAGTGACACAGAGCGCCCCAAATGGATGTCACCGGCTGGTACAAGAGCACCCCATGCCTGGTCCTCAGTGCCTGATGCCCACTCAGCATCCAGTCCCAGGGCCGCATCCCAGGACAAGGGTGAGTAGTCCCACCACCCAGTGCAGTGCTGAGTGCCCAGTGCTTCATACCAGGGCGGGGAGTCTGGTCCCACCATCCCGTCCCAGAGCCTGCCCCCGATACGGTGTGCCTGCTGTCCCGCATCCCGCATCCCGCATCCCCCATCCCCGACGGTACCGGTCCCTCAATCCCCCATCCCCGACGGTACCGGTGCTGCGACCCCGACGTCGGTCCCGCATCCCCGCCGGTGCCGGTGCCGCTGCCGGTCCCGCATCCCCGCCGCGGTGCCGGGACCGGCAGGTGCCGCTGTGGTCCGGCCGCGGGCGGGAGGCGGTGGCGGGGGCCGGGCCTAGGCGGGCGGCGGCGGGGCCGGGCGGTGCGTCCGTCCAGCCGCGGCTGCCAGCGCCGCCGGCACCATGGGCTGCTGCTGCCGCCTCCTCTTCCTCGCCCTCCTCCTCCTCCCGGCAGGTAAGTGCCCGCCGCCGCACCGGGATGGGCAGGGGGGACACGCCGGGAAACCCCCGGTGTCGGGCTGGGAGCGATGCGGCGGGGACGGGGAAGGAGGCAGCCCCGGGTTTGCCGGGGACAGCCCGGCTCCTTCCCGGAGAGTCCCCGACCGCCTTGAAGGAGGACAACTTGATGGGACCACCAGAGTCTCCTCCTCACGGTCACCCCCTGCCCGGGCTGGACTCACTGCCAGCCCCGCATCCCCCTTCTCTCGGCGGTCGCTGCTTCCGATGCGCTTTTATGGCTCTGCCTGGCCTTGAGCGGAGCCCCTCACGCCTCCAGCCCCTGGCGCTTTCCCCCCTCAGCTTCAGGCATCTCCCCCCGGCGGCAGCAGCCTCCCCATCCCACAGAAACACGGGATTTGACATCTTCCCCCCAGCGAGAGAGTCATCCGAGACAGTTCTGTCTGGAGGGTCACCCCTCCACCCGCCCAGGCTGGGCTTTTAATAAACACGAAGAGCTGCTTGCTCGGAAACATGGAAAACACACTTGCATAACCGGGGACGCGCGCGGGGAGAAATCCATCGGCGGAGCTGTCATTGTCACATTGCTGCCGGCAGAGCAGCGCCAGGGGACGAGGCTGGGCCAGGGCTGAGCTCCCAGTCACAGCCCGCACCACGGCCCCACACCTGCCCAGGTCGCGGCTGCGGGACCCCCAAGGGGAATTTGCCAGCGAGCTCCTGATCTGTGCTTTCCGAGCAAATGTATTTGGGAGGGATGGGGATGAGCGTTTTGCTCCACAGGGACGCCGGGGATGCTTTTTCTTCTCCTTCACGGGCCCCTGCCTGGCCCAAATTTGCCCCTAAAGCAGCCAGTCTCTGCTGGGAGTCAACCTTTGGGGTTGGGAGGCGGGTTTTTCCCAGCGCCCGGGCCAAACCCAGAGCTGTTCCCACGACCATCCCTCTCTAAAGCACCAATGCCAGCCAGACTTGGCAGAAAAAACAGAAAAGATTTCCCTGGACTGTGGTCCCATGGCTCTCAGGCTGATCCCAAATGGCCCTAGAGCATCTTTCAGATGCATTCTACAACACTGAAATAATAATAATAATAAAGCAAAAACTGTGTATATATATATATATATATATTTATATATAAATTAGGAGGAAGCACAAAGCACGATTTAAATATGCTTCGAGCTCATTCTTCAGGACTAAATGACAGTGAGGATGTCACTGGCCAGAGTAAAATAAGTCTGGGCTTCGCCTGGCCACGTAATGAAATAACAAGGTCTTGCACAAGGAAGTTTTTATACTGTTATTACTCCTTACTCTGGATGTAAATTGAAACCTGCTTTGCTTTCCTGATGTGGTACCCAGCCCCGAGCCCGCTCTCCCCTTCAGCAATTCCCCCTGTGCCCCAGCTGAGACATTTTAAAGTACCTTTTAGAAGCAGCTCTTGGCTTTTAAGGTTTTGAGTGCTTCTTCATGGACACTCCGGGGTGGAAGAGCTGCTTTTTGGGCTCTCGGAGCCTCACGGGCTGTTTTAAGCTGCCATTGAGGAGGCAAATCTTTAAGCACTCTGCTCCCCGACGAGCTGAAGGACTGGGCAGCTGGGTAATTATCCCCTCTCCTAGCCCAAAAGAGCAATCAGCCTCTAATAGCAGAGGATGCTCTAAAATTCCTCTGCCGAACCCAGATGCTTCTCCCCCTGGGAGGGGCTGGAATGGGGCTGATGCAGGTGGAAGGCTGCACCTAGAAGTACTAATTAACAGCCAGCCAGGAAAATTATGGAACTGGAAAGTTTCACCTGAGCAGAGCTGCTTCTTGCAAAACTCCTGGCTGGCTCCAGAGCCATATCCAAGATATGTGTTGTGTGGTGTCCATCTGCCAGCTCCCAGCCTGAGGAAACCACAAAGAGCATCTCCTCCCATGGGATCCCTTATGCCCCTTCCCTAGGGAAATCAGCACAGTGTAACACCTGTTTGCATGTTTCAGGAGTATAACTTGAAATACTTAAGCTATGTTTTATTTCAACAATCATTTTAGAAAGAGCTACTGCTCACCACCCCAGGTCCTCGTAAGATACCTCTGTCTGTACAAGCTGACCACTAGCCAGAGGGTGTTTTGTCACTCTCAGGAGGAAAATTCCACCTAAAAATTCCCCTTCGCCTCCTTTCCTGCTATAATCCCACTGCAGCATCAGGATAAAGGGCTTCATGTTTTGAATAATTAAGCAACACTTAGCTTTGAGGGAGAAACACCACACTTCCTTTGCATTTTTTTGTGCCACCAAAATCCTCACCTCTGGGTTTGGATCATGGGGCAGGTGGGAACAACTTGGACACCCAGCCCAGGCAAGGAAGGCAGGACCATGCAGCATGCAGGGAACCATGAGAATTTTAAAAGCTATTTTCAGCTGGGGAGAGCAGAGGCTGCAGGGTGGTGAAGCTTTCCTCCTGCTTCCTCAAGGGGTCTGCCCACAGCAGCATTCCTCAGGGTCTGGGGAGTGTGCAAGAGTGAGCCAGGCCTCCACATCAACTCTTTCATCCCAAAAAACAGCCTGGAGAAGAGCAGCTGCTGCTCCCCAGCCAGGGAGGACCTGGCTTGCAATCTCTCTTCTCCAGATTCCCAAAGCCACGTGGATTTTATTTAGCCGCATGAATTTTGTTCTTCCATTTTGCAAGGGGCTGTGCAGCTCCGGGAGGTGCTGGTACATCCAGGGAGGTGGATCCCGATGGGCTGGCTCAGGAGCAGCCCCATCCTCAGGGAGGGACATCCCCGGCGTGTCCTGGCCAGCCGCGTGGTTGGGACAGAGGCCTGGGATGGCAAGGGACACAGGGACACAGCACACGGATTTCTGCTGTGCAGCAGCTGCTCTTAGCTACAGAAAGCTTCAGAGCAATTAGACCTAAACACCTTAACGACCATGCAGCAGAGTAAAACTAATCATGCAGGAAGCCAGTTTGGCTTGCCAGTAAATCAGAGCAACTGCAGATTTATTGGATCTGATGGCCTTGGCTTCTTCACACGGGCAGGGAATAGCTTTACCTTTTATCTGTCAGGCCTCTGGTTTTCTCCCTCGGTTTCTTCCCCCTCTCAGAACTGGTTTAATATCATTGCCAGCAGACCCTGGCACTGAAAACAGAGGAGATAGAGCAGGGAAGAGTGGAGCAGCGCATCAGCTAGGGGTGCTGCTGCTAACATTGGGGCTCCCCAGCATTCACATGCAGTGCTGAAACATCCTAAATCCTGCACACCTCAAGCTAGAGGTACCCCCAGGAGTCACCATTTCCCATCACTAATCCAGCTGGGCGCTCCCTCTGCCATGCCGTGAAAAATTTGGTGAGTGTGAGACACAGCTTAGAGCCAGCAGGACTACTCCCAGACCACCCCACCATCCGTATTTCTCGGGGATAACGAGGTAGGAGTCCTCAACAGTGCCCAAGGAAAAGAAAGACCCGAGTTAAAGGCCCAAACCAAGCACCACATCCTCTGTGTTCCTTCCCCCACGTCAGTACAGAGCTCAGTCACGGCCCTGTGCACTGCAGATGGGCCCTCCAGCCAGCGAGAATTGAACATCCCCAAATCCCAAACTGCATGGTGACAGGGAAGGTGAGGCAGTGCAGGGCTGAGCAGCTGGAAAAACTTGTTGAACCCAAAGCAAAAACTAGTTTGGCTTAGTCCTAGCTACTTAAGGAGAGCTTTTGCCATCCACAGCCAGATGCTTCTGGTTTTATAGAAAAGAAGTACAATGGAAATTATACCTGAGCATTAACAAGGGGGAGGGGAACTACCAAAAACCAGCACAAGTTATGGGAATCCCCAGCCACAGAAAGCAAGGCTGAGCCAAGGAGGTCATGAGCAGGAAATCCTTACTTACATTTAAATATAGATTGTTTTATTGCTCTGCATCACTTAAACTGGTTATTAACCGAGGCACACTCAGGGGACTCAGGGCTGTTCCATCATCAGCATTTGGTGAGGAGCAGCATAATACAGGACTGGCAAAAGGTCTTTTTTGTTTGCTCAACCTTGTGACTAAAGCCTAAGCTTTCTACAGAATTCTGCTTTAAAGAGTAAAGAGAGTGGTCTCGGTTATTTGTGGGTTTTGGGTGTTTGCCCCAAAACCAGCTGCTAAACTGGCATAGAAAGTGGTACCCAAGCGGACTGCACAAGCACAGCAGTTTCTGTGTGTCCTGCAGCATTCCTTGTTTTTCTCCTGCTGCTATATTTCTTGTTCAGAACAGGTGGCGAGATTCCTCGTGTTAGTACAGTCAGGATCTGCTGCTGGCAGGCATAACAAAAAATACCCGTGTTATGGAAAGTTTCATTATCCCTTTGGCCTTGGCTGCTAGAGGAGCATCCCTGGCTGCAGCTGGGGCTTGGGTGCTTTAGTTAATTTGGGCTGAGAGCAGGCGCGTGGGTTAGGTCATGTGGATCTCCTGTGGCTGTGTCAGAGGTGATGAGTTCTGAAGTGAAGCTTGTTAAAAGCTCCATCTCTGCCTTATCAGTGGATGTTTGTTTGCTGCGGCGTGGCTGCTCGGGTCTGATGTCATTCACTCAGGATGGAGGAGTTCTCTGGTGGTTTTTATGCTGCGTTTCAGCTGGCAGAGCAATTTAGGATTTGCTGCAATGGCTTTTGGAGTGCCTGGGAAATGCGTTCTGAAGAGTGTGCCAGCCCAGGTCAAGCAGCTCTTTCCCAAGAGGAGCCATGAGCATGGCCCAGCTCCTGCAAGGGCAAAACCTGCCCATCCGTGTGGCTTGCAGGAGCCAGGAGAGCAGCATGGCAGCAGGAGAGAGAGAGAATTCATCATGCTCATTCCTTAGGCTGGCACATTATTAGGGTTAATATTCCCCAAGAGCAGGGTGTTTGAATGACACGGCTTTGGGGGGTTCTTTCCTTGGCTGTTTTCTGCATTCCTAGTGACAAAAAACTAGGAAAGGGAACTTTGCAGAGCTCCCGTGGGGCTCTGGAGTGTGATACTACTGTTTTCCTAGGTATTACCTCATCCTGGCAGTCCCCTGCCTTGCTCTGTGCTGGATTCCAGCAGGGTGGTCAACTGCCTTAAGTGAATTAGATGAGCAAATTCCCCAGGGCTGAGCTATGCTCGGCATCCTCTGGGAGCACACATCGACCTCAGTCCCTCTGACAGCCCGGGGTCGTGGTGTTTTCATCCTTTCAAGTCGTGGTCCTGTGGGAAGTGTTGTAGCTGTCTATTTTGTCCCTTGTTCCAGGGCACTGCTCTGCTTCCTGCTCCTAGCAGCAGCTCCTGCAGACCAGGTGTTGGGGAAACAAAGAAAGCTCCCTTTGGCTTTTGTTTTGATTTTGTCTTTCCCTCTCAGATGCATTGGTGAGAGGACAGGACTTGCAGACCAACTGGACATTGCCCATCTATGGGACAGGCTGCCCACAAGCTGGGAGCAGTGATAGGGATGGGGATACGTGGAGCACCAGCTAAGGGGGCCCTCAACACCGTCCTTTTAGTCCCAGAATCCTAATTCCATTGAGAAGCAGCCTGCACTTCCTCTAGGATCATGGCTGGGATTTCCTGGGTTTATCTCCTCTGGCTGAGACCCCGAGAGCAGTGGCTGGTCCCAGATCCTGTGGAGCTGATGGCTTGGAGGAGGAAGGGGATAGCACAGCACAGGCACAGGCAGGGGTTGCTCACAGGGACAGTCAGGGAAGACCAGGGCTGAGCTGAGCAGTCGTGCTCTCCTGGGAAGAGTCCCCATGACTTGTGACCTCCTTGGCCGGGAGCGTTCAGCCAGCAGCCAAAGATTGCTCCTGCCTTCCATTCCGGCTCAGCCTCCGAATTTATACCCCTCAGATATTATTGGAAAGTTCCTGACTCATCCAGCCTAGCAGCACTGCCAGCTCCCCGAGCTCCTCATTGGTTTGCCTCCGAAGTTCAGGCAGATCATGGGAGCTCTGCTGACCCTGAGCACTTTGGGACACCAGGGTGGCTTTGCAGAGACACTGGGAGCATCTGCACT
Source organism: Cinclus cinclus (assembly GCF_963662255.1). Taxonomy (NCBI): domain Eukaryota; kingdom Metazoa; phylum Chordata; class Aves; order Passeriformes; family Cinclidae; genus Cinclus; species Cinclus cinclus. The sequence goes on along the minus strand of NC_085050.1, from coordinate 72,420,366 downwards.
GACAGAAGTAACAAACTTCTCAGTGCTCCCAGCCCTGGCAGGATCCTGCTGTGCTTGATGGGCTTGTTGGGCTGCAGAGGCTGTCTGGTACCTGCTGGAGAAATCTGAAAGGTCCAGGTGTGTTGGGGCAAGGATTATTGAAATACAGATGGATTCTGAACCTTGGTGTGAAGGATGCTTGGTCCCGGCCTTGCTGCTGCTGTGGTGGCCAGGTGGCTTACTCAGTGACCAGATTCCAGCTCCTCATTCCCCTCCTCTTCCCTGTCCTATGGGTCATGTCCTCAGCCTGAGGAGGGTGAAAGCTCAGAGGCATCTCCAAGTGCTTGTCCTCAGGAGAGAAGAGCAGCCATGGCCTCAGCCCCACCTCCAGTTTTTGCTTGGAAAATGGGGTCCTTCACATGGGTACCCACAGAACCAAAAAAGAAATTTTTTGGCTGGATTAATGAGTCCCTGCTCACCCGTGCCAGATCCCATTGTTTCTACACATAGGCACTGGATGTTTCTGTCCTCCCCACTCATGATTAGTTCATTGCAGCTGGAGTGAGTTCCTGCTCTCCCCAGTGCTGGGCTTGGGATGCTCTGGGGGTGTAAATAAATGAACACACGGAATAAAAATGCCTCCTGATGTCATGCAGTGTTGGCACACTCTTCCCTCATCCCAACCACCCTGAGGGGGCCAGTGCTGGACCAGTGCTGAGTTCAGCCCTAGAAAGGACGGGGAAAAGCCCCAGCAGTCAGCTGGTGGGGGCAGAGGGAGAAATGACTCATCTTCATGCTAAGAAATGGAGACAAATGAATGAATGCACAAGGAAATGGGGGGAGAGGAGAAAGAAGTGTCTTGTGTTATCGTTCCCAGCTGCACGGTGGCTGGCTGTGAGGAGGAGCTTCTTTCCCTGGTGCTGGGAGGAGATGCTGGGAAGATGGAGGGAGTGATTGGGGATGGGGATATCCCATACTGGGTGGAAAATGGGTCTGACTTAGGCCAGGACAACTGGTCTGGTTTAAACCTCACCTCTAGGTTCACAGTGGTACTTCCCCTCTCTTTATTTTAGATGCCTCTCACCATTTTAAAACCCAAACTGACTCCCAGCTCAATTCCCAAGCCCTTTAGTGCTCTCCCAAACACACCAGCTTGCCCCAAGGATTGCCCTGTTATTAACATGTCTTTGTCTCACTCCTAGGACTGGGCGATGACTCCCCAGAATCACCTCTCATCCCAATCCGCCCCCCCTTCCTTTGGGGGGGTGTCCCAGTGAAACCAGACTCCAGGGATGTCCCCACACCAGCTCCAGGCCAGCCCTCCCTGCCCTTGTCCACAGGACCTTCCGGAGATGGGACGTCCTCCAGGGCCCTGGAGGGAGATGGCCGCAACGCCACCACCCCTGTGGCAGCACTGTCCCCTGCTCCTGTCTCCATCACCGTGAGCTCCATGGCCACCACAGAGGGTCCCTCTGCAGCCTCCGTGCCACCCACCTTGGAGACAGCGCCGGCTCTCCGGACAGCCAACACTGCCAGCCTGGCAAGAAGCACCATGGATCTGGGGGCAGCTTCCAGCCCCACAGCTGCAGCTGCACCGTCACCTCCCTCTTCCCTTCCCACCAGTGATCCTTACTCACCTCCTGGGACGGGCTTGTCCCCAACACCCGTCCTCGTGAGCCCTGGGACTACCCAGCCACCGCTGCTGACCAAGGATGTCCCTTCCCTGGGGACACCGGCCATGGCTTCGAGCCTGGCCATGGAGCCAACGCCCCCCCCAGTGACTGTGATGAGCCCCACGGAAGCCGAGGCCACAGCCTCGGAGAAAACGACAGGGGTCACCATGGAGGAGGTCCCACGTGCCCTGAGTGCAGGTGAGCACCACTGCTCCCCATGTGCATCCAGGGATAAAATGTCAGCCTCAGGCTGCTCAGAGAGGAGGGGCAGACCCCCAGATCAGAAGGGAAGAGGTGGTCTGCTTCCCTAAAAGCATCACTCTGCAAAATTCCTGGAGGAGCCTGTCATCTGATCCACTGGCAGGGACCGGGAGTGGTAGATAACAAATCTCGGTTGCTTGGAGATATGAATAAAATCCTCAGTTCTAAATTTGACTTGAAACACTTAAGGATGAGAGGAAACAAATGGCTGGGTGGTGGGTGCAGCCTGAGTTAGGATGATATAGGTTTTAATTTTCCCTCCTGGAGACCTCAGGAAGCTGACATGAGCTTCTCCCTGTCCCCCTGTGCAAACACAGGGAGCTTAAAAGCGCTCCATACGGCTGGAAAAGGGGAGATCTGGAGCATTTTCTGGCCTTGGCTCAGCACTAAATGCTGCCTAGTGCTGGGAGAAGAATCAGAAGTGCCCAAGCAAAGCCCAGCTGTGTTTCATCCCACACATGCCTGCTCTGCATTTATGGGAAGGGGATCATTGCAAAAATAGAGGGGGGCCCAGCATTCTCTTTGGGAAGCAGCGAGGGAATATTCCCCCTGTGAGAGATGGCTGGCATGGGTGAATTGGGAGCAGCTGGGGTGTGGGATGTGTGCTGTGGAGCTGGGATTAGGGGGCCTGAACCCTGCCCTTTCTGGTGTTTCATCCACAGGGAGCATTGTGGCCATAACCGTGACGGTCATCGTGGTGGTGGTGCTGGTGTTCGGGGCAGCCGCGTACCTCAAGATCAGGTAAAGCTGGTTTTGGGGTGCGTCCCCCCGCCCCCCACGAGGCTCCCTGCAGCCCCTCTCACCATCACAAGGGTGATGCAAAGTCCCAGGAGCACGCTGTCCCCAAGTGTGGCAGGACAATGTGCAGCCTCCGGAGCCCGCACAACTCCTACACCACTCCTGTACTGCAAAGCAGAGTTCCGATCCCTCATTTTACAATAGCCTTGCTCAAATGCCAGAGATGCTGCTCAGCATAGTCATAACCAGTAATTATCCCTTGGGAAAGCTGCTGCCGTGGGTCTCGCTGTCACTGGGACAATAAACAGCAGCAGAGCCCAGTGCTGAGCATCCCTAATGAGGCTTTGCTGACAGCTGAGATGAGCAAAGGTCTTGTTTTAATTCCCTGCCCTGACCAGGTTCATTCAACGGGGGAAAAATTCAACCTGGGTTTCTCTCCACTTCTCCTGTTCCTTCCTCTTAAAATATCCCAGAGCTTGACCTAGGGAGCCCTTGCATTAATATTTCTTCAACCCATGGCAAGATAACAAATAAATCCTTGAAGTAACCAATTTGTTTTCCCTGGCAGGCACTCCTCCTATGGAAGGCTTTTGGACGATCACGACTACGGCTCCTGGGGCAACTACAACAACCCTCTCTATGACGATTCTTAGCAGGGATGAAACAAAAAAAAACCCCATAAACCCTTAATTTATAAGCGCTTGTGCAGCAGAGCGTCCGCTGTCGAGGAGATGCCGGGCATGGAGCCCCTGCCTCAGGCAGGATTACCACGGGTCTGGTGGATGGCAGGAACTGGAGGGCGGGTGTGCAGTGCTGACAATAAACCTGAATTTTGGCCTTTGAGCAGGAAACCAGGTCCTGGGACAGGTCAGCCACTTGTTGTAGACAAGGGAACCCAAATTCCCCAGGGGGAAGGGCTGGGGAGGTCAAGGGAGAGGATGGAGGTTCAGCCAGTGCTGTGGCATCCTTTGAAATGCTGCTGCTCTGTGATTTCGGGGGGCGGGGGGGAGTGGGGGGCTGCTGAGCCAGAGCCAGCAGTGTGCAGGGGTCTCCTGAGCTTTCACATGTCCCTTTCCCTAAAATCACTTCCCCATGTTGCCCTGCTATGAAATCCTTCACCTTGTCTCACCCGGAACCATGAACAGTTGTGGGGCTGCTCAGTCACTGCTCCCTTTCTTTTCCTGCAGGTGCTTCCATGCAGAAGTTCCTCATTTAATTTTTCCCATTTAATTGTGGGGGTTTTGGTCCCAAAAGCAGCCCAGGAGCCCATGGGAAGATGCACTGACCATCCATTTTACACACGTGGCTGCTTGCTCCACAGCTTTGTTTCCATTCCTTAAAAACCTTGGCTGCTAAAATACAGCGGAGTGTTCTTTTAATCCCCAGTTTGTGTTCAGCTTTCAGTGTGGGAAGGCTGGGGGTGGCTGATGGCAGAGCTGGTTTGGGAAGGGGATGCTCAGCCGCTTTTCCCTCTGGCTAAATTCCCTGGCTGTGGAAAGCAAAACCCGCAGTTCGCGTGACCTCAATAAATAAACCAGCACTAAATGGCGCTGCCAACTTTTTGGGGTGTCCAGGTACAGGTGGTGCAGGCTGGGGAACAGGCTGTGCTGTTCACCCTGCCTCCTAAATGGAGCACCCCTGGAAAGATCAAAGCTTGGGGCGTTTCCATGATTGCTTCCTTCGAGAGATGCATCATCTCCGGATTTCCATCCAGTGAGTGTAGTAACTGCACCACAACAGGCACCTGGGGAGGTCAGGAGAAATGAGGGCAGCTCTGCTCCCCTAAAGGAAGTGCAATCACTATGCATTTTCCTTTTCCCCCTGAGCCTTTTGCAGCCTGTTCAGGGCTCCATCCTTTCAACCGTGCTGCGTATTCCCTCATCCTCTTTTTAGTTCAAACTTGGTGAAAACAAGAAAATAAACCTGTGAGTGGTTGTTGCACCTCCCAACCACACCCAGCCGAAAAATGTTGGGGCTGGGAGCATACACAGGGAAGCACAGGGTCTGAAGATGCTTAGGATGAGCAAAACTTTTTCACCTTTTTAGCACCCAAGAAGCAGCAAATTAGGCTAACTTGGCTAAGAAAAACCACAAACTGAGTGAAAAGACCACCACCCTTCTTCTCTGGAAATAAACTGGGCACTGTGCTGCTGCTGCTAAACCAAGGGAATAAAGGGAGAGGAGAAGCTATCACCCTCACGTAGAAGTATGTAACCCCAAGGGAATGAATTCATTTTTCATCAGGGAGGACAGAAATGGGGTGTCAGTTTTCATGCTCAAACCTCAAAATGACTTACTCTCTCTTGCCTAAAATGCAAGAAGCTGTACATACTTTGGGGAATACCCCATGGTGAAAACAGGTTCCTCATTTCACTGGGATCAGACACACTCCCCAGTACCTTTATTCCCAGTGCAGCTGCCCAGTGACATGGACGACAGGGACACGGTTGATGTGTTTCCATCTGCAGGACTGTTTGCCAGCACAAGCCAAGGCACAGGGCAACCTAGAGAATAACAGATGGGTTTGCCAAGTGGAAAAAGCACTTTATTTTGGAGGGTCGTGCACTCAGTGGGAGGATGCCTGTGTTCCAGGCAATGGCTTCAAACACCCCTCTCACATTCCCACCTCAGACCCTCTGTCTTACCGAGGGGCTTCTGTCCCACACGAATATAGCAGGTGAAAAGGGGGAAAAGCAACCAGGACATGCCATAAAAAGACCTTTTTTTCCTTTTCTTTTAAAAAACAGTGGGGTTAACCCTGCTACCAGCTTGTTTTATTTGCAAAACCAGCAAATTCCCTTTTTTTCCCAAGGACTCCCACAACTCTGGCTCAATTCCACCTCCTCCTGATTCCCTTTCCTCCCTCCCCTCCACCCCCCTTTGGCTCTGTTTCATCTCAGAGATATTTTATTTATATAGAAATAAAATAGTTAGCATAGCTCCGTGCGGAACGTCCCATTCCCCAACCCCGTGGGCACCAGGGATGACGCGATCCCGCTCCAGGTTCTCCTGCCTTGCCGTGGCTGCAGAGCTGCTTTATCACTTCTTCCAGACTCCCTCTGGCCTCCCTAATTATGCTCTTGTTTGGCTTATTCGTGAATATTCCCATCTATCATCCGTGTTTCCGGGCGTCATCTCCTCAAGCTCCTGGTGGAGTCACCGGTGTGAGTAGCAAGGAGCAGCTCCTGGTTGGAGCCTCCTGGCTGCATCTTGAGCACAGGAATCGGTGCAGGTGTCAGAACCCAAGCCCAGCTGGGACCACGAAGGAGCAAATCCGAGGAAAGTGCCCTGTTTCCAGCGCGGAGGTTCCGGCACAGCCCCGGGCTGAGCTTGGATCTGCAGGGACAGATGCTCGGCTGCTCCTCTGGGGTATAAATAGCACAACACGAGGAGCCTCTCCCTCACTGCGTTCCTTCCAGCTGGAAATTTAAAACCAGATGGTTTCTCTGCAAACATCAGCCCCAGCACCGGGACAGCCACAGGAGGGGGTAGCTGAACCCGAGGTTTAACACGGAACACTCCCACCCCAAATGATGTTATTGGAGCAAGCCAAAGCCACACCAGGGGCATCCAACCGGCCCAAAACTGGGGATCCCCATTCCCCACAGCTCCTGAGCCATCCTCCTGCACCGTTCCGTGGGATGGAGGGCTCAGCTGAGCCCCTCAGCCCCGCATTGTTCCACCTGCTGCCTTCCCGAGTCCCTCTCCCGAATCCCGCGTACCTTGGCAGACCCTGGCTTTATTTAATAGCTCCGTGACCTTGCGTGCAGCTGCAGTCCCCGCGCCTGCTGGAACTCCACATTTTTCCCACGAAGCAGCAATAATCCCATCTGCTCCTGATTCTGGCCTAGACCGGTGAGCAAGGCAGGATTCCGGGTGCCAGGGAGTGCGGGAGCTTCCCAACAGCTCCCATAGCCAGTGGGCAAGCTCTGGCCAAGGCAGCTGCTGCTTCCATCCCAGTATCATCTCAGCCCCCTGATCCGAGCATCCTTTCTGCTCCCGTCAGCTGCATCTCGATGAACAGGGCAGCAAAGCTCCGTACAGCACCTCCCATCCCATAAAAGCAGCTCCTTGCCCATCTTTATCTCCTCCATTGTCCTCATCCCCTGAAAATGCCATTCCTTCTCCTGCTGCGTGATTTATTCCCTGGCAAAGGGAGTTAAGGGCTCAGTGCCAAGATAAACACACCAAACAGTGGTTCAGCATTCCCTCAGCAATCCCATTCCCTCGTGCAAAACTTTCCAGAGGCAAGCACCAAAAAGAGGAAAGCAAAAGGTCAAAATTACCTAGAACCCACACCGTGAATCATTCTCCTTCCCAATGCCAAAGTTCAGCAGGAACTGCTCTCCCAAAGCTCAAGGGTTTTCTTTCAGCCTCCTCTTGTGGTTGGAACCCAAAAAAAGAATTATTTCCAATTAACAATTGGAATAAAATTAGCTTCCCATTTAGCAGCAAACCTGCTTGGTTGTGGACTTCACCAGCATGGTTTTACCATTAGCAACACACTCCAAGGCTACTTCGCCAGAGTTTTCTGGGATGACAAGTCCTGCAGGCCGATGGGAGCACCACTGGTGCTTCCAGGCTTACCTGGGAGCAGGTCTCCATCCAGGAAAGGAGATGGGAGGCACCAGATGCCACCCAAAGCAGCAGGGAGTCTTGCTTGTACCACAGAACAAAAATATGTGAACACAGGAGCTTGTAAAAAAATTAAGCGCTTATTTTCCTAAGTGTCTCAGGCCTCACACCTCCCCACATCCAACCATTTTTCATCACTGAATCATGGTTTAAATTCAGCTGGGAATTTCCAGGGAGTATGTGTGTGAAAGAAGAGCACATCACGCACAGTGTCATTTGTTTATTTTAACAAAGACCTTATTTTACATTTATTTATAGCAGTGAGAAAAGAACTCCAGAAAAAGACAACCCCAGTCAAGGCAAGCTACAATAGCTATAATCCAAATCCTAAATATTCCATACAGAAGACAGCATTGTCGGATTAAGCAAAGCTCATTTTACAATAGAACAAGTTAAAAATGAGTGGGTGCAACCTGAAGAGTAACTGACCCTTTTTTATATATTACTACTGTAAATTATCTGCATGTGAAATTCACAGAAATCAAGAACTTTCTTCGATATTTAAGACTGCAAAACACCTCAGGCAGGATGTCACATGAAGGGAGGGGTGGGGGTTTTTATTTCTTATAAAAGGCGGCCGTTTGCCTCCCCATTCTCTTCCCCAGTGAATTTCTACTGTTAACAAATGCCAAAACCACAGAAAATTGGTCCCTGCACTACTGAAATGCCTCTGGACTACTGATATTTCAGTGAACATCTTGGGCCCAGCCTGATGTGAAGGACGTGCTTCATTTAGGTACTTTAACTGAGCAAAATCGAGCTATGTGCATGTCTACAACTCTACAGCACCTCGGCCTTTGCCAGAGAACAGGGCAAAATGAGGAAGACATGGGGGAAGAAACGTCTGCAGCTGGCAAAGGAATCTGAGTGAAGGGACGGCAGTGAGTCAGGATGGGGGTCCAGGGGAAAAAGGGGGGGGCTTTGCACCTGGATCTTCTGGCTGTTCATCCCAGCAGACAGGGCAATTCCCTTGCTTAGAGGGAATTCTGTACACACAGGTGACAATGCAAGGAGGGAGCCAAGGATGCCACTCCTGCCCACTGCCCCTGTGCGGCACCAGCTCCGGGCTCCTGGCACACGCATCATTCCCAGGGAACACCACGTGCTCACCCATAACCCTGTGGATGTTGCTGCCACTCAAAGTGACCCATTTTCCCTGGCAGCTGCAGCCCCGAGAGCTGCACCTCCACCTCCCTTCCCCTTCAGCCGCCCCAAAACTCCTCCTGCTGCTGCATCAGCTGCTGGTCACATCTCCTCATGCTCCTCTTCTCATCTGCCTCTTCCCTGACGCAGTAAAGGACTCCTTGAGCTCGGAATACTGGAATTCTTGCTGCCAAGGGTTGCTTTGTTGGCAAAACAGTCTGTCCCACGGCACGGCGTTCCCGTCCGGCCGAGCGCCGCGCGTATCCCGGTCACTGCTCCTCCAAGGACAGCCTGCACCGCCCGTCCTGGGCTGTGTTGTACGACTCACAGCTCTGGCACTTCATGCCCAGGAGGTGGAACTGCACCGTGGAGCGGGCATTGCAGTCATTGCAAAGGATCTGCACGCACACAGGGAAGGGAGGGAGAGGCTGCAGCACCAGCGGTGTGTGTATAGGAACAGGAATGATGAACACCCTGAGCCTACACGTGACTTTTCCTCATCTTTCCCCACCCCTCGGCCCTGACTTCTGATCCAGCACACGTCCCTGCTGCCCTCTACTGCCAGTAACTCCGAGGAACAGCTCCATGAAAACCAAGCAAGGATGCGAGGCTGACCTCTTACCTCCACCATCATGTTCTGGTACTCCAATGGCATGGGAGTCTGTGCCACTTCGTTGTCCAGCTGGCGCCAGTACCTGGTCATGTCCAGTGCTGAGTGCATGCACAAAGGACACCTGTAGCCTCTGGCAGGAAGAGAGGGAAATGTCTAAATCAGAAGATGAAGCGAGGCCACGAAACAAGTCCATTTGTAGGGACAAGTTTCATATTGCACCAGGGCAAACAAACACCACAACACAGCAAGATCTTGCAAACAGAATTGGAAATTAAATGCTCCTTATTCCTTTAGGAGCTGCTGGTACAGAATCGGCATCTTTGACAAGATGCCAATGACTTTCACCTCTTGAAGCAGTATGTTTAGATTAGGATAATATCGAGGAAAGATGTTTGGAAATACTTACTCCTTCAGCATTTCATCATAACATGTTCTGAAAAAGAAACACAGGTGAGTAAGAAGAACGGAATTACTGACAGGTAACACACCTGGACTGCACAAGGGGAAAAAGCTACACAGGTATCCCCGAGGCAGAAATTAAAAACATCCCTACACCAAGTGACAGGAGAGCTTCACATTGTCAAAACTGACTAAGAAGGAAGACAACCCCTCTAAGGAAAACATGTCCTGGTGAAACAGACTGCCCCCACAGTGCAGGTCCCTCAGAAACCAGCTCTAAGCAGCTGATACAGACAATGCTGTTGAATAAACACCCAAGACAACGCAGCAGATATTTCCCTTTCTCAGGTGTCTGCTTTACCTGTGAAGAAGGTGACCACACGGCAGAACATGGGCTCCAACACGAGATGTGTGAATATCCTGTTTGGAATCAAATACAAGACAAAAGAGAAGAAAATTAATTCAGACGCAGTCAAAAATAGGGCCAGACAGTTATCCAGGAGATGAAAAGAAGCTGCTCACCTCCAAACATATTGGACAGTCCTGCCTGGAGACATTTTCAATACACTTTGCAAATGGAAAAATAGAAGAAAAAGTTACTCTGCCGTACAGTTTCTATATTGTAAAGTTTCTATACGTAAAATGTATTGTCTTCAATAAGTGGCATCTGTGTTGCTGTTAAAGAAGGAGAACCCACTGCTCTCCCTGTTCCTGTGGCCTCAGATGGGCTGAGGCACATCCAGCTTCTGTTTGAGGTGTTGCTTTTTAAGATGTGGAGGTAAGCGGCACATCCTCACCTTGTGCTTTCCTTGGAGATTCAGGCTGAGGCACAAATTACACTTGGAGCAGTGGAAGAAATCCTCCTTGGGGCCAATCCTGTGGAGAGAGGTGTCAGGGCAGGGCTGATCCCCCTGAGGCGAGCCCCCCTGTCCACACACACCTGCAGATGCCGCACTCCTGGCAGTGGTACTGCTTCTTGTCACGGTCAAACAGGTGGCAGATGTCACAGTAGTACTCCCCAAAGAGGCTGTCACAGCCCTCGCAGCGCTGCTGGGCCTGAGGGGACAGGAATATCCTGAGTGCTGCATCCAGTTCCAGGCTCCAAGAGGGGCGTGGAGCTCCTGGAGCAAGGCCTGAGAGCCAGGAAGCTACTGACAGACTGGAGCATCTCCCTTATGAGGACAGGCTAAGGGAGCTGGGCCTGTTCAGCCTTGATAAGGGATGGCTGAGGGGATCTAATCCATGTCTGGAGGGATGTGGAAGGTGCCAAGAGGATGGAATCAGCCTCTGCTCTGTGGTGCCCAGAATCAGGTCAAGAGGCAATGGCCAGAAGCTGACACACAGGGAGTTCCACCTGAACAGGAAGAAAAGCTTCCTTCCTGTGCTCTGGAACAGGCTGACGAGAGAGGCTGTGGAGTCTCCCTCACTGGAGATATTCCAGAACCACCTGGGACACAACCCTGTGCCATATGCTCTGTGATCACAGAATATCCTGAGCTGGAAAGGGACCCACAAGGTCCATCATGTCCAACGCTTAGCCCCGCACAGGACAGCTCCAAGCATCCCACCAGGTGCCTGAGAGCACTGTCCAAACGCCTCCTGCCTTCTGCCAGGCTTGGGGCCGTGACCACTTCCCGGGAAGCCTGCTCCAGTGCCTCACCATTCTCTGGGTGAAGAACCTTCTCCTACCATCCAACCTAAACCTCTCCTGACACAACACCAGCCATAACCCCGCTAACCCGGTTGGAGCAGGGAGCTAGATGCGGATGATCCAGCGCGGTCCCTCCCGAACTCCCGGACCCACCTTCTGCAGGAGGCTGCAGCGGATGCACTGCACCTCGGACACTCGGAACCGGTCCAGCTGGTGCTGCTCGGCGCCGTCGTGGCACAGCCGGCACGGGTACAGCTTCCCGCAGCACGGTGCCTGCGAAGGGAAGGACACGGCTCGGATCGGGACACGGCTCGGATCGGGGCACGGCTCGGCAGGGTACGGCACGGCCGCCCCCCGCTCACCCACCCGCAGCCGGCAGCCCCGCCGGTAGTGCTCGCATCCCGGCTCGCATCCCTCCGATCCCCCCGCCGTGGCCATGGCCGCCGCCTCGGCCCGCTCCTCCCCTTCCGCTTCCTTACAGTCGGTTCCGGAGGATTTGGAGTTTTCAAAAGTGGTTCTCCCCAGCCACTGCCGCCTTGAACTTTCGTGTGCCCCTGCTCGCCGAAGCCCGGGTCGCGCTGGAGGGGAGCTCTGGAGATCACCCGGTCCAACCTCCCTGCCAAGGCAGGGTCACCCAGAGCAGGTGACACGGGGCCGCGCCCAGGTGGGCTGGGAGCGTCTCCAGAGACGGAAACTCCACGACCGGTCACAGAATATACCGAGTGGGAAGGGACCCGTGAAGGATCATGGAGTCCAGCTCCTGGCCCTGCACAGGACACCCCACCAGTCCCACCAGGTTCCTGAGAGCCTTGTCCAAATGCCTCTTGAGCTCTGGCAGCCTTGGGGCTGTGACCACTGCCTGGGGGAGCCTGTGCCAGTGCTCTGCCACCTCCATGGAAAGGAGTTCTGCAGGAAGCAGAGGAGAGACATCACCACTGTACATAACTTCCTCCCGAGGGGAAGTGGAGGGGCAGCACTGATCTCAGCTCTGGTGACAGTCACGGGAGCCTAGGGAAGAGCCAGAGCTGTGCCAGGGAGGGTTAGGTTGGATATTAGGAAAAGCTTTTCACCTGGAGGGTGGTCGAGCACTGAACAGGCTCCCTAGGCAGTGGTTACAGCACCAATCTTAACAGAGCTGAAGGAGTGTTCGACAATGCTCTCAGGCACGAGGTGGGACTACTGGGGTGTCCTGAACAGGACCAGGGGTTGTACACAATGGTTCCCGTGGGTCCCTTCCAACTGAGCAGATTCTGTGATTCTTCTTTATGTGGAGATGGAACTCCTTGTGTTTTAGTTTCTGGCCATTGCTCCTTGTCCTGTTGCTGGGTGCACCAAAAATCCGGTGCCATCCTCTTGACACCCACCTTGGAGATACTTGTGTGGATTGATGAGATTCCTGCTGTATTCTCTTCTCTAGACTGAGCAGGCCCAGCTCCCACAGTCTCCCCTCCTGAGAGAAATGATCCAGACCCCTCATCATCTTCGGCCTCCATTGGACCCTCTCCAGTAGCTCCTTGTCTTTGTTGACCTGTGGAGCCCAGAACTGAACGCAGCACTCCAGATGCAACCTCGCTAGGGCCAAGTAGAGGATCACCTCCCTGGACCTGCTGGCCACACTCTTCCCCATGCAAAACCTTCCTCTTAAACCTCTCTTTCTCTCCCCCACGCATGCAACTTTCCCCCAAAAAGCTCCACTCTTCCCTCCCCAAACCTTTTCCCACCTGCATTTTGCCCGTGGCTACCTGACTGACTCCTGTGGCCAAGTGGAGCATCCACTCTGGGGACAGTCAAGCCTGGAACTGAAAGATCCTTTTATTTACAAATGAAATGTACATGTCAAGAGACAGCATAGAGACAAATCTCTAGATACTATGAGTTCAGACCATATTCTGTCATGATCCATTGATGGGAAAGGCTGTATGTTGTGGAAAAATAAGTTCCAAAGTTATTGGAACCACCACTGGAGTTGTGACAGGTGATGGAAAACAGTTGTGAGCAACACAGAGGACAGCCCAAAACTGACCACAGAAAAACTGAGGGCAAATACTCAAAAATGGTTTCCAAACAGTCCAGTTTCACTGTCCCATTCTCCTAATATCCTAAGTGATCTAAAGGAATGACAACTTGAGTTACTGAGACATTCCACGTGTCACCTGCATCACAGCTCAGTATTCCACAGGGATATTCCTTCCTTCACCATGAACAACAGCAGACAACATACCCAGGTAAACACCCCAAAGACAAGTGCCCAAACATGGGGTCAAAAATGCAACGGGAAAAGGAACCTAAAACAAAGTGACAAGTGCATTAGCAAGGGTTTCAAAGGAACAGCTGCAGATTTTCACATTTAAATATTGCATTTCTTGCACAAATGTTTTCTTCACTGTTGAGGCAAAGGTGCTTTTTAATCCAGATCAGGCAGCCCACCAAAATCCGAGAATTTAGGCAGCTGCTTTCGTCACCATTCATTGAAAAAGAAACCCCTCACGTGGGCAGCAGCTGGACAACAGAAAGCCCAGCTTCCTTCAGAGTCGTCCAAACCAACTCCTGCCCTTGTTGCACACCAACGACCACTATTCTTCTCAGACAAGACCTGGCCCTAAGCCAGAAAGTCGACATTCCAGGGGCCTTTTGCATGCAAAAAATCCAGCAGCAGTGGCAGTGCAAGCTCCCGGACCCGAGCCGCTTCCGTGGCAGTCTGCTGCACCAACAGGAGTAAGGGATCCTCCTCTCCCCCCTGCAGACAGACCTGGCAGCTTTAGCCCCTGGAAACTCAGATGGATTGTTCCCACTGCTCAGTCACCTGCATCAGGAGGAGAAAAGGAGAATGACTCTGGACAGGCTAACAAAACACAGAGGTGCTCCTGGTGAAAGGCCTCCTTTATTTTGATCTGCTATACATCCTTACCTTCCTGGAGCTGTGCACTAAGACCTCTTGTGTTTCACAGATCAGAAAACTTGAGTTGTTTTTTTTTTTCCCTCCTCGCATGCAGGCAGCCAGCTTCCCCTCTTTTTGCTGTTCTACCAGCTTGCTCAATCGCCCCCCAAGTACGTGAGCTGCTTCGTTTCCAACCCTAATGCCCAGCACCTCAGGTCAAGAAAATGATTTACCAGGCACAACAAGCTGTGTACTGCCCTCAGGAAGAAGTCTGTCATAGCTGCATGTCCTGACCAAGAATGTGAAGTATAAAATAATTTTGCTATTGCACTCCCCATCCCTAGGTACGTGTTCATGAAACCACCCATTTGGAAGCCCCCAGCCGGCTACACAGCAGAAATGAAAGCCCACCTTTTACAGGCAGGTGTGACCCTCTCCCCTGGGCTAGTGCTCCACCCTGGGGAAGTTGGCTTCTGATGCATCTGGCATCAAGGTCCCTGACAGCTGTAAATTGGGAAAGAATGAGAAAGGATCAATTTCCAAGTGCAGTATAAACAGAGACGACGATCAGAAACAGCCTTCTAAAAACATAAGCAATGCCAACACCTAACTTAAAACAAATCTGTTCTTTGGTCAAATCAGGCTTCAAAAATGCTCTCCCAGTGTAAAACTTACGATCCCAAGGCAAATTCTGCTCCTCTACGAGTCAAACTGAAACTCTGTGGGCCATGCTGCTGAGAAAGTCACAAACCAAACAAATACAGAGCAGCACAAACCATTTTATTGCCTTGATACCTGCTGTGAAGCCAGACTTGAGCTATGAAGGTCGATAGCAGCGAGGGAGGGGACTCGGGACTCTGCAAATGTTCCATTTTCCTTTTTCAGAAATCTAGGATGCCGAGCTGCAAAACACAACCAAGGCGTGCCATGTTAAAGGAGTGAGAGGTAACACACTGCTCCCTGACACTGGTTTGGTGCCCAGGTTTTATTTAGAGGACGTCAAAGTTCCTACCTTCCGCACCTCTCAGCTCGGGGAGATGACTTAGTTCTGGCAAACGCACATTTGTCTTGAGGTATTCCCATTTTTTCTTACTTGCCTGAAGAATGGGTTTCTCATTAGTAACCTGTAATCAAGGGCATAACAGTACATGAAAATACAGGAAAAAAATAAAGCTATTTTCAAGCTTAAAAATAAAGTAACACAGCAATGTTCCGATGTAGTTGGAATTTGTACAAGAGTGAGACAAAATACTCAGATGTGTGTGAAGGAATTCAACCTGCTCAACTGCTATTTATACATAAGCAATGGAAAAGCAACAGCAAAATAAAAGCAATCAACTAAGTCAGGCTGCTTTTGGAGAGATAAAATATAGCACTTGAAGAATGGCTGGGATTAGTTATCTGGAAAAAGGCAAATGTTCCTGGCTGGCATGGTAATAACCATGCCTAGGTAGTGAGAGCAGAGGAAAACTTTCCATTTCACTTGTTTTCCTTATCAATTTTTAATGTATTTATGACATGACTAAGTAAAGCCCTTAAATTAAGCATTAAATCCAAACCCTCAGTTCTGCTTCAGTAGCACAGCACACATGGTCTATCTTTCCTGGCTAGGCAGGAGACCATGGATATATTCCAAATCTCACAGATATCCTGTGCTGGACTGCTCCTCTCATTTAAAACTGTTTTCTGACATCAAATATATTTTAGGATAATGACTGAAAAATCTGCAGGAAAAAAAGGGGTAACTAAACCTGTATTTCTAGGGGGGAGTTATGGTGAAAGATGGATCAGATGGAGTTCTTGAGAATACAACACATAACTGAATTTATTTTTGCTTGGCCAAGGGGGACAGACAAACAGACAGATGACTCACCGGTGTCAAGCTGACACTGCAACGGGCCAGTGGAGAAGGCTTCCGTGCCTTTAGCAAAGGGTTCAAGTATTTTTTACTCTTTTCATCAAGTCTGTAATCAAAAATGCCCCAAAGCAGTTATTAGCTTGGGTAATGAATAGTGAATATAAAGCAACAAATGCAAGGTATCCCAAACCCCACATCACGCAAATATTCCCACATCTTCACCCTGCACCTCCCAGGAATGATGGATACAAGCTCTCCTAGCTCTGCTCTCATACCTGTAATTAAGGTTCCCAGGCCCAGAACCCATCCCAAAAGTAGGAGAGAAGTTCTGGTTGATGGGAGGGATAACTGTGCCTGGGTTCTTGGCGTAGTCCAAGCTGCTGCTGGAATCTCTCAGGTTGGTCTGAGGGCTGAATTTAAATGGGTTGGCTGTACTGTCATAGAGGAAGCCCAGCTTGGAGGATTGATCTGCTTTCTCTGCATCAGCTTTACAGGGCTTGGGCTTTATCAGCTTTCCATCTTTGGTCCTTGGTGCCATGCTGAAATCCTGTTTGGGAAGATAAACATCATCTTTCCTTACAGTCGTGTTGAAAAAGCAGGTCACAGCAGTGCACACAGGGGGAAAAAAAAACATGTCAGAAGCCTACATGTGCCTGATTCTGCAAGAATCTCATGGAGATGGAATTGATTTTGTTAGAAAATCTCTGCTTTCCATTAAGCAGGAGAAAACCTGTCAGGGTTTCAGCACTCTCTGTAAATAAGTCACTTGATACTGGAATCAGCAGTGACGGAGGAAAAACAGCTGTATGCTGTGTCTCTTCCAAAGAAATGAAATAAAAACTCATCCCAATGTCATCTCAAAGTCTCTCTGAAGCATCCTGGGTACCCAGCTGAAAGGAAAATCTTTAACTTTGGAGACAGGGCTTTAAAACAGATAAACAGCAGCAGAAAGCAGGTTTCCATGATTCAGCATGACTTATGCTGCCCAAGTGCTTCACTCTTCAGCTCTGTATTGCCAGGAACTGCACCACTGTGTGGTTCGCCTGCAAGTGACTGGCCAAAGTGCCACCTGCAAACTCCCGAGTTATGTCCTAGGAATTTAAACTGCTGACCTATTTTTAAAACAATGATTTTAAAACACAAGGAAAAAAATTACAGGTTTGGAAAACACAGATGGACTAACCTGGACGCTGGTAATTTTTCTTTCTTCTAAAACATCGTCTTTGTCCCTTTTATTGATTTTATATTTTTTTTGGAAGTGATGGTCTCTGGCATCTTTCTGGATCTTTTGTTTAAGCTCCTGAGTAAATCTACATTCCGTATAAGGAGAAAGCAAAAATAAATAAATAAAAGGACTTGTGTTAATATCATCATCCGTTGTTAAACCCAGGCTCCTATGGCCTCTTAAGTAGTCAAACAAACTGTGCCTTTAAACTAATGAGAGGCCAAAAGTAATGTATATATTAAACTAAATAAAATCTTCAGCACACATTTTCCACAATACAGCAATGAAGGTGTTTGCATCCCAGTTTGTTGCAGATGCAGAGAGTGAATACAGTGTAAGACTGTACTACCAGTATGGTGTGCCACTGATGAACTGAAGTCCCAACAAGGTAAATGTGTCACTGCAACGTGTTCCCTTCCAATTGTTCTCCTGTTCCCAGGAAGGTCAAGCCAAAACAAACTAAGACACTCAGCAGCTGTCAGCTCTGCAAACCCAGTGTGCAGTCTTCAAGCACAACAGCTTCACTTCCTTCTAAGCTGAGCCTGCAGTGAGGAGGAAAGAAGCTTCTACCTTTCAGCAAAGCCATCCTCGTTGAAGAAATCGCCCTGCAGGAGCTCGGCACAGGATGGTCTCTTGTCTGGGTCCATCTGCAAGCACTCCTGTCAAACCAATGTGAACAGGAGGAGGTAAACACACCAGGAATTAAACCAAGGCTTTGGCATGTCTGAGTGAAAGATCCTGCAGGATATGCAGTGACCCCTTGGGGCCCTGCAGCGCTGAGTGCCCCCATCACCCTGGACTGGAGCTCGGGTATCCTACAGCCCTCAGCAAGCTGCCAACCTGAGCAGCTGCTCACTGCATGGGGAGCTGAGAGAAAGGCACTTCAACAGCCCTGTACTAAGCTGCACGAGGCAAAGGACAGGGAAACGGAAACATTCACAGGAAACACTTAGTTAATTACCTTGGCTAAATCCAGTGCAGCAGGAGGGAGCTTGGGATAGCGTTTCTCCAGGGATTCGAGCTCCTTCACCTCAGGCAACTTCATGCCAGCAAAGAGGGGGTTTTTATAGAATAATTCCTGATGTCTTGGAATTAAGTTACCTGGAACCACGCAAACAAAGCAACCTCATGGAAAAATGCAGGGCAGTGAAACATCTGAGGGGCTGAAATGCTTGGTCAGCACTGCAGGAAGGGCTATGGTCTGGGTTGTTATCTTCCCATCCATCAAAACAAATATGAGCCCTTCATTCCTGAGCAAGCACCAGGAGCCCGAAGGACACTTCTTACCCAGACACTTGGTGATATGGAAGAGCTGGTCAATGTCTGAGTCTCCAGGGAAAAGGGGCTCTCCTGTAAGCATTTCTGTAATGAGGGAGCCAGCAGCCCACACGTCCACAGGCCTGGGGAGAAAAACCACCACCACCCCAGCTCAGCACAGCTTCATGGATCCCAAGGCTGAGCCAGCAGATGGAGCACCCCCTCCATGCTGCCCAGAGCCCTTCCCAGCCTGGCAGGCCAGACTCACCTGCCGTATTTGCTATCCCCCACCAGCAGCTCCGGGGCTCTGTACCAGCGGGTAGCCACGTAGTCTGTGTAAACTTCCCCAGGAGTTGCCAAGGGCCGGGCAAATCCGAAGTCGCAGAGTTTCACAACTCCTGACTGGGAAACCAGTATGTTTTCTGGCTTAATATCCCGGTGGATTATCTGCACAGAAAACAAGAAGTCAGGGCAAATTCCCCGTTTGTACACAGCAAAGTGACTGGCTCAGCAAAAAGTGTAGCTTTCTCATATTCAAGTAGAAAATTCCAGGCTAACACAGAACCTCCAATTTCAGACACGTTTGTTTTATGTATCTCTTCCTTTTCAGACTAAGCTCTATTTCTCTAGGTTCAAATACACATAAATAACAAAAATACATACTTCCATTTTAATATGTATCTATTGATTTTAGCTGCAGAGCTGATTTCTTGCACATACTTACATTATGGCTGTGACAAAAGGCAATTCCTCTCATAATCTGAAACAAGTATTTCCGAACCCTGTCGTAGTCCAGTCCACTGGGAGAGGCCTCGAGGTCATCGAGCACCGTGTGATCCACAAATTCAAACACCAGGTACCACCGCTTCTTCCTTTTACACACATCCAGCAGGTTCACCAGATTCTCGTGCCGGAGTTGCTGTCATAAAACAGGGAATGTTTAGTGAGGGAAAACATTTACTTAGGGAAAAGTATGAAGGGAAATTAAAAACAAATAAATAAATAAATTTGCAGGTAATTTTTTTTCAACTGCAGCCCAGCTGGGACAATAACAAAAAAAGGCAACTTGAATAAAAAGAGGAAGAAAAAGCAGCTGTGTTTTCTAGTTATTTTGTCAGCACGTTCCCAGCAGACAAAAATCCACCTCCAGTTTGTTACACATTTATCACACACCAACATAAAAGGCCATGCTACAGAGCAGAGTTATTTATTTGCTGGAGCTTGGCAGGGAAACATCACCGGAGGCTGCCTGGAGGCAGCACCAGAGCCTGGGGCGTGACCCAGGAAGATGCAAAAGGACTGCAGAGCACAGGGAATTGTAGGGGAAACTCTGCCAGTGCAGAGGCAGTGCCAGCCACCCTGCATCTCTCTCTGCCCAGATTTCTTAGAAGGTCTGACAGGAGAAAAATTTTTAAAGGATAATCAATAAGAGAAAAAGCTCTTTTCCCAAGAATGATTTATCCCTCACACAGGAGACCCTGAAGAGGTTTTGCTGTTTCCAGACACAATTAAATTTCTGCCCAAACTGGAGAGAAAAAGAAAATTAAAACCAAAGATTCACAGGGAACAGGGGAAGGAACTACACAGAGACGAAACCTCCAGGTATTTATTTCCCCTGTGAGAAGCCACCCTTCCTGAGCTGTATATGCAAATGTTCCCTTTTCTAAGATTCCACTCACCCAGGAAAACCAGTTAATTCCCAACACACCTGGGTGGTGCTCAGTAACTCAGTAACTCGTTGAGTCTGGCCAGTGGAGCAGGTACAGTCCAGGCTCACACAGATCCACTTTAAAAGGGTTTGAGGGGATAATGCTTGGAGCTGCTGCCTGTGTCTCGAGCTCCAGCACATACATTTCTATTAAATCAAATTCTGTAGCTCTTGCAGTAATGGCAAATGTCACCTTTTTTCCCCCTTCAGTGCACAAAAACTGTAAACTGGCATATTTAGGAAGAGACACTTGTGGCAGACAAGAGGATAGGACACAGGTTTGTCAGTATTCCCAACTCTGGAACACCCCACATCACAGGAGTAGCCTGGACGCACTCGGAGTGCAGTAAGATTTTCCTTCTTTTTTTCACTGAACACATCACGTGTGTCGCAATGCTTAAAACTCTCACACGTGCCTATACACAGTGACAAGCACTGCACATGGGACAAGCATTCCTGTGGAACAAGGGAAGCTTCTCTGGACAGCCCATGCCACTGCCTCACCACCCTCACAAAGAATCGTTTTTTCCTAATAGCCAATCAAAACCTACTCTCTTTCAGTTTGAATCCACTTCCCCTTGTCCTTCCCCCTTCCACCACAATACCAACACCACAATTGTCAGTACTGACAAATACGCCACACTCCCAACACAAAAATCCCACACTCCTACAGCAAAGGACACAGCGCCAGCTGGCTCCCACCTGGGGGCTACACTTGGTCCAGAGAATCTCACTGGAGTTCTCCTCCACCCTCTTGCCTGCCAGGAAGGTGCCGTGAATAAAAGAAAATAAAGGAAAACTTTCCTAGAGGCATTTTCCCGTCTCAGGTGACACCGACAGCCCCCAGCCCGTTTAGTGCCACACACCCAGGTCACCATTCACCCGCAGGCTTTAAAAGCTCAGCGTTTCTTCTATTTTCAGCAAATTCACAGCGGCCAAGGACAGGCATTCGGGACAGCTCCAGCAGGAGGCAACAGAGACCGCGGACCATTGGCATTCCCGCAAGAACATCACCAGGCTTTTCCAATCCAGGATTCGCCAGGTGAGCCCAGCGCGGCACTCAGGCAAAGGGAAAAGCAGCTCTGCAAGGCTACGGCACAAAAAGCTCCAGTTCATCTAGCTGAGCTTGGAAATTTGAAGCAGGGCCCAAGCGAGTCTCTCCCGGCCTGGATTCTGGGGGTGACACTCGCCAAAGGCTGCGACACAGCCCGAGACGCAAATTTAAACACAAAACCTTTACAATTCAATCACGGAACCGCAAAGGAGGGGGGCCCACTCACCTTGAGCAGTTTGATTTCCCTCAGGGCGATTTTCCTCACCGCCGCGTCGTCGTCGCTCTCCAGGAACTTCTTGACGGCCACGATCCGCCCGTTCTCCCTGTTCCTGCACTTGGTCACCACCCCGTAGCTGCCTTCCCCCACCAGCCCCAGCACCTGGTACTTGTCCATGGCCGCGGCGGGAGGGCCCGGGCCCTGCGGCAGGATGACCCGGGATGCAGGGACAGGACCGGGATGGAGGCACCGCGCACGGTGGCGCTTCCCGACCCAACGCGTCCGTTACTGCGGCAACGGCCCGCCGTAAAGCGCGGCCGCGCCCCGCCTGTCGCGAAAGGCGAGTGGAGACTCGCTCGGGTTAAGGAGAGCAAAAAGGCCCAATAAAAGGCCCCCAAAAAAGCCTTCAATCCATGAAAAATTCCGTGAGAAAGACGGAGTAATTCGGTTTTAGATGTCTGTGGCAGTGGCTTTACTGTGCAGTTTATCTTACCATCTTGGCAGTGGTATTCTCACATGTAATTTGCAACTTGACACCATGCATAAACCTGTTCCCTTATTTAAGATGAAGGAAAGCTGACGCATCCCTGTGGGTTTACTCATGGAGACTTCAGCCACTTAATATATTCTTAATCCAGCACCCCCTTGTCCTTTCCATCCAGTGGTGGATGTAGCAACCCACGATGGTCCTCTGCTAAGATTGACTTCTCACATTTTGGGCAGGAGTGGCATGGCAGGACACGTGAAGCAAAACACCACCAGGAACAAACTGCAGAAACAAAAGCATCCAGCACAGATATTCCCAATTTTCCCACTTCGGATTGGTGGCCTCTATTTCACAGCTGAGGGTACCGAGGGAAAAAAAAAAAAAAAAGTGCACCATTTCTCTGAAGAAATTTATGAATACCTATCAGGCTAGAATATTGCAACATTCCTCTTTGGGAAAGGAGCAGTATGCCAAAATGTCAACTTCCTGGAAAACGGTGTAATGAGGGATCATATATCCCAATAATATTTTCTGGAACCTTCACTGTGTTCCTCCTGGGTCACATCGATATGCTTCAACCTCTGTAATTAATCCCTGGTTGCTTTTACGTCTCCTTCACCCTCATTCTCTCTCCCTACATGCAATCACAGTAATGCACCTTTCCAGGCTGACCTCACATTTCCAGGGAAAGGAAAGCATCAGAGTGTGGTTGGCAGTGATGTATTATATTCCTCCTACCTTCTACTGGTCGTCACTGTTGTGGCAAGTAGCTCCTCTGGGTCCTGGCATCTGTCCTGCGCTGCTAATGGAGAGCGACTCGGAATCCAATTAACTCTTCCACTGCTGAGATTCTTTTGGGTCTGCTAAAAGAAAGGCGTAAGCCAGGTCATTTGACACCATTAACTTACCATGGACGAGGGGGAATGGATTCAAACTGAAAGAGAGTAGACTGCATATTCAATTGGAAATTAGGAAAAAAGTCTTCCCTGTAAGCGTGGAGACCCCCTGGCACACATTACCCAGAGAAGCTGTGGCTGCCCCATCCCTGGAAATGTCCAAGACCTGGTTGGACGGGGCTCGGAGCAAGCTGGGATAATGGAAGGTGTCCCTGCACACGGCAGAGGGCTGGAATGAGATGGGCTTTGAGGTCCCTTCCAACCCAAACCATTCCACGATTCAGTGTTTCCGCGGGATCTGTTCCTGTGTTTCAGTGTCGGCGCGGCGCTGTTTAAGAAACCAGAGAGGCCAAAGAATGAGAGAGGAGCCTTGCTAAACCACACAGAGCCTGTGCTCCAGGTCTGTCTGGCCGTCTGTAGCTACGTCGATGGCACTGACCCAGCCCGGGCTCGATGACTGGGAAGACATTCCCTTTTTCCACCTCGTAATAACAGGGACCTTGAACGGGATTCCTCTCCTTCAAAACGCGATTACTGGCGATGCTTTTTCATCCTGCCCACGGCAACCCCGGCACGTTTTCCTCCGTTCAAAACACGGGCTGCCGTGACACGACCCCATCTCCCATCGCCTCGGGGGACGCCAGGTTTGGGGCGGGATCCTGCCCGGCTGGGACGGTCCCGGCAAGGGGCGGGCTGATGTGGCCGATGATGCCGGTGCCAGGGGCGGTGCCGGCGTTGGTGGCGAGCATCGCCCGCCCCTGCGCAGCCATGAGGCTGTGCCGGCCCTTTGTTCCCGGGGGTCCGCGGCCGCCCCTCCCGACGGCCGGGCCGGCCTGAGCCCGCCGGCACGGAGGAGGAGCTGTTTTCCCACCAGGATGCGATGGGGAACTGCTGGGCGCAGTGGTGCTGCGGGCTGTTCTTCCGGAGGGATGCCGGCCGCATCCAGCGCGGCGGAGGGTGAGCAGGAGCCGAGGCTGTCTGTCCCTTTCCCCTCCCCGGGGCGGGGAGGTGCCGCGGGCCGGCGGCTCCGCCTTCCCCGTGGGGCAGGAGGGGGGGACAGGGTAGAGAGGGGATGCGGGATCTGGGTGCGCCCGGTGCCCGCGGCTCGTTCTTTTCGGGATCCCCAGCATCCCGGGCGGATGGAGGCGCCGGGAGCCCGCCGGGCTCCGTGCGGTTTGTGCGGCCGGGGCTCATGCGCTTCCAGGGTCACAGGTTCCTTATCACCGCCGGCGCTGGTGGTTTTCCGGCAGGACGTGCTTAGAGAGGTTTCTCGGGTCAGTCGCCAAAACCTATGCAGGCGGCCGTGCTCCTGCGAAAGATGGAAAAACACCCGGTTTTCTGCAATGTGATCTCGTCTTCGCTGTGACTCAGAGGCTGAGACGCTGTTGGGATAAATCAGAATGGTTCAGAGGAATTCTTGGAAACGTGTGACAACCTGTTTCGTTCTGCCACAAACCAGTTCGTGGAAAAGCGCTGTGCAAACATTAAATGCTTGGGGTTGTTCCGTATACTGACCAGCATGGCATACCTACCTATCACTTATTTTGGATGTATTAGGATAGAAATCGTTCTCAGCAGACATGCTGAGTATTTTACATGATGCAAGCTCGTGGCCTCTTGCTTCACATCAGCTCTGGCAGGCGAGTCTCGCCTTCTGAAAGGCCTTCCAGACAAGCTGCTTCTCAGAGACGGGGGTGAAAAACCAGGGCAGTGCATGTCGAGGATACCTGCTTGTATTTTTAGTACTCCACCAGAGGGGATGAGAACACCTCCAATGCCTTGACAGCTGGCACTGAAGTATGAGTTTGTTGTGCTTTGAGAACACCAGGCAGTACTTGAAAGGTTCTTCCTGCACATGTGTGTTTTGCTGAGTCTCCTTCCACATACCGACATCCCTTTTTTTAGCGGGCAGGGTAGTGACAATCCCTGCATGTGTTAGTCCAGCAGCAGGCTGTCCTTACCAGTGAAACAAATCTTACTGCCCGCTGTTTTGTTGTCCAATTGTTCAGGTGTTGCACAACCTGCAAGTGAAGGTCTTAGGTATATAAAAAGTACAGAGAACTGCTGGCCTGTGTTGTTCCGGTCAGATTTGTTTTCCGGGTTGTGACGGTGGTGGTAGTTCACAGAGCTGTATCGGAGTGCTAAAGGTTATTCTCCTTCCATTAAGCAGGGAATTGTATTAAAAGCAAAACTGTAAAATGTGTCTTACTACCAAGTTTGCAAATTAGATTGATACCACATCATCCACATTTGGCTGTTTCTAGAACACCATAATGTAAAAATATAGCTTATCAACTTAATGATTATCTTAATCACTCAGATCCTACCCCCACCCCAGCTTCATTATTTTTAGATGCTCCGAGATCTGCCTGTAAGAAATAAACTCCTAACTGAACAACTAAGTATAGAGCTTTTAGTAAGTGTTTTAATATCCTGCAACACTGTAAGTTACCTTTGCTTGTAATTGAAATATATATATATATATGGAGTATGTATATATATATATATATATACATGTATGAAAAGCTAGTCTTTTTAACAGCTTCAGATCTTGGAAGATTAATCTGACTGTCTCTACACATCCTGTGACCTGTCAGCTGAATGGTTTTCTCCAGGAACTGTCCAACCAAAAGGATTCTCAAGTCTTAGAAAACAATGGAAAAGTAGAGCTTAAAGGAGAATGATAAAAGGTGTAAACATTTCAATAGGTTGCTGATACTTCACTTGAAGTTTTGTATAGGGGTGAAGGTGATGGGTCTTCTGTTTGTGTCCTTAATGACCTCAAGCTTCCACAGTTCTGGGATTTATGGGCTCAAACTCTGGCACAGAATTAGATCTTCTGGGACTGAGTCCCTGTTCAGTAAGCAGCTGAAAGAGTAGTTTTTCCTTTTCCAGCTGTTGGGCTCTTTGTGATTACACTTAGGGAGTTTGCACTGCATTTAGTTTGCTGTTCAGTTCTTGCAACCAAGCTGGCTGGAGCTGGAGTGTCTGGGAAGTTGGAAGTAATTTACCTAAAGCCTGGTGCTGCCAACTGGAATTACACGTTTGTTAAAAGTGTAGATAGCCCTGGAACAATTTCCCGTTACAGTGTTATTAAATGAGATTCTTAATGGTATTGTCTCCTACACACCAAATTACAGAGAAGGGCAGCAGTGAAATTGCTCTAAGTGTCCATGCCACATGTCCATATTATCCTTGCCATGTAGTCCATGATTTCAGGTGACCTTTCCTGTCCGGTTTCACAGCAGTGAATTCTCTGGAAACGGTTCTTTTGTGGCAGGAAAGGTTGTGCAACAAGGAACCAGTGGGTAGTGCAACAAGTTGCCAGGGGAGACGTTCCCTGAACTGGCTTCCAAAGAAAAATGAGATGGAGATGAAATTCCATATGGTTAAAATAATTCAGGCTTTGGCTCGTGTGCTGCTTTTGTTACTGTCAAAGTAGGTGTTGGTTGCAAGTGCTGAAAGATCTTTGGTGCAAGTGTAGAAATCCCTGAGGCCCTGGGTTCACTCCTTGTACCAGTCAGCATTTGCAACTGGAAACCCTGGTTTTTGAAACAGTTCGATGAAATGGATGTTGTACTGAAGAATGTTTACATTAGAATGTTCTTCTGGATGGTGGCCAAACCTCCTTGGCTAGGTAAAAGTGTATTCAGGTAACTTAATATTGTGTTGGGTTTTCTGGAGGACAGGGCTAACTGTCCTCTGTAAAAGAATTAAAATAAAATAGGAAGAATTCTGAATAAAGAATCAAGGAAGAAACTAATTGCCTGTACAGAATTAGAGCGTGATTTATATATATATGTATTTAGTTTTAAAGTATTGCCTTGACCTCTTAATGAATGTTTTCCTTTGAGGCTCAGCCTTCTGGATGTGCCAAGCTGTTAAAATAAAACGTATTGTTTAACACTGGTGAGGTACAAGCTGCCAGGAAAGAGTTAAGTGCCAACAGCAGCAAGAGTTAAGTGTCAACAGCATTTTCAGAAATGGCCTGGAACAATGTTTTTCCCAGGAAAAATGTATTAGAGGGATTGCAGAACATGCTAATAGTCTGTAAATGTCAAGTCCAGCATCCTGACAAATGATTTCATCTCACAAGGGCTTTTGTTTTTTCCCCAGTTCTACACAAGATGTTTACATACTTTTGGCTCTCTCTGCTGTAGTAGCGATGCAGAGCTCCTCTTAATAAGTCACCATGTTAAATACATGAAGGTTTTGTTGTTGTTTCGTATTTAACACATCTTAAAATCTATTTTAACTTCTCGGGCTCATTTACCGTCTGCTGTGTATCGAAGAGTGTCCTGTAGTCTAACTGTAAAATTATTTTTCCAGATCCAAGTATTTTAGAACATGTTCTACAGGAGAACACTTCACTATAGAGGTGAGTACTTTTAACATTTTTAGCAATTTAAGAAGGAGTGGGAAAAGATGAATCCTAGCAATGCCTTTAACACTTTTTGCAGTTGATGAACACTGAAATTATTCCGGGATATTCCAGCCCAAATTGGTGCTGGAGTTACCTGATAGTTTGCTGCATCTGTAGTCTACTTTGTTCACTACAGAGGTTCTTTCCCAGCCTCCAGATACAACTCCTTTTTGCCAAGGGTAGTGTAAGGTTAGCCAGGAATAACCTGGTTTCCTTTCCCTGGCTGGTTCCTGTGCTCTGGAAGTCCTAGACCAGCCAGATTGCCCCCATTACTGAGGATAACATTAATTAATTGTATTAATGCTTTGGCTGTCAATCAAGAAAGGAGTCAGATGTGTGTGTACAGCGGGGGAAATCTGTTTTTGTGCAGAACCTCCCGTTGTGAGAGAGTGTTCTTGCCACAGGAATATGACAGGGAAAAGGAGGTATTGTTCTCCTCCCAGATTTTAGGTCAATAAGGAGTCTTGCTGTAGGTGCTGACCTCTGTGTATGTGTCTGGTGCACTGAGGAGATTTAAGGTTGCTATAGGGAAAACAGTACAGAGGATTTCTATTTGCTTTTTTTTTTAATTTATGTGACAGTTGAACTTCTGCTGGATGAGTTTGTGTAGCTTTTTAATTAGGATTCTTCTCCTTTTAGGAGACTGTAATGTTTAAGACAAGAAACACTGGGAAGAAGAAAGGTCCAACTCTAAAAATAAAACTCCTCTGAAAGTAGGATTAGAGCACCATTGTTAGAATTGGAATAGTGTTTTTACAAGACACTTAAAATATGCAATTGTATTTGCTGTATGTCTTTAGTGATTTGTTATACTGAATTGTAAAAATTATTTATTTCTTTTTCTCTGCAGTTTGAGAACCTGGTGGAAAGTGATGAGGTGAGTACCTAGGGCATCACGTGAAACCTGCTTGTACAGTCCTTTAAAATGGCTCCAACATCTGAATCTTCCTCCTATTTCAAGCTGAGTTGTAGACATAAATCACAGGGTTTGGTTGGTTGGGTTTTTTTACTTTCAGTTTTCCTTGCACTAGGAATATGAGTTTAAGACTTTAGATAAAGTTCTAAGAGATTGGTTTCGGGGAGCATGGAAAATAACCCATTGAGGAAGGGGGAATTACGGACATTGGGAAGAAAGAAGGGAAGAGGTGTGGGGAAAAAGTGTGTTTGAGAAGACTTAAAGGAGAATTTGCTCCTGGTGTAACTCCTGGATAAGACTCAGCAAGTGCTCTCAGTCTGAGAACAGAAATGGACCTGGGTTGCTTTGCTAAGGGAAGTTTTGGAAGCACTCTGTCTTTATAAAAATCAGACTTTTCTTTTTCATTTTTATTTTAACAGGGGGAAAGCCCAGGAAGCAGTCACAGGTAAGACTTTGAGACTGAGGACTTCTTCCCTCTCCTGTCCCACTGTGAATATTAAACAAAATGGAGTAAAGGAAAAAACAAGGGACAAAAGCAGCTAAGGGGAAAAAAAATGAGATTTGGACTGCAGCGAGGGTAATGGTTCTATTCCAGTAGTTCTGTTAGCAGAGACGGTTTTGAGAATACACTTTCTATAAAGATATAAATAATATATATTGTGAGAGTGGGGAGAGACAGCATTGTCCTGAATTAACTGGAACTTTCAGGATGACCAGGCCACAGGCAGAGCCTGTTGGATCTGCATTAGAGGACTGGTCAGGAAGGACCACACAGATAATGTTGAAGTGCAAATGAGGGTTGTCGTGCATGAATAATAGATGGAGCTTTTTTGTGTTTCTCCCATGCTTCCAGGCCTCTGACTGAGGAAGAAATTGCAGACCTGAAAGACAGACACTACGACTCCATTGCTGAAAAGCAGAGGGTTGTTGATCTGAAGCTTCAGTCAGAGGTAAGTGGTTACAGTGACAGTATAAATAGTTTTTCTTCCAAAAATGTTAGCATCAGCCACGGACACCGGGAGGTTCCATTCACATGGAACAATTGGGTTTTGTTCATCAGTTACTATTTTTTAGTCTACAAGATTCACAAATTCCTTCTTTTCACTAGCCTCTTACCTGAAAAATGGAATGAATAGGCTGGGTCTGTGACCAGGATCTCTTAAATCTGAGCCTTTTTTAGTGGAAGACCAAATGGGGAATATTCCTGATTCAAGTTTTCTTGTGCTCAATTTTCTCCACAACTTTCCTGAGGAAAAAGACACATAATTCGTTATTCTGTTTTAGTGTTGCAGCAGTTAATGGAATATGATGTGGAATACAATGTAGAACCTGAATGAACTTGAATCTGAAGTGCACATGAACTATGGAGCTGAAAACCTTTAAATCTTTCACTGTGCAGTTCATGATAAAATAGAAGAAGCATTACAGCAATTCACTAACAATAAATGTTTATTCAGTAGTTACCTAAACTTCTTGGGCTGTTTGGTTGCGGGGAGGGAAGCTGTTAAATTCAGTCAATGCTTTAGCTGTAGTCGATTTTGTTTTATTTTAATTTTCTAGTTGCTTTTCTTTTGTTTCCTTGCACTTATGGCTTTATTAATAGGAAGATAGATAGGTTCTGCTTTTGTTAACCATTACTGTTTTGTTCATATACAGTTAGCCTTACAAGAGGAGAAGTTAAGACTAGAAGAGGAGGCTTTATATGCTGCACAACGTGAAGCAGCCAGGGCAGCAAAGCAGAAAAAGCTCTTGGAGGTGAGGGGAAAAAGACCCCAATATATATGAGAGCCTCTGTCCTGTTCCCATGTATGCAGACTTCCCTGATATCCTTTCCATCTCAGAGGACCTGAGGAGGAGGAGGTGGCTTTGCCTTGAAAAGTAGATAAAGAAGTACAAGACTTGAAAGTGCAGCTGCTTGGAACAGCTGAAAATCACCATAATTGTTTGAAACAGCTTCTGTCGCCGAGTATAGATTTTGAATGAGTTATAATTTTAGTCTATAATTAGCTTTGCACTCTTCTTATATAATATGTAGAAGTTACTGATCTTAAATGTAAAATGATCTGTGATGGCTCTTGGTTAAAAACCCCCTGAAATTAAGCACAATTGTGACATCATTTAGACTTGTAAAATGTACTTTATATATTTGTGCACTGTATTGTTCCTTATCTTTGTGCTTTGTGTTCACCCTGCCTTGGAGTTTTCATCTGATTTTTATGCCACTAAGTATAGCTCTCATTTCACATTTCTTTCTCTCCCCTTGCCACTTGGTGTGGGAGGGTTAATTCTTTCTGACCTTTTTGCCTGCTTTTTTTTTTTCTTACCACTTCTGATCTGTAGAAGGGCAGCAAAATATTTTTTTTTTTTTAGTGGTGTTAACTGGTTTTTGTAGAAGTTCTGTGCAAGAAATGCTGTATTTCTTGTCTTTCAGTAGTTTTAATATGCACTTCTCTTAGTCAGGACCTAAGATAATATGGATTATAGAGATTTTAATTTCCTCTTCGTGTAAAATTAGTATCACTTATCTCCTGCTCAAACACCCTCCTCAAAACCCATAAGGATTATAAGGGTTTTAAGGAAGCATTTTTGTCCAGATATACATCAAGCACTTAGCCCTTCTAGATAAACTGGAAGCTATTTTTGAATGCATCACTCATCTCTCTGCTGTTTGTGGGCACAAATGGGAAAATGGTTTTTTTCCTTGGAAGCATGGCCTCTTTTAAAGCTCATTTGGCTTGCTGATTTGCCCTACTAAATGTCAGGATCCGTAACAGCAGGGAATTTTAATATGTCCTGGAACTGGCAGTGCTGGATATTGGGATGTGACCTGGCAAAATGGGGAGATAATCTAAATTGGGTATTATGTGGGTATAGGAATCCTAAAAGAAAATTGTTGCATGTGTCAGTAATTGATTTTGACAGATTTGTTGACTGTGTTGTGCCAAATTTCTGTCTGTTCCTCTCTGCATTTCTTGAGTCTTTTCACCCCTAACCACCACGATGTGTTATTTCTACTTCTGCTTTTTTTTTCTCTTCACTCCCCATTTACTCATTTCAACCTGCAGTTATTACTGTTTAAATACCCAAGATGCAAAGTGTGCCAGAAAACGAACTCACCATCATCATCATCTTGGGATTGAAAAACACCAGATCCAGTGCAGCGACCTCCCCACACCTGAAGCAAAGAGCAATTCTCAGATGAAGTTGACATTAGCAGAGTTATTAATATTTTGGCCCTGCAAGGCAGCAAAGATGTTATTAATATAGATGAAGCACTTAGTGCTGATGGAGACAGCCAGAGGAGATGGCAGTACTGCTTTGCACAGGGATAAAAGGATTTGTAGGAAATACTCATCTTTCAAATGGCAGGGTGGCTTTTCCCGGGCACGGAACAAAAGAAATCAAACATCACCCAGGTGTTAGTTGTGCACTGAAAGTACTTTAAGAAGACAGGACGCAAGACAGGTGCAGTCATGGCTGAGGTGGTGTCCACGTTTCTAAAAACTGATGGGGTTTTTTTTTTGGGGGGGTGGTATTTGAAACAGGATTAAGTGTTGAGAAGCTCTGTTTTGAGTATTCAGCTTTTTCAACGATTCGCTTTTCTTGATAGCAACGTAGGCAGCACAGGATAACGCAGAGAGCACATGCTGTTAATAATGGAGAGTTCCAGAGGTAAGAGACCACATTTCATTCATGATAACTGAGAATCTTGCCTGTTTGCACTCCTGTTCCTCATCTGGAAAGTCAGGGGGTGTTTAGGATCCATTCTGGTTATCGCTGGAGTTACAAGGCTGCTGCGGACGGTGCTGCTCCCTGCTACTAAGAGATATTTACACACACACAAAATCCAGTGGTTGATTTCAAAAAGGTGTTTATATCTAAAATTTCAGCTAACATCAAAATATTTTTATTATTCAGAGCCCGGTTTTAAAAACCCAATAGAAATATGCTATTTAAGTGGTTTATAGAGTCTGCCTGTTTCTTCATTAATATTCCCAATTATATTTATTTATTAAATATTGAATGTTTTCATTTATAGTTTAAATCTCTTCATTCCCACCTTCTATGTTCAGTGGTGGTAAAAACAAGCTTAAAAAAAAACAAAGTTGAGAAATTTACAGTGGAATGGTGTTTGAGTTTAGAAAAAACTCATGCATGGAAGACAAGAGGGGCAGGAAGAATTTTGCTATGGAAGCACAGTTAGAACAGGAGCTGTGAAAACTGAGTAAGAACTGGCCAGATTTTAAAAACAAAGGACTGCAGGAGCAGGGTTTTAATTCATTACTTTAAAATATGAATTGAAAATTAAGGGGATTTTATCTAAAGTGAAGAGAGGGGAAGAGTTGTTTTGAGTTAATTAATTTTTAACTGAAAATATCAATAAAAATGGAGCAGAAGCACAGACTGGGAGAGGATGTGATGAA
This sequence comes from Cinclus cinclus, assembly GCF_963662255.1. Classification (NCBI taxonomy): domain Eukaryota; kingdom Metazoa; phylum Chordata; class Aves; order Passeriformes; family Cinclidae; genus Cinclus; species Cinclus cinclus. The sequence goes on along the minus strand of NC_085050.1, from coordinate 72,387,931 downwards.
CAGGAATAGAAAGGCATTTTGCAGATGATTCTATAAAAGAATTTAGTTCAGGGTGTGTGTGCTTTGTAGCACAGAGCTGGGGGCTTGTGGATTAATGTATTTTTTTATGGCACCCTTGGAGGTTTCTAAAGCTAAAAAAATTGCTCTTGCAGCTCTGTGGCAGAGGAAGATCTTGATCCTTTCCTAAGGAATACAAAATTCCAGTATGAAGCATTCCGAAGTAGTAGTAAGTCTGCCTTTCCTTAAGCACATCTTCAAATGTTAAGGGACTCTGAGGGGCACAGAGTGCTGCTGCTTTTTCTAGATAAACACAAGATTATTTCTAGCTTTATGTTTACACACACAAATATAAGATGTGTGCACACATATCTGTAATTTAAAAATCTGGTAGTTTTTTTATCTGATAGATAAAAGGTAGTGGTGAACATTTCTTGTAAAACCAGACCCGGTACTGAAGATGCAGATGTGTGTTTATAGCTTTTTTTAATTATTCCTTGGCAAAGTAATTAGAAACATATTAATGCCTAATTTTTTTTTTTCCTAATGAAGTGCAAGAGGGAATTTGGCAGCTTGTACTTAAAAATTCCACCAATAGTTTAGAGGAAAACAATTTGATAAGCTTTTATCTGTAAGTTTTGGTACATGATAACCACTAAGGTAGAGGACTGAGGGCTGTGTTTCAGGACATACTGTCAGTAGTTTAGTTTTTTTGGGGAGGGGAGGCTTGATTTGGGGTTTGGTCTATTTCTTTACAGGTCTTCATACAAGATCAGTTTAGAGCTTATTAAATTCCTTTCTAGTTCTAATTAGGCAATATCTCAGTGATATTGATTATTAATAAGCTACTGATTACTCTTTGAACGGATGAAGTGCCTTTTCCAGCACTCCTGAGGTTTAAAGGGCCACAAAGTACGATGAAAGCCTGATTTAAAATTTTAATTTTGCATGTTGAACCTGAAATTCAAGTACATTTAAGAATTAAAAATACATTATGGCTTGTTTTTTGGTTTTTTTTAATAGGACTTTCATCTGATGCCACAGTGCTGACACCCAACACTGAGAGCAGCTGTGACTTGATGACCAAAACCAAATCAGTGAGTGGGAATGATGACAGCACCTCCTTGGATTTAGAGTGGGAAGATGAAGAAGGTATTGATCTTGCATTTCAGCTTCATCCTGAACTCAAAATTTAAAAGATGTTGACAGTTTAAGCTATGTTCATTGTAAATTTGCTGTTTTCAAAAGGGAAGTGATTTAAAAACTTGTTTCTGATAAGAATTTCTCACAAGTTTGTAATGGTTAAACTGCAAATCATTTTTACTGAGAAAAGTCCTTATTTTGATAAATGTGGAGATAGCCCTAATATTGAATTAATTCATTTGAATACTCCAGTAATCAAATTAATTCATTTCCCTGCATTTTGTGGAACTGACTCGTAAACTCCTGGCAAAAGGAATGGTAAAGAAATGCTGCCCTCTCATGAGCCAGGAGCAGAAGGAAGAGCTTGTTCTTCCTTTTAAAATGTGGAAGTTGGTCAGGAGTCTGACTTAAATATTTTGGGGAAAACGCTTATTACTTGTACTGTAACACTCACTGGGAACTTAGATCTGCATCCCAAGGAGTTTCCCAGCTGTCCTCATTGCTGCTGTTACAGGTGTTTTCTGTATTTCCTCACTGTTACCAATACTTGGTTTTACTTACTAAACCTGCAAAAGCTCTTAGTTGAAAGTTTATCCCAAATGTTAAGACCTTGACTATTGAAAGGCTCACCTAAAATAAGCAAGGGTTTGTTTCTTTTAACCAATCTGTAGGTGATTTTTTTTTTCTTCCACAAGAACATCTGTAATTACTGACAAAAACCAGTAAAATATTAGATGCCTCTGGGCGGTTTCCAGAACCATATTTTCCCTTTCCGGACAAACCCAAGACGTCTCCTAGACCGCTGAATCCAGTATCTGTCCAAATGTCACCCTTGTTTCTTCTAGCAGAAACGTAAAAGTCAGATGAAAACTCACAGAGGACGTGCTCCTCACACGCGTGTGTCTTTAAACACCAGGCATGAACAGGATGATTCCAGTGAGGGAGCGCTCCAAGACGGAGGAGGACATCCTGCGGGCAGCGCTGAAACTCAACAGCAGGAAGACCGGGAGCCACCCGGCCTCGGCCTCCGACGATTCCAACGGGTTGGAGTGGGAGAATGACTTTGTGAGCGCCGAGATGGACGACAACGGCAACTCCGAGTACGCCGGCTTCGTCAACCCCGTGCTGGAACTGTCGGCCTCCGACGTCCGGCTGGATTGCGAGCACCAGGACAGGTAGTGAGCACAGCTGCACGGCCCCTGCCCGTGCCCGAGCGCTGGGAAGGGAAAAGGAATGCACAAAGCCAGCCTGCTCCTCTGCGAGCCCGCTTCCCTTTCTCTCCACGCGCGGATCCCGTCCGAAGGGATTCGGAACTAAGTGCAATTTTATCGGCTACCTTCTCCACTCTGTGAAAACCGGGATGATTCTGTCGCGTGTATTTCTGGATATCTGGGTTTAATATTAAATTGTCTGCACTAACTGAAGCTTCGTAGCTTGACGTTCTATATTTTAACTTGCCTTTTTTTTCTGGACAATGTTTCTGTTGGTGTTGGTTTAAAATTCATCGTTGGCCTAATATTTATCTCAGAAACAGTCTCGTATAATTTATTTAATACTTGAAGATAGAGAAATCATTTCAAAGTATTTTTATTTCTGGCCTGTGCTTTTTGACTTGCTCTTCAGCTGTTTAGAGGGTGCAAAAGTAAGAACTGCAAAACAAATTTGACACATGGCAAATTGCAGATTTTCCCTGTCTAGGTTAAAGTCTTCCTAGTCTTGTGTTGTCTTTTTTCCATTTATTTTTATTTTTTAAATTACTTTATGCTAAGCACGGTTAACCTCAATGAACATAGCAAAACTCAGCAGGTTAGCTAAAATATTGCCTTGTATAATATGCCAGACTTAGTAGGCGTGTGCTAGATAGAAAATCAAAAATAAAATAAAATACAAATTCTCTACGTGTCAATAAAATGGGAATTTTAACCAGTGGAGAACTGGGAGGACCAAAGTCTTGTTTTCCCAGCCCCCCCTGAAGAGACCAACGTTCGTTACTACATGGTCCTTTAAAATTCTTCAGTTGTGAAAATTTACAATTCCACTGGACCAGAACAATTACTGAAAAGCAACGTTCAGTGGGCAAACTGGGGGAGGGAAGAACAAGAAGCTAAAGACTGAATTTCTCTATCTGCATTTTGAAAAGAAAGAAGAAAAATTTGTGTTTTAACTGTGTGTTAAAAGTGCTCTGCCTTTCCTGTGCCTCTAAAGTGGATGGTTAATCCTGCCAATACGGGCTGAAATCCAAGGAAGTGTTCAGACTGCACCACTGCTGTCCTGGGCTGCGTGGTCTCCCCCTTACTTTTTAACAAAAGAGAACCTGCAAAATACTTGCAGATCTCAAGCCTTCTTCAAGTTTCAAATTAAAAGCCATTCTACTCTGCCATTATTTTGTGTAGCTGTCTCGTTTTTCCATGGAGAAAGGGTGACAGGGTCTAGCTCTATTCTGGAGTAAAAGGAACATGTTGTGACAAGTGATGAGCCTGCACTGTCACCATCAGAACTGAATTTGCTGGTCAAAGTTGTGTCGCTGGTTTAGATTATCTGAAACTATTTGGAATATTTGGGTCATTGCAGTGTGGATAAGGAACAAAAAAATACTGCACACTGGGAGTAGGGATGTACAAATAACCTGAGAGAACAGAGAAACCCTGTTGGTAACATTCCATCTCTTCATTTCAGTTGTAGCTATGTCACTGAAAATATTTTGATGCCATTATTTATATTTAAATACTTGTAATGAGCTTTAAAGATCTGTACACTTCAAATGTATATTTTGGGTCTGGCCTAAGCTACTGCTGTGTGACTTCTCCTGGATATTTCTTTGTATAATATATTCCTATGGGAAGGAAGGCAACTTCCTCAGCATGTAAATAACATGTTTTTTACCTGCTGAAACTGTCACCTCCCCTGCACCAGTCACTGCTTTTCTCCTGGCCAGTGAACATGAGGTGACCTTGTCCTGACCATGCCTTGAGGAAGTCAATTCGCTGACAGTCCTGCCCTTGGGATGAACAAGCACTTAGGAAAAAGGAGGCTGACTCCAGCTTTTTCTGTGACAGGCATGCTCTGTAGCCATGGTTATTGACAGCATTTGCAGGGCTCAGTGCACCACACTGAGTGACTTTGAAGTGATGCTCCCTATTTGTGGATATGTGAGAAATGGAGAGATTCTACAAACAGCTCATGTGAAACAATTCGAGGGTACTGTAAAATGCGTATCTGTACAAATTTAAAAGTCATTAAAATTCTCAGCAAGTCTTACTTATATTTGGCAGTGTTGCATCTGTTGATGGGTATGTGGCACCCATGTCAGAGCCCTGCTGAATCCCACAGTGTCCTTTTTTGGGAACCTGATGCTTTGGAAGGGAAGCTCAAAACAAGCTGCAATAACCTGAGAAAACCTGAGGAATTTGGAGTGTGGAGCCCTTCTCCTGTTGGAAATGAGCAGCTGTACCCTCCCCCTTCAAAGGTGAAACAACCTTCCTTTGGTAAATCAACTTCTGCTGGTCGGATTAATGTAGGAGACTATTCATTTTTTAATGTGTATTTTACTCAGCTGATTCTTACCTGAGGTGAATAGAGCTGTGCAAGTCATTGTTTGGAAACCACAGCCTAGTTCCAAGAGTGGAAAACATGGCAACAAAGCAATTTTGTCAAGGAGGGGATGAATAGACAAATCCTACATAAGGCTGTGTTTGAGTTTCATTGCCTCTCCTATGGCTTTCTCTCACCAGTGGTTGGTTGCCTTAATCTCAGCTGGTCCTACCCCCCAGTTATAATTATGGTTTTCTTGAATGATTAATGCTGAAATGCATCCTAATAATTAGGGATGATAAAGTGGGTAATTCCTATTCTTCCCAGTGTGTCTTTCAAGCAAACTAATATCCTTGACAAAATAAAAAAGCCAAATGCCAATGAAAAGCTGACAAAGAAAAACTTGACTGAAACAACCTGAGAAATACTTGTCAAAAGACAAGAAAACTATTAGACAGATTTGGGTAGAGGAGAAGAGGTTAGAAAACTTCCTGGAAGTATTTAAGTAAATTCTTACCTTGAAGCAATGCCACTTGTGGAACGCCCGGGATAGTGACAGTCTCTTATCTGGATGGTCCTGGAAATAATTTTATTTTCCAAAAATTCTTTTAGATTGCAGCTGTATAATAGAGCAAATCCTTACCAGGGAACAAAATGCTTTTATTACAAAATTAATGTGGATTTTTATAGACCATGATCACTGATGCTACATATTTGTCTACACGACAAGCAAAAGTAGTTAACTTGCAAAAATATATATTATGTATGTTAATTAAATAAGTAAAAATAAAAAACAAACCTCGCTTTGAAGCGAATAAAAATGTAAAAGGACAAAGCGTTTCTAAGTTGCAAAATCTGTGAAGTTACAACCTAGGCTTGCAAATACTGTTTGGAATTTGGCGTACAAAGCAAAGCACAAATTATAATATGCAACAGGACAGTGTGTCATCCCTTGGCTGGGGCAAAAACCCTGCTGTGCACGCTCTGTGTTAATGCCTGTTAAATATCCCTTCAAGGCACATAGCCAGGGTTCTGGGATTGAACCTGCTGCCATGGATTTGAGTGACATCCTGTCTCCCACACCTTTCTGGGTATCGGAGAGCCTTTAGGCCTCAGTGAAGGCAGTGGCAGGAATCCATTTCTGTGATCTGGGATGCCTGTGCTGAAAACACCAAGTAGAGAAGACTGATGTGCAGCACCACCACAGTGAGCACCACCAAGAACACTGGACTGAGGTAAGAGCTGTCTACGCTGGAAGCTGTGAAGGCTACAAAACCTGATCCAGCCTCCTCCTCCTCCTCCTCCTTGCTAGCACAGCTCATTTTCATCAATCTCTGTGGGGCTTTTGCCTTGGGGAAGAAATAAGGCAGGAGAAATGCAGTTCTCGGGTATAGGCTGCAGGGATGGCAGGCGTGGCAGGCACCTTTCTTGTGAGATTGGTGCTTCAGCCAAGTGTAAGTGTGTCTCAAAATAATCCACTGACTCCCCTTCTTGAATCTCTGCTAGGATCTGGTAGTCCCCAAAACAGATGATGCACTTCCAGGGCAGGTCGATTTTGTTCAAGTGCCCCAGTTCTGTTTGGTTGACAGTCAGCTTTGTCTTCTTGCTCAAGTTCTTTATCTCAAAGCCGTGTTCCGAGGTGTGGAGCTTCCTGTAGAACTGCAGGGAGAACTGGATGCGGGAGACGCGGGTGTCCACCAGGTTGTAGCGGCAGACGCTGGAATCGCGGCCGAACTTGGCCGCGTCGTCCGCCCTGACCTGCTCGCGCTTGCAGAAGTTCAGGCAGCGGAACATCATCTTCTCCTCCTGGCCAGGGTGGTAAAAGGTCAGGTGGAGGCACGTCACTGTTTCCTCCGTTTCGGCTTCCTCGGAAGAGGTCATGATGAAAAGAGTCCCCAGAGCAAGAGAGCGGTGAAATCACGGCACGGAATCGCTGCCGAACACATCACAAACAAATTGGTTTCAGGGTGGCGCTGAAATACTCCCTGTGCCGCTCTGTGCTGGCTGTACACAACTTCCAGACAACTGACTGACAATAAATATGATGAAAGCACAGGAGTGGGAGCTCAGAAGCCACGAGTGACCATTGCTGCCGACAAGCTCTCCGCCAGGATCTCACAGGCAGATTTATCTTGGCAAGAAATATGTCATTCGGCAGATAAGATTTACCTGATAAGACTTAAAATGGAGTTAAGCAATACTGGCTTGACCTGTGTGCTCTGCTCTTGGTCTGTCCTGTGCCTGGAAGGTGTCAAATTACTTTTACCAACAGTCTGGCTGTAGGCAGTGGTAATTCAAATGTGCATAGAACACTCCTTTGGCTCTTGGGTCTGAACTGAGCTCTTGCATGGAAAATGTGTTTAGAACTGACTGCTGTGATGGCATAAAAAGTGAATGCAAAAGCTGGACTATCCACAAAACCTAAAAGAGGAATTGTCACTACCTCTAGCTATTTCCCCATTGTGTGTTGGAAAATCCCAGCCCTCTGCAGCACTGCAGAAGTGATAAAATAAAAAGCTTTTCTTGGGTTTGGTAGTTTTGTGTTGTTTTTTTAAGTTCTCCACATGCAGCACAGAGGCCACACGCTTCGAAATAAATTCTGTTCCAAAGACTGAGTGACTGCAGTGCATCCTAATAAAACCTGAGACTGCTCAGGAAAGGCTGCCATCTGGTTCTCTAAATGCAAGGCCAGTCTCTTCCTGCACTGAAACCGAGTCTTGAAAAGAATAGTCTTGCTATTTGAACGTAGAAACCAGCAAATGAGTTTTCAGTTACTCACCAGAGAAACATGTGAGCAGCCATTTAACTGGCATCACACAGTGCAGATGTTTCTACATCCAGATTGCAGTAGGTTCCCAACGTGTCTCACACAGATCTGGAGCTCACCAACTCCATTCAGAGCTTTATGAGCAGCTGAATCATCACTGCAATTAAGTGATGATTGTGTTTTGTGACGGTGGAGTTGACTTGTGTTTTTTACACCCTGCACACAAACACCAAGCATAGTGAATGGCGGTGTGCCAGTGCATCATTCTCTGTGCGAAACCTCAGAACCGCTTCCTTTGTGCCTTTAGCAGAAAACCAGCCACAGTTCTGACACAGCAGCTCAGCCACTGAAGCAGCCTGCAACAGCACAGATGATGAGCGAAACACGGAATTTCCAGCAGAGCTCACTTTAAAACAAGCTAGGAAATATCATCTGTGCTTTTGACAGCAATACAGACAGACACCCTGATAGCAGGTTATTCCTTTGCCATCTGTGAGACAAGCTGTGGCAGCACCATTATCAATCCCTCCTCCTCGTGGATTCCTCAGCCCTGGGATGCTGGAAGCAGCCCTGAAAGCCAGGAGGGACTGTTCCCGTGTCCAGTTCTGCCCTTCCTTGTTTTCCACCAGCGAGAGGGTGTTATAGGAGGTCATCTTTGGTGAAGGGGAAAACCACTGAGCACTTTCACTTTGTTCCCAGTTCAGCCCACAGAGCCACTTCTGTGCCTCGTGCCTTTAGCTGCAATGAGTGAGTTGGACAAATGGCTACATTCACCGAGAAACAACACCCATTGCTCGGGCAGCACCCACCGATGAAGCTGGGCCAAGGCAGCTCCCACAGAGACCGCCTCAGATCCACCATCACCTCAGGCATCCCCCCACGGCTGCCCAGCACGGCCTGAAAGCTCCATCGAGGCTGAACACACCGAACATTCTTCCACCTAAATGCCAAAGGTGCTGCTGCTCACTCGAGTGTTTTGGCCAGGAGAAAGAAACTTTCTGTAGGTTTTTCCCTCAGCTCTAAGGCAGCCGCTTACCTTGGCTGGAGTCAAGCCGGCCCCGACCTCACCTCATCCTCTCCCCCGGCGGGTGTCATTATCCCCACTGCCAGAGGCAGGAGAACAACGCGGAGCCCTAACAACATAGGCCCCGGCTCCCGGAGCAGGCTCGGTGCCGCTTCCTTACCCGGGATCTCCGGACCGAACCCACCATCCGTGGGAATTTCCTGCCGACATCCCGGCATGCCCGCTGATCCATCCCGCCCCCTTCCTTCCCCTCACGTCCCGGCCCGGCCGCCTCCTCACCTGCGGCGCCTGTCGAGGGCTCCAGCGGCTCCTGAGTCCCGGTAATTCCAGCGGGAAGCGCTGAGGGAAGCGCTGAGGGAAGCGCTGAGGGAAGCGCTGAGGGAAGCGCTGAGGGAAGCGCTGAGGGAGGAGCTGGGACGGGCGGCGCTGAGGCGGGAGGCGCCCAGGGCGCGGCGGGGCCGGAAGTGAAGCTTCTTTTAAAAAATAAAATAAAATGAAATAAAGGAGTGTTAAGCAATTTATTACAGTGAGTAACTCTAAAGGAATAGCCACAGGTGTGCCCGGGGTTTACGGGGCCATCTGGACAATGTGTTCAGAGCCGGGATCGCAAGTGCGCGGGCTCAGCTGTCAGGCAAAGTAATGAAATAATTCCGGTTTTACCCCCAAATGAACGCTTTGAGCAGTAAAACGCTTTGGTGAGCGGCGCATCGTGAGCGTAGCAGTTGTCCTGATGTTGATCTTCAACTGATTGTTTTACAGTATTTAAATATTTGGTAGTTTTCTTTAAATAACCGCAGTTCAGGTTCATTGCGCCGCCCTTGGGAAGTCACCTAATCTTTCCCTGTCTTTCGATGCTCTAAACCGATCTGAAAACTTTTCCTTTCTCTTACTTCTCTTTTTTTTTTCTTTTTTTTTTTTTTTTTTTTTAATCTCCGTTCACAAATCCCGAGACAGCCCTGGATTATCCTGTATCCAGCGGCTTGGTTTTTCCATATGGATCCGTGTTACCCCCCACCCCAGCACAGAACAAGTGGCGAAGCAAACCGGTTCCTTTTCAACCCAGATCCCAGATGTTCCCTGTCCTCCCTTCCCTGTGCAGCTTTGGGACTGGCAGGTGAGTACTGACTGCTTTGGCACGGGCGGTGCAGAGCTGTGTTGGTTCACAGAAATTGTTTTCCACTTGTTGGTTCTTTTTACACCTTCAGCAAACAGGTTGGGTTGATAAGTTGCTTTGTAGTTCTTGTGGGATAGCTTTTGTCTGCGTGCAGTCTAATACAGCTGTTCCATGGGCTCTTCTCCCCGACACCAGGAAAATAAAATAAAATTAAAAAAAAAAAAGAGATTAAACTGTGTTTTGCAAAAAGTTGTGTTGAAAAGCAGGGAAGGAAAGCAAACTCTCTCCCGCAGATGAAGGTCTTTTTTCACAGCAGGCAGGGCTGGGCCTGTGTGCTCCCACACAGGAAAAATAAAGTACTTAGCTGCTTTCTGGAAAAGCCAGAATTGCGCAAGCCCTGCTATTTATTGCATGTGTTGATGGTTGTAATTCCTGTCAGCCCTTTCTTACCCGAAAGAAAACGAGGTCATGAGACAACTTTTCTGAAGGATTACTTTGATACTTGTATCGAGTGAGGTATGTAAGGACCTATTTTTTTTTCCCCCAGGATTGGGTGACATTCAATTAGCTGCATATTCCTTTATTGTTTTATGATTTAAGTATAGCTCTGTGCGATTTTGTACTGGGGAGGGCAGGAACTGGATTTACAGCTTCTCTCTTCACTAAGTTTCTGGTCACGCTGCCAGTTTCAGGAAAACAGCTCCAGTTGTGCCCTTTATGAAGAAAAAAAAAGTGCAGGCACTCTGTGCCTGTGGGGATTTTGGGTGATCATGCTGCTAAAATTGTTCCATGCTGTAGTAGAGGTCATTCCAGTATTTCAATAACTTCTTCTTTTAGTTGAAATTTCTTCAGTCGAAACCGAAACTCCAGATAAACATGGTGTTTGGGCTAATTCAGTGTTTTTCAGGCTGGAAGACAGAGATGGTTTCGACATGGCTGTGGTGGTGCACTGTTCTTCTGACAACTAATTCCTGTAACTCCAGAGCCTACACAGGCAAATCTGGGAAATGGAAAAATGCGAGGGAATTTTACGTTGCTGTCAGTCACAATTGGCCTTTACACCTGTTGTTACATCAAAACTGTCGATGTGGTGCTCGGATTTGCCAGTGGGTTCAGGTGCAAAGGGTGACGCCACCTTTAAACGTTGTGTGTAATTCCCTTGGGTTTTCTTTTTGGTCACCAGCATTCCCACTCACCGGCGCAGCTTGTCCGTAGTGTCACCACGCGAGCGTTACAGCAGATGCTGTGACCAGCTGACACCTCTCGTGGGTCTGAGTGCACTGAGGGTTGCTGTTGAGGCAGAAATCTGCACAAGTGGAGCTTTCCTGCTGGGCTGGCTCCGGGCACGAGCGGACAGGAGCCGTGCGTTTCTGTGTCATGCGGGTGGCACCTGTGGCCTGGTGAGCTCAGAAGGCCCCAGAAGGGTGCAGGAGGAGGGTAGTTGTCCTGCCCAGCCCTCTTCATATCCCAGGTGTGTCTCTCTGAGGTGTGTCACTCTCTTTTTCTGGCTTTCCCTGGCATTAAATGCCTCAGTGGTGTCTTGTCACCTCTCATGTGTGCCTGGGCACGGTGCTGCCGTACCCACCCTGTCCCAGGGCTTGCTCTCTTTTGGGGTGACCCTAAACCATCCTTCAGGGACCTACGGAGTCACTGAGGAGGAGGTGAGTGAGTGAGAGCTGGTTGATGTAGAGCCATAAACCCCAGGCTGCTCACAGGCTTTTCTCATTCCAAGCCACCCAAGCACTGAGAGCACAGGAGTGGGAGCCAGTAGATGGCAATGTGAGACCGGACATGGGAAGAAAATGTTTGCTTTGGGGGATTTTTGTGGTTTGTGGTTATTAGTTGATGGTTGGGGGGGGGGAAGAGGGGGGAGTTTCTTTCCTTTTTCTTTATTTTTTGTTTTGAGTCATAAATTTAATTTTGGTAGTGCAAGAGTTGTCAAGACACTTGTAAGTTAGTGGAAATTATGGCATTGATACCTTCCAAGAGTTGGGACAGGCCTAATGGAGTATGCAACAACCTGTAGTGAGGTTCTGCAGTGAGGTGTTGTTACTGTGCAGCACCCGAGTGCCTCGTGTTCCAAGAGAAAAGAGACAGGCCCTTCCCGAAGGCAGGTGTACTCCAGAGATATCCCGTTGTATTCCACTGGATGTCAGTGTGAGAGGGAGGAGAGAAGCACGGGGAGGACGTGTGCTCCATGAAGTTTTAGCTCCCAGTGCCAAGAGCAGCTCCATTCCATGAGCAGGGAGATATTCCAGAGGAGGAAGAGAGAGCGCAGTTTCCCTCTGTTTATTTCCTTCTTTGCTGCCTGTCTACTCAGGGAAAAGAACTCTTCCACTTCTCTTTTCTTCTCACATGACCTGAGTAAACTGATGAGGAATCTCACCTTGACTACTGAGAAGTAGTCCTGACAAGATGGACTTTGTTTATGTCATTTTCCAAGTTCTCATTTTCATTTTTCATCATGATCTGCCCTTCGTCCTCCTTCAGAACCTCTCTGGCTTCTCCCTTTCTCTTTCTTCTCAATTTCTCTAGCACTTTCCTGCTGTTCTTCCCTCTCACCATCCTCCTGATTATTTTTCCTATTCCCTCTCCCTCCGCCTTTGGTTTGTTGTTTTTCTCTGGACCCTTTCTCCCTCTGCTGCAAAGGAAAAAATAATTTGTGCAGCTATTTTGATAGTGAGGGGATTGAACATTGCCTTCACCAGGCCCCAGTTGTACTGTGGAGGCTGAATCCACTCTCCTTGTCTGGTTTGACAGCTTTCAGACAGAGAAAATTTCACGTGCATAGTGCAGGCTGAGCACAGCCCAAACTTTCCAGTTCCCCTCATTGAGCCAAGAAAGTAATTTTGAACAATTAAAGATCATATAAGCTGTATTTTGCTGATATGTAGCAGGACCAGAGAATGTAGTGATTTTTGTTGTTGTTTTGTAGTTGTTTTTTCCCTTTAAATTTGTATAGATGTGAAGGTGTTGAAGATTCCACATTGTGTGGCAATAAAAGCAGTCCCATTATCTCAGTTTACAGCACACCAAGCTGTGAGCAGTGCAGCCTTACAGGTACATACATGACCATTTCCCTCTTCTTCCCTCAAAGACAGATTTGTCTGTGTCCCAGACTACTCAAGCAGCTTCCTTCCCACTCAGGGGAGCAGATGTCTGGTTCACCTTCACCTTTGATTGTTCTGGAAGCCCTCCCTTGGAGCAGTTGCTCTTGAAGTTTAGGGAAAAAAAAGGAATTTTTATGACTGTGGGCACATAAATTGGCACTGAGGGGTGGTGAAGGCAGCCCAGTGTCTCTTCCTTGTTTGCAGCCCCTTGCCTGGGACTCTGCTCTGTCCCTGACAGAAACTCCTGGGCATGGAAACAGCAGGATTTCACAACGCAGGGAGCACTGGTTTATGGCTCTGAGTATGGTCTCACAAGGGAACACTGTTCAATAAGCTTCAAAGTGATTCAGCCCTGGCATAACCGTGGCTGTGGCCACATGTAATATGGCCTGTAGCTCTTTAAAGAGGATTAGCCTTAGATCAGGGACAGCATTCATTGCTGGATTTCATGTAAAGGAGAATATGCTAATGAAATGGAAATGTCTTCAGCAAACATTGCATAATATTGGGAACCTCAAAACTGAGCATTGTGTCTTGATGTCTCTGCTGGGAGCCAAACTTCCATATTCTGGTCGTTGTTTCAAGAAAAACTGAAGTTTATAATATCACCACAAGCTCTCTGTAATAAATCAAGATCTAGTTTGCAGTTCTACAAGCAAAGTTAAAAAGATGGCAGGAAGCCATTGAAGATAACTTTTCAGACATTGCTGTGCTTTAATGATGTCATAGTTCTCCAACGGAGACAAAACCCACCACAGCTTAAAATATCTTCATTTGGGTTTTCTGCAGTAGGCATAGGCTTTGTTCGATCCTCTGTTATTTTCCCATCTGCTTTAGACACCATTTTTGGGTTTACAGGAGTTTCAGCGTCAGTCCTGCAGAGACACAGTGTTTCTGACATGCTTTTCTGAGCCATTTCACCTTTTGAGGCACTTTCTGCCTGTACATCCACCTCCACCAGCTGCCCAGCAAGCTTCACTTGTCTCTTCTGTCTCACCTTTGTGCCAGTCTTCAGAATGCTTGAGATCTAATATTGTGTGTAATAAAAGTCTCCCAAATGAGAGATGTAAAAAAAAATCTCCCAACCTTCAAGCTAATTGTCTGAGTCGAGGTGTGAAGGGTTTTGTGTGCAGATGTCATGGACATCTCTCAGAAAATCATTTCATTGGGAGCTCTAGGGAGTCACCATCCCCTTCCCAGCACCTTGGTTGTGTCAAGGAACCCTGGCTTCTCCATGAGTTTTTAGGCTTCACAGGAAATTTCTGCCCCTGATCCAAAGCTGCCTCTGTGCCTGCCCTTGGAGGTGTTGAGACCTGCTCTGGGTGATTTCTCCTCACACAAGGAATTCCTGTGAGCTCTGTCTCACCAGCCCAGCTCTGTGTGTGTGTGTGTGTGTGTGTGTGTGTGTGTGTGTGTGTGACTGTGGCCCGGAGTTTGGTGCCACCGATCCCAAATATAAACCCCAGTGAAGGGCATTAAATATCCCGATGGGCCCTTCTGTCTTTGTGCACTTCAAGTGCCTCATCCCAGTCTGCTGGGGCATAAAAGTGCAAAGAAAGCCTTTGGGAAGAGGATCCTTCTGGCTACACTTCCAAAACGTGTGCTTTCATTGCTTAGTCGTTTTTTCTTTCTGTGCGACTCCATATCTCAGGATTTTGTTGTTCTGAGATTTATTTTCTAGGTTTTGGTTAGGTTGTTTGTTTTTGTTTTTTTTATGATTTTGCTGTTTGGAGGGTTTGGGGATTTTTTTTTTTCTGTAGACTTGGAGGGTGGTGATACATATTCATGAAAGAGAAGTCTTTCCAGCCCCTGCCTGCACTGACAAAGACTTAGCTGTTTCACACAGCAAGCTGACTGGAATTGTGTGGGGCCTGCCTGACCAGATTAGAGCAAACAGCCAGCTTATTCCTCCAGTCGTCAGGCCTCCCCTTCCTAACAATTTCCCCAATTGTCATTTTGACAAGGCTGTCATTAGGTGATGGCTTCTTTTGGCCATTTTCAGATAAAGATAATTTCCTTAACTTCCATTTTATTTGACAACAAGTAGTTTGGGAGAGAAAGGAAGTGCTTCACTAGTTTATGGATTAAGGGTTTGTCACTTCAAAGGCATCTTTGATCTAAAAATATGTGCTGTACCAAATTCATTATGCCTTTTTTTCTTTTTCTTTTTTTTTAGAACTTTTTAATTTATTGATCTGCCCCTCAATTATTCTCTTCTTTTTTTTTTTTTTTTTAAACATCCCCTAGTAGTACTTGGGACAGCAGTGCTGAGGGAAAAGCACCCAAGTGGCCTCTCTGAAAAGTCATGACCAGGGCGAAACAACAGGTGCTTTTGTTCCATACTCTGCTTTTAGCCAGAGGTCCTGCCTGCTCCTGCTATGGCAGCTCCATTCAAAACTGGGAGACAGGGAATAAGCTTAGGTTTTGTGTTGGTCTGGGTCGCTCCTCTGGTATAACTGGCCTGAATCCATGGCTCTGCTGTAGGTTGGAGGTGGGTTTTGACTCCCTGAAACCCCTCTGGACACCTCGGTGTGGTGAGCAGTTGCTGTGGGGCTTTGGCTCTGTTCTGTGCCTGTGCTGCACCAAGAAATCCCAAACCTCGTTCCGACAAAACTAGAAAAGTTTTTTTTTGTAGCTGAAATGCTCTTCCACAAAGCACTGAGCTTTGGAGCAGGCAGGTGCAGTGGCTGTCGAGGGTGTTGCTTCCCAGACCCGAGGAAGGATGCTTGGAGAGGATTTGGGAATCCTTATGGGTCCCTTCCAGCTCTGGCTCCTTCTGCAGGGAGAGGGGTTTGAATATGGACCAGGAGTGGGGCTTTTCCTGCCTTAGCTGTGTCAGGCACTGGGCTTCACTTTCATCCCTGCTCTGCTTTTTAGGATCCACAGGACTCCATCCTTGGCTGCATCAGTGTCAATCCATGAGGGTAGCCTGTTATCCTAGCCCCACACAGGCTTGGGTGGGTCTGGCATTTCTCTAATATTAATATTAATCTGTTCTACCTTATGACTTCAGCCTTTTCTGTAGTGTTACCTCAGCATTAGAGCATCCCCCAAAGCACCTCCTTGCTGCTGGAGGCTGTTCTTGATCCCATTTCCAAACAGAAGCACTTCTGCTTTTTTTTTTTTGCTTTTTTTTTTTCTTTTTCCCTTTTGCCTGCTAATTGGCTGAGACCACCAGAATTTGGAGGACACAGATGTCACTGATAGTTTGCCTAGGGAGCACATTCATGCCCATCTGTTGCAGTCTAGAAGGCTGTTCATATATCCACAAGGCCTTCATTTAATTCTTGTCAGAAAGTAATGTAAATCCAGTTTACCTCAGAGGTCACAGCCAAGATTTATGCCAATGAGCCCCCTGCAATTTACACACACTGTAGTTGTATAGGATGAAAAGAAACCCTTTCATGTTGGTGCATATTAACAAGAAAGCTTGCCTTAGGAGAGGCTTTTTGATTGAGATTCTTCCTTATTTTAATACAGCCAGTTGGGATAGCCAGCTTTACCAAAAGAAAACATCTAATCTTTAAGCCAGAGAAGTAAACTAGCTAACTAGCTGAATAAAGCCCCTAGCAAATCTATTTATTTTTTAAAAAACATCTTTTTTTGCAAAGAAGGGTGAATGCTCTAGGAAAACACAAGCATGTGTGCACTGAAATATTCAAGGAAGCTGTATTTGCCTTCTGTGGAAGATGGTATTAACTCAATTATTGAAACCTTTGCTAAGTTATCAAGTGCATGTTTTCTTGTTCTTCTTTTTTTTTTCTTTTCTTTTCTTTTCTTTTCTGTTTTAGTTTTTAATCCCTCAAGCTGCCAAACCCAAAAATAAAGCCGAGCCTGTTATTTTTGACAGGGGTGGTGGGAAGGACTCCAGAAGGCTCATGCACAAATCTATGGGAGGGAGAGCAGCCGAGGGTGCTGTGTGATGTGCATGCTCCCTCTTACCTGCTGCAGGTGAAAACACCAGCCCAAATGTTCCATTGCTCTTCCAAGGACAATCTCCTGCAGTTTTTTCAGTCTCCCTGCGGAAAGCAGATGGAGGTGAAATTCCATAATGTGGAGTGAAGGTGAGACTATAACTCCAACAGCTACAACAGACCTAGCGCTGCCTCTGTGTCGTGGTTTCACCCCTTGTCTTTGCTTAGCAAAAATCTCTAACAGCCTAAGGAGCTTCCCCAAAAATGTGTGTGGCTTCATTAACCTCAGGGAAGCCGTGTGTGGAAAGGACACAGCACACCAAATTAGGCAGGAGGGAAAAGCTAGCAGTGCAAGTGGTGCAGGTACTTGAACTGAAAATGAACTGTTAGAAAAGAAACACTACGAAGTACTTTGGTTATTAGAATTGCTGTAGGAGCAGGCAGAGAAGAGCAGGATACAAAGATGGATCAGGATGTGCCAACCTGATTGCAAAAGGGTTTCAGAGCTGGGCACCTCATTTCCTTTGGGCTCAGTGTAGTTTGAGAGTGTTCTTTTTGTTTATGCTGGCTCTTCTCAGAGGGATCCTCCTCCCTTTTCCTCCTTCCTCTTCTCCAGTTTGCCTCGTCTGTAGATTTTACCTTCCAGAGGTTTTAGGCATGAAAATCAGTACAATTTGCACGGTGTCATAACGACCTGAGTGGTTTGGGATTAGGAGACAGGAGAGCAAGGCAGTGCAATGAAAACAGGGATCACATTCTAAGTTCCAGCGTAACACTTAAAATAATTAAAATGTTTATTTGAAAGTCAAAACAGCCTCAGTCATAAATAACTATCCATTCCTCGATTGATTGTGTCGAGTCCCAACCGAGAGCTCTGGGAATAAGGTTTATTTGCTCCCTGTTGGGATTAATCCATAAATGTAGTCTCCACATGGAACTCATCAGGTCTTTGCTTCCTCTTCATTAGTCTCTGCATGGAACTCGAGGGTAACCTGAATAAGATGAAAATTAGGATAATATATTATCAGAGAGAAAAGGTTTGGCGGTCTCTAATTTGTGTTTCAGGACCATAATGCTGTGGAAAATTTCCCAAATTATGTTGTCTGAGAAACCAGTGCTTGTTATCCTTGCTGCATTTGAAGTTTGAATGCAGCAATTACATCTTCTTTTTCTTAAAGCCTCCAGAGCTAATTGCAGTCTTAAAACAGCTAGATTGACTCCCAGGCTTCCTTCCATCCATGGCAGAACTTAAAATTCCTTTCTCTTGACAGATCTTTTGGTCTTCTAGCCCAAGGGCTCTGTAATGTCACAGTATGGCCCATTTCTTATTAAAGAGATCATTTCTCTGTAGCCCACCCAATACTTCTCTCCATCCCTCTTGTTCTGAACCCCAGCTCCAATTAGAAGGCAACCACAGAAATGTATTTTCCTATCCCCTGAGACCTGTGTAATATTTTTTCATCATATTTGATGCAAGGAGTTACTTTAATCCAGACTCCAATCAGAAATAGCACAGATTTTTTTTTTTCTCATCGTTTCTGTTTTGAAGTGTCTTAACAATTACATCAAGCATTTAAAAGCTGGTTCTGCCCAAAACAGGAGTAAAGCAGCATTCCTGTCACCAAGGAGTGCTTAAATCCTCAATCTGACACAAAATTGTTTTTATTATGTGTTTTCAAAGGACATTTTAAAGCGCGTGCTTAGAAAACATTTTTGCCCGGGCAGTTTTACAGCATGTCAAGCTGCAATTTTTACCACTTCAAAACCATCTCCTTAAAGTACCACTTGTTAGGATTTAAGGGAACTTTGAGAAAGCTGATTAGTAACCATTGAGAGGGTTCTAAAGGCCTCCAGAAGTTTTTGCTGTTCTGCTCTTGGGCTTTAGGCTCAGGTCCCGTGTTTCCCCAGGAAAGCTGCGTGCCTGGTTATTTCCCCCTCCCAGCTGTCACTCAACGCCACAGCTGGCACAAAACCCAACTTACCAAGTGGCATCTGTGTAAAGGATGCTGATGTGGTTTCAAGCTCTGTGGTGCATTTTAAGCTGATTTTATGATGCGAGTCATTGTCCCCCATGATGGCTCTCAAAAGCCCCTCTACCTTCTGAGTACTAATGTACAGTTTATTGCACTTTTCTCTTATGTTTCCAGCACTTCGGTGTTGCTGCTGTCGTAAATCATTATTTTACTACCCCGTGTCCTTGCTGTTTATTCAGTTCTTTGGGAAAAAAATGTACTTGAAGAAAAATCCCTTGCTTGCTGACATGCATAGATCACTGTTAGGGACCTGGCAGTTTCCCGGTGAGTTAAATCCTCCCAATCCAGGGAAGCCAAGTGCTGTACTTCCACAC
Source organism: Cinclus cinclus (assembly GCF_963662255.1). Classification (NCBI taxonomy): domain Eukaryota; kingdom Metazoa; phylum Chordata; class Aves; order Passeriformes; family Cinclidae; genus Cinclus; species Cinclus cinclus. Next base: position 72,368,984 of record NC_085050.1, on the reverse strand, counting down.
TAATTTGAGCTTCCCTGCTAAGCCCCGGCAGCTCTTTGTGAGAGTGGCAGCTTGTGTGGCTCACAAAGCCACGGGGCCCTCCTGCCTGCAGTAAAGACCCAAGGAGAGCTGGGCTTAAACCTCTGATTTGGGGCTCTGCGCTGCAACACAGACAAGTAGAGCACATCCATGAGCTCCCTTGGATGCTCCTGGTGCCATGTTATTTTCTGTAAAGGGAAATACCCTGGTGTTTGCTTGCTTTAGGGCATCTGCACTGTAAATTGTGCTTATGAGAAGTTTTGTACAGGCTGCGAGGTGGCGGCTGAGCACAGTCCTTCTCCAGTGTGCTGCTGCACACTCCTGAACCAGCTTCCAAGTCCCAGTTTCCAGGACTACTGTCCACAGCAGATCTAAGGCAGGTGTATATATGCTTGGTAGTCACTGGAGTGGGCTCCCTGGAAAATGAGATTTTTGAAAAATCAATTACACAAAGGAATGGGGTCCGAGCCAGATGGCAGGGATGCTTCATCCCAACCTGGGTGGTGCTCCTGGGATGGCTGCACACTCCTTCCCACAGGGCTGGGTAATCAGATAAATCAATTAGCAGATGTCAGTGCAGTTAGCAGAGCAAGCCACACTGGCATAGGTGTGTTAGTATGGCTACGCTTTTCCCTGATGGATACCCAGCAACTGGATCAGCTTGTCTGTACCTGGCTGGGGGAAGCAGAGGACTCTGCTTTCAGACTGTTGTTCCTGGGTTCAGGGATCTGTCCCTGACAGATCCTTAGGGAGAAAGGACCTTTGGGAACTAGGATGTGGACTTGGACCTTGCTCCTTGAGCAAATCTCGTTGTTGTGTCATTTTTTAAATTCATCTTTGTCAGAGACAGGTAGTTCAGCCCCATCTCCTGGGTGGACTTTGGACCATGCTGTTGCTTTGTCCCCAGCCCTGTGTCTGGCCCCATCTCCTTTTGCTCCTGATGGGAGTCCCTGAATGGGCCCTGTGCCTAGGGCATCCATGGGGATGTGATCCCAAGATCCAGCTGTGCTCATCCGGCTCAAACCCTGCAGAGGGTGGCCCTGGTGGCTCCTACTTGGGGCTAAAAAGATGAGCAACACTTTCTAGGTTTTCCTTTTGCTTTTATCCGTGACTCTGCCTCTGGCTGATCTTTTCTGTGCTTCCCAGCTTCTCTGATGTGCTTGTGCTCCTTCTCTGGGTCTCCCCTTTACAGCTACTTTTAAAATTTCTTCTTTCTGTGACATTTGTCTGCAGTCAGTCAGAGCCCCACTGAGTAGCTCCTGCCTCCAGGCTCTTCACTGCTGAATCCCATATTTTGCCCTGCTCCAGCTGCCCTTCCACTGCAGGCTCTCTGATCCTCTCTGCTTTCGCATGAGTGCATCTCTTTTGCCCTCTGCTTTTCAGTCTGGCAGCTTACTCCTGCTCAGTGCCGTTGAGAGCACAGCCTATCTGCCACCAGCTCCTGGATCCAGCACTCCCAGAGCCACAGCAGAAAGGGAAAATACTGCCTGGAAACGTAGCTGCTGAAGTGTGAGTGGTTTCCAGTCAGCAGAGCAAACTGTGCCTCTGTGTGTTGTCCTTTGCACTTGCTTCTTCACTACTATAGTGTTTCCCCAGTTTTAGATACATTTCCACTGAGGCTGCTCCTGACTATATTGCTTCCAACTGCAGGAACAGTTTTCTAAGTGAAACCATCATCAAATTGGTGGGGGAAAAAACCCCCGAACCCTAAATATTTATCTTGTGCTTAATTTTGGAAAGCTGTCTGAACGTTCTGGCAGGTACTGAGCCAGATGCCACTCATGGAAATGGTGGGGGTTTCCTGCATCACCAGTGGCACCTGCATCATCCTAAGCACCTGGAGAGCACTCACCCATGGGATGGCATCCCAGGGTAAAAGAGACAGTGTCCGTGGTCTGGGAAATGCACACAGCATGCTCCTCTCTGCCATTCAGTCCTGGCTGAGTGTGTGTGACAGCCGGAGCCTCCCAGGTGCAAAGGGCTTCCGCACAGCCCCGACTGTCACTTCCCTGCTTGGGATGTCATGGCTCCGTTGATGAGCCTGTCCTGTCTCCCTGGCATCCCAGAGATGTTCCCCTCACACACTGTCACCAGGACCCTGCAGTGATTTCACACACTCCTCTAATAAAGTCCTTGGAGACTGTCACGTATTTTCATGTATTTCCCCTATTATTTCCCCCTGCTTGAGCCTTTCGGATAATTGATGATACTTTAGTTAATCATTTTCCCCTTCCTTTGTTTGCCAGGTACCTCAGCCTCCAAGGGATCCTTTTCATTTGGACCCCGTGCGCTCTCCCAAGTAATCGATCACCTCGCGCCCGGGGACACCCAATTCACATCCCAGCGGGATCAGCGCTCATGAATAAGCAAAGCGCCGTGGCCGCGCTGCTGCGGGAGTGCGAGCGGGCTCTGGACACGCTCCTGGCAAAGGCAAAGGGAGGCACGGGCGAGGGAGAGCAGCGGGAATACCGCCGCTGCCAAGGTGAGCTCTCTCCCCAGGACAGGCGGCAGGACTCTGCCAGCCCTCAGCCCTGCCCTATTTTTCTTCTCCGGGCAGATGAGTGTCAAGGGATGCTTGGATTTTCGAGGCCATGAATGGGTTGTGGGCTGCAGGCAGGCAGGGAAAGAAGTCCACTTTGTTGCAGTGAATTGCTGTCAGTTCTAATTTTAGGCTTCAGTAAACATGAGGCTGTAAGGAACAGTTTAGTTTGGGAAGAACAATGCCCGAAAGTTTGCTGATGCACATAAATTTCAGTTATTAAAAAAAAAAAAAAAAAAAGAAAAAAGATAAAAAAAGGATGCAACTTCTGAATACGGGCACATATTTCCTCTCCTTTCATAGAGACTGGGGGAGGGCCCTCTCTATTTGTCAGCTTCTCCTCATATATTAAAGAGCTCATTGCCCGAATCTTTATCTTGTAAAATGTGTGTGACCTCTATAAGTGGTGTCCAAGAAAAACAACAACAACAACAACAACAAAAAACCCCAACCTTTGCAATATCCCTCTTGAAAGGAAAATCCATGCTGGCTAAAGGCTGGAATAAACAACCAGGATATGAAGCAGCATTTAGCAAGAGCTGTGCCAGAAGGATTCCTCATTTGTTCCAATGCTGGCGTTACCTGCTGAAAACCAGCAGCTATTTCAGCATCTCTGCGGCGCTGTTAAAGGAGGATTTATTATTTCCCAATTCCGGCGGAATTAAGGTTTCCCTTTGCGTGACACATCTGCGGCGCTGCCCGTTTTCCAGTTTGGTGTTAATAATGTTTAGTTTTGCCTTGCTTGAGTGGCTGGGCCATAACGTTAATGTGATCTTTAAAAACCCTTTGTTTATCCCGGGGCCGGGAGCCGTTGAGGAGATGTTTTTCTGACCATCCTTGTTCTTGCTGGGAGGTCAGCTGTGCCTTTTTCTGAAGCACCTAAGTCTGTTTGCGCTGGAGGGTGGCGTGTAGGTTTCTGTTATGGATACTGGAAGATTTTTCTCTCCTCTTCTTTTGTTTCCAACAAAGGGTACTTTGTTTCCTCGTAGCAAATTCTTTTAAGTTTTATTATGGCTCGGCAGAATAGGCTCTTGAACTCCTAATCAGGTAGCGCTTTTTTTCCCCCCTCATCCTCCTCCCTCCTTTTCTCCTATTAAATACCACAAAGTATGAGAAATAATCAGTTTAGTTCCAGATAAGGTAAATCAGTGCCCTTATAATCACTCGATTAGACACGGTCCTTCAGGTAAACTGCTTCAGGAAATGGGCGATCAGAGCCTCGAGTGCTGCTCGGGCTTTTCCGAGGGCAGTGTTCCCATCAGCTGGAAGAAAAATACCCAGCAGCGGGGTGGTGACAGCGACATTAATAACTGCTGGGGCTCTCTGCCCGGGCAAGGCAGGGCCCCGCAGGCTCTGGACTTTGGGGGGACCCTCCCAGCACAGGGGCCGAGGGGTTTTCCTCACCCCCCTCTCCTCCTGGGGCTGCCTTTGTTCCCCCCAGTTTTCTGAGACCTGCAGCGGGAAGGACTGAAAGCCAAATCCATAGAAAAATCCATAGAAAAATCCATAGAAAAATCCATAGAAAAATCCATAGAAATGGTGGGGAGAGCTGAGAGGAGGAGCACATCTTTATCTCACTTTAAGGGGCAGGATGGGTCTTGGGTGGGTCTGGGTTTCTTCTTTATTTCTTTTTTAGGCTGGAAATCATTCCAGTCCGCTTCTATGCCCATTCAGCCTTCGTTAATTAATGAGTTTATATTGCCAGCAGTGGGTGAGAACAGCTCTCTGTTACAAGGGTAAACTCTTGTCTTTGGAGCTGGATCTTCCTTAGGAAAAGACTTAGGAAGTTCAGTCGTCCCTCTTCTACATGGGAGATAAGTCCTTCTGTCCATAATTTGTAATGAGATGAACATCCCCATGATGAGGTGGATGATTTGTGATGAGATGAATATCTCCATGATGAGGTGGGAATCTCTGCTCCTGCACTGACTTTCCAGTGCCAAGTGTGAGGGTGGGAGCAGGACCTCCTCTGCCCATCAGTTCTGGCACTTGTCCGCTTTGCCAAGGCATTCAGGCCTGAGCCCCTTCAGGCACCACTTCAGGAGGATAAGGAAACTGGGCTTTATGTTAAGCCAGGATGTGCAACGGGAAGATTGCCAAACCCCATGTTTCCTTGGGAGGGCAACAAGTGAGAAAATGTGGATTGGAAAAAGGGGTAACGTAAACTTGACTTTTTGGAGGATGGCCTTAAACAACCAACTTCCTGTTTCTTCCCGGGGAAACCATACCTGTAAATGTGCTGAAATATGAGCCTGTGATATCCTTTTTATGAAGTTCATTTTCTACAGCCCCTACAAACAGGATTGATTTAAAAGTATGTAGCAATGCATTTATTGCACTGCCTCGTTAAAGCAGTGATGGTCTCTGAGCAGGGGTTTTTCGGTGGATTAATTGCCAGAAGGGGCCAGATCTGCAGCTGATGATCACCATTAACCCCATCTGGTCAATAATCTTTGTTAATCCGCTTTTATTGGCCAGAGAGGCTGCCCAGACGAGTGGTTAGCACGGCACAGCACATCCACATCACCCCTGTTGCAAAGAAAATGAATGTGGGCTGTGGCTGAAAGGAAGGGACAGATCCAAGCCCAAATGTCTGGCTGTGTGCTCCTAGCATTTGCATCTTTAGTTGGATCAGGCTGGAGTTCCAACTGAAGCTGATAAGAGTGGCTTAGGACCAGTATGGAGAGGGAGCAGGGAGGGACAAACTGCTCAAGAGCTTGTGCTTACTATTTATTATAACCCTTTAGATTTCTGTCTGATTGCTATCTGCGGTCCAGGTTTGGAAGTGGCTGTCCAGGATGGCTCTGCCACTGTCACCAGAGCAAGGGGGACAGACCTTCTGTGTCACTGACCCCATTGTCCTCTCCCCACATGGGGGAACAGGTTTCCTCCTGCCTCTTTTGGAGCAGCTCTTCATGCCCAGGCAGCCACCAGCCGGCATGACTTCCTGCTAAAAGCCTTTTTAATGGCTGGAGGCTCCCATTTACCTGGAGGGCAGTGCAGCCAAGGGGAACGAATGGCAGGCAGGCTCCCCTTCCCTCCCCACGAGACTGGTGGCAAGGGCTGAGAGCTGGGAACAACTGGGAGAAGGCTTTTTTCAGAGGTTGCTGTCGCGAGCGCTGCGGCTGAACCTGCTGCACTATCCTCACCTGCTCTTTGACCCTTTCAGCTCTGCTTCCTGAGGAGCTGAGGAGCCTTCTGGAGGAGGCAAAGGAAATGAAGTGGCCCTTTGTGCCGGAGAGGTGGCAGTACAAACAAGACCTTGGCCCAGAAGACAAAACAAACCTGCAAGATATGATCAGCGCCAGGCTCCCTGACTTGCTGGTATGAAGTTCAACACACCTGTGGTGTAAAATGTCCCACTGAGGTGCTCGGGGGGTTTCACAGGGCAGGTTCACAGGTTCTGGTTCTGTCCCTGGAGAGATGGCATTATAATAACACTAAAATGCCAAATGTCTAGATAATGTTATTTTTAAAAAACCCCATGAATTTGACAAGAGTGCAGTGCTTCTTTTAATTCTGCACTGCAGGTAGATCGTGAGGATCACTCACTATAGTAGGGCTTGCACGATTCATCACCTGCTCTTCTTTCAATAAAATTACATGGCAGAATCCCTTTGGGGACCAAAGCTGGCCAAAACTTAGGCAGGAAAGGGAAGGATTCAGTGTGATCTTTTCCTGTGGGTAAAGGAGGGCTGTGTAAGGAGTTGCAGAATCCCAAAGGTCCTTGGGGATCCCGTCCCTTAAAGGGATGAGTTTGAGCTTAAAGATTAGAAAGTGACAAGAAACGTGGGTTACTTTTTGCTTTTCTGATTTTCCTAGAGACATGTCAGACATGTGGCAAATAGAGGACACCTTTTTTCCATGGTAAATATAATATCTGGGCTAAGGGCTTTGCCAGGACAGGAATAAAGATGAGGTTTGTGAATTTTATGGGGGGGGGGGGGGGGGGGTGTTCCTGTAGCACGTGTCTGAAACCAACACAGTCCCATTCGTGCCTGCTGTTAACTCCAAGGTGGCCAGGAGATCTCACCTGCTCTGGAGAGCCCTGCCTCGGTGAGGCCAGCAGGTTTTCCTAGGGAACAGCTTTGATTGCTCTGAACAGCATGGAGCAATGAGAAGCTGAGCAAAGCCAACTGCAGGGCTGGGAAGTGGGAGCCCCAGCATCCCCACGTCGCAGGGATCCTCAATTTCCCCGGGGAGGGCGGGGAGTGGCTGCTCTCGGGTATTTATTTTCTTTCTCCCTTTGGTGTGTGTGGCCTCAGACAGAAATTTATGACGGAGGTTGACCTCCTTTACAATTCCAGCTCAGCTCTCTAACTTTGGAGCGTTTGTGTGCTCCCTCCCGGGATAAGCACCTGCAGCAAACTCCCCGAGAGACCTGGCTAGATGGGAGATTAATGTGGCTGTAATAGTGGAGCAGTGTTTGCAGCATTATGCCCTCTCCCCAGGTAGATGGATCTTTTCTGGGATGATACCAATTATTTATTGCTGAAACATCTGTTGATAACTGCAGCTGCCCTTGTTAAACAAAGCCTATCGTGGGGTCAGAGACTATAGGGACCTCAAATCCTCCTCCGTGCTAGTTTTGGACTATTCACCCACACCCCCTGAAGTCCATTGGTTGCTGTTGTCTCCAATGTTTCATCCTGTGGTGGAAAATACTTTGTAAACGTTGTGCTGCTTTTCCCCATGTGCTTTGAAGTATTATTTCATCTTCACCGGTAATTTATATTCCAGTGCCATTGTACCATGGGAAAAAGGGAAAACCTTTTTTGTTTTCCATTTAATTGTAGATAGACTGACATTTTGACCTGTATTATTAGTATTAGTCAGGAAAAGGGATTTTTTTTCCCCCTTCATCCATTCCTTCTCCCCCCTCTTTTTTATTTTAAATAAAATTTCAAGGCAGAGCAAAGGCTGCCTCAGTTCTTTGAATAAAAAGCTGGGGGGGAAATGAGGCTGAAGAGAAGTGATTACAGTGTGATGAGGAAAGATAAAAGTCTGAGCAACTTTTTTTCTTCTTTTCTTGGTTTTTTTTTCGGGTTGGTTATTTTTTTTGGCATGAGGGACAGAAGGATAATTTAATTCCCTGAAGGACAAAAAAACCTGAAGTCTTTATCGATTTATTGTTCGGGAAAAAAAAAAAAAGCAAGAAAAAAAAAACTTTAAAATTTTTCCTCTCCGTTTATTTTAATTTGCCATGCTTAGAATAAGCTCATAAACCGTAATTCATTACATTTAAAAAGTGCTTTGAGATCCATGAAAGGAAGGCACTTCATTACCATAACACACTGGTGCTGTTGCAGGAGGCAGCACAGGCTACAGGGGCTCTCTCTCTCTCTCTGTCTCTCTCTCTCTGTCTCACTCTCTCTCTCGGTGAGGATGTCTCGCTCTGGGAGGGGGGCTGAAAAGCTCCATGAGACACAGGCAAAGGGAGTAAGAGGATTAGGGCTGCAGCTTCAAGGGTTTGCCTCCGTGTTGTGGCACTTTAAAAAAAAAAAAAAAAAGTGGGATCCACCTTGCTGGCAGCACCGCTCTCCTTCGGCGCATCGGGAAGGCAAAGCCACCTGCAGCTTCTCGAAGTGCTCAGTGCCCCTCTGCATCCCATAGAAGGTGCAGGGTTTGCTTTGAATTTTAGTTTTGTTTTTATTTTTCTTTTTTCCCGAAGGCAGCCGCAGTTCAACAAGCCCAACGCGACGTTTTCCACGTTTTCCTAACAGGTTTCAGCGAGCAAACCAAGCCCTTCCTGCAGCCCCCATGGTGGGAATCTGCACTAAGGCTCAAAGGGTGATAGCCAACATCTGTATCCATAGCCAAAGCTGGCAAACGCTGGGATTTTTGTTTTTAACAAGGCAAAGCAGAATCAGAATTGTCACAGCATCCTTGTTGGCAGGGATAAAGAAGGAGGGATTATTTTTCCTCTCTAAATACCACGTGCGCTGCGGGGTTCAGAATAGGGCTGCAGATCCCAAAGGGAGGCTGCCAGGGATGCCCTTCCTGCAGATCTTTGCTTTCCCAAGAGATGGAATTAGCCTAATGCTCGGTGAGCAGCCAATAGAGGGCAACATGCCCATGTCCAGGGAAGCTTTGATCCCAAAAAACCTGCTGTGACTTTAGTTGAAGGACAACTTTAAGCACACACATAGCTCTCTTGTGGGATGATTCATGCTACGTAATTATTTCATTTATCTTTTTTCTTCTTTTGTTTTTTAAACCCGTTTGCAGACCCATAGTGATGATGTGGGGCTTTACTTCATTTTCATCAAACCTATCAGTAGTTCCTGTGTTCAGTCATGGACCAGGATCTGCTGGGATGGGTACAATGGGAATACAGAAGGAAAAGCCTCCAAGAGTGGGGCTACTCTGGTCCCTCTGGAGGGAGCTGTGCGGGCTGGCTCCATGCTCCCTGCTGTGGATGGGGGAGCACAGATCCTGGCCCTGCTAGCCTGGCATCTCATGGGATTTAATGGGAATATTGAAAAGAGTGGAAAATAAGGCCCTGCAGCCCTTGGCTGGGCCTTGGCTAATTAGGTATTGATGGATTGCCATTAGGGAACCCATTCCAAGGGACAGTACCCTAGCTGCTGTAGGTGTGTGTGTGGCGCTTAAGAGCTGGGAGCCTTTGAAAAAGAACTAAAGCAGGGGCTGAGGATTTAGTTCTCCCCTCCTTCTAACTGTCAGTGTGGTAACAGGAGAATTAAAGCCCTAAATCATAGCCCTGGGATCTCGGTTGTTGAGGCTGACCTTTTGATACCTGCCTCCAAAGAGCTCTTCTTGGGTGATCCCAGTGAAACGGAGAGTGATGAATTCAAGGAGAGTGATGAATTCAAACCAGGAGGGAATCGAGGCACCCCAGCCTCCCTGGGGCTTTGTAAGTGAGAAGTGTCAGGGATTAGGTGCAGGCAGGAGAGTTTCAGCTGTCCACGGTGAGCTGCCCTGGTGCTGCAGAGCACTCTGTCTTCTGCTGCCTACAGCAAAATTTATGCAGACCATAAATAAAAAAAGAAAAAAAGGGAAGCTGGATCTTGGGTTTGCGTAGGACTGTCACTTCACTTTGCTTATGGGTAGGATTTACTCCTCTCAGAGGCAGCTTCCTGGAGTATTTACAACTTTAAATGTTGTATTCTTGAGATGGTGTTTTCTCAAGTGGATCAATGTTTTGAGGACACAGATTCAGGGAAGAGTTCTTATGTTTTTAGATGTCGATAATGGTCTCGCTGTTGCTCCCTCAGGAGGGGCTCTCTCACTGGTTTTGCTATATTCTAAAGTATTAAAATATCTCCTTTTAATGTGCCACAATAGTTTACAAGTGGTCCAGAACAAACCAGGGCCACAAAATTATTGTGGCTCCTCTGTATCTTTGGTACTAATCAAAAGCAGGGATCCTGCATGCGACCATGGTCCCCCAAATTCCTGCTACCCTGTTGGATACGTGGCCCCCAGGCACCCCCCTTCAAGCAGCTTCCTGGGCACTTTAGGAGCTCTCCTTCTGTCCTCATCACAAAATGCTGCTGTTCTTTTTTCTTGAGGAAATCAGGAGTTATTCCCACTCTGAGGACTTCCTCAGTCGGTGAAGCAAGCTCAGGTTGGTTGTAAAAGCTGCCCCAGTCTATGGTGTTTTGAGCTGCTCCTAATGGACCTAATGCTGCTGCCTTTGAATTCCCAACTCTTCGTTGCCTGCAGGATGAATAACTTGAGATAATTGACAGGTTCGGGGTGGGGGGAGAATTCTCATCTGCTCTGAGCCAAGAGAGAAGCGTCCAGGAGCTGCTGGCTCCTCAGTCTGCAGCAATCCAGCGTGTGACTGTCCCGTGTGTCAGTCTGTACCTCCAGACACGCTTTCTTCTGCCCATCACCGAGCTGGTGGGAGGCTTAATTCCCTGCTGTTTGTGGAGTGGGCTCTGATTGCCAGCTGAAAGGCAGGGGTTGATAGAGAAGTCCCTCGCGGTGACAGCAGCTTTGGTCTCTGGGAAGGATGGGCTTTGCTAGCAGCGCGTGGGGTAAGAGGGGGAAAGGCTCCAGCCGTGTTTCATCTGACAGGGGGGAAGAAAACTGGGCAATTTGTTAGGGTTCAGTGGAGTGCTATCTGGGAGCAGCTCCTGGAGAGGACTAAAGCACCTGGAAGTACGTGTGTGCCTCCGACACTCCTGCCTTGTGCACGGAATTAGAAATTCTTTTGCCGTCCGCTCTTAGTTTTGTGTCCTCCTAAAAAGATTTTAAACCTCAGCTGCAGTCACAGTCACTGGACCGGTCTGAGACAAGTGGATACCAGCAAACACAGAAGTCCAGAGCATCTGCAAAACTGTGGGGACACTGAAAAATTAAATCTTTCTTTCCCCTGCTTTTAATCACGCTGTTTGTAGAGGCGTTTTTCCAAAGGGTATCCTCCTGAGCCCGCAGGCTATGGAGGAAGGCTTGCCTCTGGGATCTCGGCTTTATAAAGAGGGCTGAGAGAGTGGATTAAATCAATATTTCATTTATTTGGGCTTGTAATTCCTCTTACATCAGCTGCCACATAAAGATTTTCCCCAATTTCCTTCCCCTCCTCCTCATCCTCATTTACTATGCACCAATAATTTCCCTTTGACGCTTTCCTGCCCGTCCTAGTGCCAGATGGCCCCGGTTCTGAGCTTCTCCCCTCTCTTGGGAGCAGCCCCCATTGTCAATGCAAAGGAGGCGTCGTGGCTTTGAACCCAAAGCTGGGACCCAAACTTCAGCCCTGGCGTGAGGAGGAGCTGAGCCCGCTAATGCAGGGAGCCATGCGAACCGCACACCCTCCCACTCAGCGCCATTAAGGCCAGACCCCCTTCTCCAAAGGCTGCTTTGCATTTCCCCCAATGGTCCCGTGTATAGAAATCCGGTGCAAATCTAATTCTTCCCACCACCTGATTCCGCTTCCCAGCCGCGAGGTTCCCTTTGTGTCATAAACTCAATTAGGCAGATCCATTTCACATCGCGGGCACAGATGTGAAAACAAAGTGCTCCGTACCTCGCTCCTTCTCTCTCTCTCTCTCTCTGTCTCTCTCTGGATGTGCCTAAAGCAATAGAGAAAGTGAGTAAATCTGTGTAGGCTGCCAGTCTCTGGTTGTGATGGAGCAGGCTGAGACATCCTGGGAGCCAGAAGGGTTTCCCTGGCTCTGAGCTTGGTGACAGGGAGCCACTGCCCAGGTTCCTCTTGGAGTGGTGTTTTGGGAAGGGTCCCTGTGCACGGCTTGGGTGCGTGCCCAGCACACCGGTGCGCTCGCTGGAGGTGCTGAGGAATTTTGCAGCCACACGAGTTGGCAGGGGATGAAAGGAGCGGGTATTAATTTCTTGGTGTCCTGCTCAGAACGGGGAGGGGGACGTCGCTGCAAAGGCTGACACGGAACCGTGTCGCTGTGTGCCACACAGCATGCGGCCCTGCCTCCCAAAGAAAAAAAAAAAATAGCCCAGTTTCTCCCCCTGGCTTGACTTTTCTACATTTTGTGTCCATTTGGGTTTGGAGAGGGACACAAGAGGTTTCGGCATTGAGCGGGGAGTTAAATTATGCAGCTGCAAGACCGCCAAACCCTTCAGAATAGGATGCTTCGTTTAGATTTTCCACAATGCTATTGAAGTGCTTATTTTCCTCCTGAAGAGACACAAACAGATGCAAACTTCTGTAAACACTTTAGAAATGAATTCAGTGAGTTTGGCCTCTCAGCAGTGCTCAATAGCTGACAGAAAAATGTCTAATTAGTGCAAGTGGAAATAATAGGGCCACTTGGATTCCTTCCATCCTCCTCCAAGTCTACTTTTCCTAGGAACTCAAAGGCCCTTTTGTTTGGTAGGTCACCCTCTCTCAGGCTTTTGTGCTCCGATCTATTAAAGGAAGAAGGGGAGGAAAAAAAATAGATTAGGCGATGCTCTGTGCTTAAATATATGGCCTGTTGATGAGCATTTGGAATGGCTGGTTTGCAGTGTCAGTTTACAGGTGCTTGGAGAGGGGGATTCCTCCGTTGTTGGCATGCAGGGAGCTTCAGGAATCCTTTTCAAGTGCCATCCTCGCAGGAAATCCAACTCAGGCTGAGGAAAGGGGGAAAAAGAAATATTTTAAAAAAAAGGGAAGAAAAAGAAACATTTGTACAAATTCACCTTGCTGAAGTGCAAGCAAGCTGGGAAATGCTTGCCATGGGTAGGTGCTGCAAGCCGTGCCACAGGCTCTTCCCCAGATTGACATGGGCTTATTCCTGCACACCTCAGAGGGTGCTACTTGATGCTCTAGTGGGGATTTGGACAAAGGTTTCTTGGCAGTCTCTGGAAAAGCAGTCTCCTGGTGTCAGTGTGTGGAGCGCCGCCTCGCTCCACCAGGCAGGAATACCAGGCCCTGCCCAGCATGGGAAGTGATGGGTTTTTGGCAAATGTCCCCAGGTCCAGGTGGCGTTCTGCACCTGTGATGAGGCTGTGTTGGCCTCCCATCCTGGTAACAGCAAGGATCTCAGGAATTCTGACAATTCCCCTTGTGGGTGCAATGGCTGAGCTGCTGTGGGAATCCAGGAGAGTTCATGGACACTCAGTAGTCATTAAGGATGGCCTGCAGGGGAAAACTTGGGCTTCCTGGCCTGTTTGCCTGTTTGTGGTGCACAGAGGAGAGGGTGGCCTGAGTTCCAAATGGGATAATGGCTACAGTGACCATTTCCAGCCTTCCCAGTCTCATCCCCCACTTTTCAATTATTTCCTGCTGGGCATTTCTTAAATTCAGTAGCAGACCACCAAATTCTGCAGTTCCAAATATCAGGCAATTAATAAAGAACCCCCCCACCCCCCCAAAAAATATATATATATATCTCCAATTCAAACAAACAGCTGGCACCTCCCTATCCTAAACATAAAAATAGGGTGACGAATAAGGTTGCTGAAGGCGAACATAATTTCCCAGCTCTCCGAGCCGCTGGAGATGAGTTTCCCTAAGTTTGCCTGTTTTTTGGGGGTTTTTTTTTTAGGCTTATCTGAAGGCCTCCATCCTGGCCAGGGACTGCAGTACGGCCACGGCCGTGGTGTTCCTGATGGACCGATTCCTGTACTGGATCGACGCCTCCAGCCGGCTCCTGCGGATCGCCAAGGGGCTGCACCGCCTGCATCCCTGCGCTCCCATCAGCCCGCAGCTGCTCATCCGCCAGGCTCGCCTCGCCCTTAACGCAGGTACCGCTCTGCCTCCGCCTCTCCGGCCCCATCCGCAGCTCCCGGACTCGGGACAGCATGTGGGAGTCACTGGGAGGCACTGGGAGGCGCTGGGAGTGACACGCTCACCGTGCCATCTTTTTTCTCTCCCCCCGCCCCGAGCCCTCCCGGCTCCTCTCACTAGCACAAAGGGGCCGGTATAAAGGGTTTCAGAGGCAAAAGCAGGAGAGAAAATTGTGAAAGGGTGTGGAAAATACTAATTGGAGCTTTTGTTCCTTAACAAATCTTCCCTGCTGGTTTCAAACAGGGATATCTGAATTGCTGTACTCCTGAGCAAGGGCCTTGAAGAAAGGAAATTAGAATCCTGGCATTTTCTCTACACTGTCCCAGCTGCTTTTTATTTTTCAGTGGGGCCACTTGACTATGCAAACAATGCAGATTACAACTCCTCCAGGATTAAAAAAAAAAATGAAATTCCATCATTCCTGTAACATGGACAACACCTGAAGGATTTTTAACATGTCTTCCTGTGACTGTGCTTTCCACTCCCCAGTCATCCCTAAATGGGTTTCCAAAGCCCATGTTTCCTTGGGACAGAATCCAGAAGCGTTGCTGCTGCAGGAAGCAGGCTAGACCTACTTTCATCTGGGAGGGAAATAAGAGCTGGGAATCCCAACAATCTTCCAGGAATGTATAATGTGTAAAATAAAAAAAGATATCATTCACAACTTCATGTTACTATGCAGCCACATGTTGCAGAAGGTGGGGCAGGTGCATTTCTGGCTGTGGACAGCAGCAGTTCTGTGTGCAGGGGATACCTGATGAGCATTTTTATTCACGTCCTGCCGCAACACATTTTTATGTTCATTGTCTTTTTTTCTTTCCCTTTAATTTTCAATCAGGTAAACTTTTAAAAGCTGAATATATCCTCAGCAGCCTGATTAATGACAACGGAGCAACGGGTATGTATAAATTTCTTTTCCAATTTCATAGTTGCTGTTCTGGTGTGATTTTTGATCCCAATTTTAACAGTTACACCAGCCTTAAATAAGCCAAACCAACCCCAGTAATGACTCCTTACATCACACTTCTCTTTCCTTCACCATTCTCTCCTAAAATGTGGAAACATTACTAAAATGTTGAAATTTCCATCATTGATTCTTCTACCTTCACTTGGGTGGGAAAATATTCTGAATGGAGAAGTTTAACCTGTGGAGCAGTTTCAAGCAACTGAGTGATGTAGAAAACAAAGACAACTCTATCCTCTCCAAAATCCAGATTGTTGGAGTAATCTTCATACTTATTTAATCTTACAGACTAAATAAGTACTTTATTCTGTACGTTTTATTTTCCTTTCCTTGGGCTTTCTTTAGTGGTATATTCAAGGTGCTACACAACTGTGAAAATTCAGGCAGTTCAGGGTTCTGTTGGTTTGTTTTCCATGAGAAGCTGAGATTCTCATATGGAAAGGGCTTCCATGTAAAGAGGAGAATCATGGCAGTTTGCTGGGATTCAGGTCACCTTTGGAGCCTTAGAATGACTGGAATAGTTTTTATTTTATGCTGAGTTTTCCCACCCTCCCTGCAGGAACCTGGCGATACGCCGAGGAGAGCGATAGGATTCTTGTTCAGGCAGTCTGCCTACAAATCAGGGGACAGATTCTGCAAAAGCTTGGTAAGGCTCTCTTCTGAAAGCTTCCACTCAAGATTTCCCCTTTTTTTTTTGGTTTTTCCCTTTAAAATATTACACTGGGCACATGTGGGAATTTTGGCTTATGGTGGACACCCTGCGCCTGTAAAACAGGCACAGGTGGGGAAGTTGCACGCCCATCTCTTTGCAGCCAGTGCCAAGCAAACATCTTGCAGGAGTTCTCATTTTATTACTCATCTCACCTGAAGCCAAGGAACAATTTGAAATGTTCCCTTTTCCCCTGTACCACTCCATGTTTGCTAATGCTTGTCCCAAATTCATTATTCCCAAAGGCAGGTGGTAGTTGAACACAGAGACATCCCAGCAATATCCTCTCTCAAGGCAGGAAAACTCCTGATTTTCAGCAGGCTGGACTTTTGTATTCAGAGTTTGGCACTTAAGGCAGCGGCCTTCATTTTGTCTTTTTGGTTTGGGACACCAAATCTTCCATGACTGTGGAACTGAACTCTTTTATGAGGGCAAAAGGGATGTTTATGCACAGCCAAAAGCTAAATGAAACTCATAAATGGTCTGAGTCACTGAAGCAAAACATGCCCTGGTATGGTTTTATCTTGTTCTGAGAACCCGAGGTGTAAAATAAGTTATGGAAAGCCATCCTTGGCAGTGACCTGCTCAGTGCCTGTTTTCTGCTTTATTTCAGGGATGTGGTATGAGGCAGCAGAGTTGATCTGGGCTTCAGTCGTGGGATACTTCAAACTTCCTCAGCCAGATAAAAAGGTAGCATTTCCTTTCCACTCTGCATCTCCCTGCCAATCCAGTAATCATTCCAGCCTGGCTTTTGTTGCCTTGAGCAGCAGTGCTGGGATGACACACCTCAGCCAGGGTTAACAGGCAGCACAAAGTCTGTATTCCGCGTTGTTTCCGCGTGCATGCACGGCCTTACCCACACTTTTTTCCCTGCAGGGGGATGAAAGCAATACTTCTCATTAAGCAGAACCACCTGAAGTGAACCATCCCCCAGGATGCCTCTGGTGCCTCCGACAGGGACAGCCTGATTCCAGAGTGCAGCCACAGATTTTAGCCATTTCTTAGGATTACAACTAATTTTTTCCCCCAAGCATGTCTGTTTGTGGGGCTGCTCTGCACTGTCTCTGGTGGGTGATGGATCCCCCTGGCCCTGCAGGACCTGGACACCTCACAGTGACGCTGTGCCTGTCCCTAACACCTTTGTGAGGCTGGGCAGCATTAATCTTCCCACTGGAGATGAGGCAGCAGTCGCACCATGTGTCCATGGCTAAACAGGAATGTGAACCTAAGCCTGGCAAGTCCTCAGGTGATGCTTGGAGAGGGTTTGTAATTTGGACCCCAGCATCAGGTATCCCACAAACCCAGACCTCTTCACCTCTTGTTTGCCACGTTTGAAAGCTTGACCTCAAGCTCAGAACGTTTCTGTGTTCCTCATTTCAGTGGGAGCAGGGAATTCTGCAGTGAATTTTGTGAAAGCCTACCTGGTTTTCTTAATTATTTGTCCAGGCAGGCCCTTAGGTGGCTTCGGGTCTTCCAGATTACACTTCCTGCAAGTGAAATTAATAAAATTCTACCAAGATGACATCTCTGAATTTCTTAGCCATGCTTCTCTTTGGATCTTATTTTTGTGTTTGTTTGCTTGTTTTTCTGGCACGTTCTACACAGAAGAGCAGTAAAATTCAAAATACAGGGGAAAAAACCCACTGTGAAAAAGTTTTATTTCTCTTTCAGGGAATTGCCACATCCTTGGGTATTATGGCAGACATCTTTGCTTCCATGAATGAACAGGATTACACACGCTTTAAAACCAATGCTGACATTGACCTGGTGAGACTTGGTTTGGAGTTTGTGTGTGTGTATTCTTCAGGTGGTCTCAAATTCACCTGCACATTTCCTCTCCTGTGCTGAGAGGGCTGAAGAAACTTCCATTGCTCCCAGTGAAAAAAACTTCAGTGGCACCTAGATGGGAGAATGCCTGGCTTCAGGAAAAAGAACATATTAAGAGTATTTTATGGAGTGCATATATTTACAATATTTATGGATTCAAAAGTGACGTATCCATGGTAAACCTCAGCAAAAAGGGTCCTGCAGAAACACACCAGGCTGTTGTTTAAGATATGATTGTCCCTGCCTACCAGGTCCCATATATTTGGAAATAAAGTCCTTGAGTTGAGGATTTTTTTCCTGATGTTTATTATTATTATTATTATTATTATTATTATTATTATTATTATTATTATTTTATTATTTCATCAGAGACTCCTGCAGGAGTTCAGCCACCGCTTGTTATCAGCGGCAGAGGCCTGCAAGCTGGCAGCTGCCTACAGCCAGTACACCCCCCTGTTTGTCCTCACGGCCGTGGTGAGTAGCACACCTCCCTCTGGAAGTGGGATTTGTGCAGGGGAAGAGTCCAGGCTGCTAGATTTGGCTCTGACATGGCTTTCAAACAGTGCATCACACTGTCTGTATGTGTGTGCACCACACAGGATATCGTGTCTGTGTTGAGGGTTTGGTTGGTTATGTGGGGTGTGTGTTGCTCCAAACTGCAGTCGGGAGAGCTATTCAAAGAGTGAGGATGGGCTTTCAAGCCCCAGGAATGCTGCTTCTCCTGAACTACAGCTGTATTTCAAAGGAAATAAAGGAGAGAAAGTTTATTTCCTCCAGGAAACATAGCAGCAGGCAGTTAGAGCCAATCTTTGCTTCAAATTGTGTAAGGGAAAGAAACATGTTTTTAATCCCTTCATTCCTCTTTGATCCCCTCCCAGAACATCCGTGGGATGTGTCTGCTGTCCTACAGTCACTCCAAGGACTGTCCCCCAGAAAAGAGAGAGTTCTACTTGTCTGAAGCCAAAGAGTCCTTTGAGATCGGGCTCCTCACCAAGGAGGATCAGAGTGCCATCACCAGCAAGCAGGAGCTGCACAGTTTCATCAAAGCTGCCTTCTGCCTCGCCACCGTGCACCGATGGCTCTACGGAGAGAGCCAGGAGCTCCGTCAGGTCACTCAGCTGTGCAGGGAAGCCCTGGGAAAGCTGCACTCCTACAGCACCTTGATTCCAGAGGAGGAAGATAAAGGGATGCTCGCCAAAGAGATCATGTCTCTGATCGCATCCGTGAAGAAGCGCCTGCGAGTGGGAAGCTTCCCGAATTCCGATGCCAGGTCTTACGTCCCAGACAGCTATAAAGGCTCGGTACAAAAACCTGTCCTGCAAGGGGAAACCAGCTTTGAGAAAATCCTTGCCAAGCATTCCCAGCATCACGTGTCAGTGTGCCAAGTGTTTGAAAAATCTTGCAGGATTCATAAAACCACACCGGGAGAAATCCAGGTGGGAGCTTGTATCACAACCTTAAGAACAGAGACCAAAACCACGGACACTGTGTGTACTACTGAAGACACAGTTCACCAGAGGAGAGGTGCTGTGAAAATCCTAAACTCATCAACAGCAGGAAGCAGCTCAGAGGGACTCGGTGGCCAGAGAAATCAAGACATTGGCTCTGGTGTGATGAAAATTTCCTTCGAGGAAGAGATTGAACCATTAGAAATTAAAATAAACAGCGAAAATGATGTTTTCAGCAGAGGGCAAAACAAAAGCCAAAGCACTACTTCCAAGAACTCTCAGTGCAAGCTGTCTAAATCCAGTTACTCTTCCAGCTGGGAGGATCTAAGTTGTAATAGCAGCAGCGAGTCTCTCAAGGACAGGCAGCAAGGGGAGAAGGGCTGGTTGGAGGAGCAATGCTGCACCACAGAATCCGATGGAAACGGTCAGGGCGTGCCCTGGTGCTCCTTACCTCCCAGAGCCTGGCATCCTGCTCCTCCAGAGTCCCTCCATGGATGTGGGCCGTCTCCTCAGCATTCCTTAGAGGGGTGTGCCCCTCGAGCAGGGAGGATGGTGGAGGAGTCTCCCTGCAGAGAAGAGCTGAAGGAGGGAAGGCACCGTGGAAGGAGCTCTTTAGAAAAGAAACCAAAGGGCTCAAACGATGAATTTCCTTCCCTCTCCATCTCTTACTCTGTTCTTACAGGGCAGGAGGAGGAGAAGTGCTTTCCCTGGAGGGAGCTGAGCTGCAGGACCAAGGACAGCAGCAGGGAGGAAGGCATTGGTCACTTTGAGTGGGTCCACTCAGGAGAACTTGCAGATAGCACTGAGGATCCCTCATTTGAGCCACCGCCCCCCCAAAACAGGGGCAGTTCTGTACCATCAATAAACATGGGACCAAAAACGGGCAGTGACTCCTCTGTGCATGACTGGGTGAGGAAATCTGCCATGCTGGGGAACAGCTCTCTCCAAGTGCCTCAAGTTGACACCCAGGCAGAAACCATAGATGACCCTGACTTTGAACTTATCAGTGTGGGAGACTTGGCAAACAGTTCTCTTCCAGCACTGGCTCCAAAGCATGAAGCAGCTCTCAGTGTGCCAACAGCTTTGCCTTGCTGGGGAAAGGTATCCACAACCAAGCACTTTGACTGTGCCACTACAGAAGAAGATGAAGAGAAGTCTCAGGATGGGGTCAGCAGCAAGAGACAGTCCAGTTCCTCTTTGAGTTCATGGATCAAACCAGCACAGATGCCCACGAGCTCCCCTGAAGGGTCAGTCCTAAGGGGAAGTGGTTTTGCCTTCACACCTGGAAGAAAGCTGAAGGAAGAGATCCTGGACGCTCGGTTTCTGAGGGATGATGATTACAAGCAGCTTCTGGCAGGGGTGGACCATAATTGGCTTGTCCAGAGACTGATGGCTACTGGGATTTTTAGGACCAAAGATCTTCACAAAGCGTACTGTGAGTTCCCACACAGCAACATGTGCCTCCACAGAGCACAGGCTTGACTCAGGCTTTTTAACTCAGTATTTTAGTCAGCATTTGTTATAATTAATTTTTTTTTTATTGCTTTCTACTCCATTACTTGAGTTTAGATTCCACATGGCATACCTGAAAACTGATTTAAGATAATGATCATGAAGTTAATCATAAATAACAGCCAGTCCTCAGCACAGGCTCAGGGCAGTCCTTTGGATTTCTCCCTTTTACCTGTGCGTTTTCTTTTTTGTAGCTGCTCTTCTTCTGAAATACTCCAAGAAATCCGGGCTGTGGACAGGCCAGGAGACAGCCGTGTTCATCGGGGACTACCTGAACGTGGCCAAGGAAGGCAAGCAGAGAAGAGCCTTTTGGATACACTTCCTGCACCAAGAAGAAAGCCTGGGAAGGTATGGACCTAGCAGATCTCTGAAACAAAGTGTTTATCAATGCTGCTTATTTGTAAATATGGACAAAAACTGTCTGGTAAGATTTGCCGTAGCAAGAATATTTTATGGCTTTGCCAAATGTATTTGGCATTTTGGCAATCTCTCCCACCACTCCACGTGAGTCTACATTTTAATTTCTAGGAAGGAAAGGCTGCTTTACTGTTGTCTTCTAACAGCTAATTGCAGAGTTCAGATCATTACTAGGAGTAGCTTATGAATTATTTCGGATGGAGTGCAGTATTTTAATGCCTCTGAGTCAGGTCTCCCTTCAGAGTTAAGAAGAGTTGAGTTTAAACATTCCAGTGTTATGAAACCCCCATCCAAGGATTTGATTGATAATTTTTCACTTTTATGAGATTGAAAATAAAAGAATTCCACCCAGTTTTAATCACAGCCATTTTAAATGCATCACCCACAGGTGGATTTGCTTCTGACAAGTTCTGCTTTGCAGTGACGTTTCTGTATCACAGCATCCAGAACAAACAGCACTCCAGACACTTTTCCTTTTGTTTAGGTATGTTGGGAAGGAATATAAAGAAGAAAAAGGTCTCCTCCATCATTTCAGTGACGTGGAGCGACAAATGACCGCCCAGTACTATGTGACAGAGTTCAACAAGAGGCTGTATGAGCAGAAGGTCCCTACCCAAATCTTTTATATCCCCTCTGCAGTACTCCTGGTAAGAACCATCGTGTAAGCAATTCCAAGGACCCGATGAGGAAGGGTGTCCTGGGTCAAGTACAGCAGCAGTGAGGCTGTCTCCTTTCAGATACTGGAAGACAGAACTATAAAAGGGTGTGTGAGTGTGGAGCCCTACATCCTCGGGGAGTTTGTGAAGCTGTCCAACAACACCAAGGTAGTGAAGAACGAGTACAAAGCCACGGAGTACGGTCTGGCTTACGGCCACTTCTCCTACGAGTTCTCCAAGGGAACTGACGTCGTCGTCGACCTTCAAGGTGAGTATGGCAGTGATGTTGGTGCCTTTCACACTCAACTTCCAGCCCACAGGTATCTTTGGGTTATTCATTTCGTTAAAATTCATTATGTGTCTCATAGGGTTCTGCTTTTGCTGCCATGGGTGGAAATTGGGAATCACTGAGCAGAGCAAGGGCCACGCCAGGCAGAGAGTTCTGAGTGTGGTGATACAAAGGCTGTGGTGTTTGATATCAAGAAGTACCATGTCTTCCACAGGTTGGGTGACAGGTAACGGGAAAGGCCTCATCTACCTCACAGACCCCCAGATTCATTCCCTCAATAGCAAAGACATCTCGCGCTCCAACTTTGGGAAGAAAGGAATTTACTACTTTTTTAACAATCAACACGTGGAGTGCAACGAGATCTGTAGCTGCCTGTCTTTGAGAAGGCCCTCGGTGGAGCTGCTGGCCTAGGCTGGCACAGGTCAGTCCACGGAATGACCCATGAGCTGGACACTGTTTTACCCTGCACATCTTTGGCGACAGGTTGTCCAGCGAGGCAGGGAAAAGCTGCCTTCATTTCCCATTCTCCTCTTCCCCCACAGAGCCCCGATGTCCCGCTGCCCTCGAGCGCTGGGGTCACTCCTTTGGAGAGATTTTCACTATGAGAAAGGGAGCACAGCATCAAAGTTCCACAAAAAGATGGGTCCCCAACAGACTTTGCTTTAACAAAACCATCCCCTTTTGTTTCTGCAGCCAGCAGAGATTTTTAGGCTTTTGTCCCCACGTTTCAGCAATGCTATTGTTTTCTAGGTGATGTTTGTGCCGAGTTGTTTGGAAAGATGCCCTATCCCTGGGCCAACTGATTAGAACTAGGTGTAAAGAGGGAGAAGGAAGAGGGGGAAAAAAATTAAATCTCTTTATTATGGTGCATAAACCTTCAGTCTCGGGGAGCTGCGCAGCTGCGCGGGGAGAAAAATGCATTCAAAAATATAATGCCAGTGTGAATAATCCTTTCCCGAGCGCTGCTGCTCGCAGACTGCTCCAGCTTTGTCAGGTGAACTTGAACCGGGCCATCAGATTTGCAGCAGTTCCCATTGCACACTGTCTGTCACCCCGGGGCATTCCCCATCTTGCCTGTTGTTAAGAGCCAGGGAACAATCCATCATTGAGCTGGGCAGTCGCCGGCTCACACAGCAGTGAAATCGGCATGTGACGGGACACTCGGCCCCAGTGTCTCGCAGATTAAAGTGATACATGAAAACTCACGTGTTACTGGGAAGATTAAGCCCCGTTATCTTGTTGTGCAGCCAATAAAGGCCGGCCTTGTCCTCGGCAGTGGGGAAATGCTGGCTTTAACTAAATGAGGAGCGCCACGCTCGCATAGCTCCGTGCTCCGGTCGGCCAGCGCCGGGCGGCAGAGATGCTGTGTTAAAACCTCTCTGCAGAAGCTTTCCCTGCTCTATAGAGACAATTAAAACCAAAACAAAACCTCTGGGACAATCATCTCTGCACAACAAAGTGTCCTAACGCGCTGCCAGCAGCCGGCCCCGCCGTGGCTGTTCCGACAGCACGCGTAGTTTTGGGACTCCCTGACCAGTCATGCGTTTTCCAGCTCCTTCCTGCTCAAAGGAAGAGAAAGAAAATTTATTTGGACACGTTTCTGAATTAATCCATCCCTGTGAAATTGTAATATTTTGCTTCCTTACTCATATTTCCACCTAGCAGCTGATTTCTTTTGTTGGTCTTAGGAGACATTTTTGCTTTCACCTCAGCCAAAGCTGTAGCTACTTACAGGTAAAAGTTAGGGTCAAGGATCAGCTTGTCCAGTTCCCTGTTAAAACAGACATGGAATCATATTCTACTGGTCTTACTCTTTGCAGGATTGGACACAATTTCAGGTGTATCGGGCACTCTGTCTTCATCCAGGCCTTGGATGCTGGAAATCATGGATTTACAACCCCATGGCCTGAAGAACTGGGGTACACACATGGCTCCAAACACACAGAGTTTAAATTATTGGTTCACGTTTGTGGTATAAGTAGGGAATTTTTGAGGAAATAAATAGTTGACTCTGAGGATGGAGAATTTAATATTTTGGCTGTAAATTTCATCTTAGAGCTACTGACAAAAAAAAAAAATTGCTGTTATTTCCTCTGGTTTCAGAATAAAGTGATTTGAACTAACTGAGGCATCGGGAATACTTTTTCTTTTTTCAATTAGGAATTGGAAGTTTTTTTTGGAGATTCAATGGTTTGTATTAAGTAACTTGCTGCCAAGATGCTTTTTTGGGCTTGATTAATTGTAACACTCTCCAAATTCCAACCTAAGTACTGGGTATAACCATTGAGGGCCAGTCTGTACAGAATGAGTGGAACTGTGCCGTGCTGGGATAATAAAATATGAATTGCAGGGATATCTCCTCTCACCTAAGCTCCAGGATTTTGAGCACTTACACTCTGCTGTAAGTCGAGCACAAAACTAGCCTGCTTGTGACAAAGGGGTGACACCCTTTCCTGTCCTTCAGGGAGCGTATTAAAGAGGTTTTTCCTCCTTCCCTTTCTGCAGGTATCCAGGTGAAAGGCGGAGTCTTGTTGGCTGTGTCGTACTTGTGCATCCAAGTTAGTAAATTTGCTATCCAGGGAACAAGCTGATGCAACCAAAGCCTGCTGACAGGTAGAATGACTTTCTCACTCGTTTGCCAATAGCTAATGACTCCATGGAGCACTTGAGAGAATTTCTGTTAGAGAAGATGCAGTGGAAAGGGAGCCCCTCAGTTACCCCAACAATACAGGCTGAGCCAAGCTTGCCTCCCTCCCTCTCCCTGTGAGCTGCCCCATCCCAGGCCGTTCTGGCTGGCAGACAGCGGGCACGGGCTGACCCCTCCAGCTGTGGGGCAGCCCCTGCACGCAAGGCAGCCCGGCCTCGCTGCCATAAACCCGGCATCAGCTGCCCCCAGAGCCCAGCTGCTGGACTTAGGCACAGCTCCTTCACCAGGCACGGCTGTTCACGGGGAATGAAGGGAAAGCCTCACGTCAGCAAGCGCAGAGCCGCGGCCCCAATCTCTTCTGCTTGGAAGAACACGGCGGCAGCATCAGCTTCCTGGGCACGTCCTTCCCACTAACCAGAACCGGTGTGTTTGCAGCAAGGTGTTGCTACCTGCTGCTGTCACCTGCTGCCTTGAGGGCAGTCCCGGGCGCACGGGTGCCTCCCGCAGCTCTGTGGGGAAGCTGGTGGCAGCGTGCTGCTCTCACCCCTCTCCCGGGAGTGACACACGCCACCCTCCTTTCTTCCACTCGGATGAAATCATCTCCGCTCTCCCCTGGCTGAGCGGGAGCAGATGGGGCTGTTGCCCTCTGCCCGCTGCCCCAGCTCCTGTGATCCAGCCGTGCCTCCAGCCCCCCCGCCGGGCCTTCCCGCTGCCCCCTCCAGACAGAACTTAATCCCATTCCCTAATCCCAAACTTCTCTGCCAAGCTGCTCTTAAGGCAGAGCGTATCTCCCATCAAAAGACACCCAGTTATTAACGATTTGTTTAATCCGCAGCGTCGGCAGCTCCGAGCTGGGTGCACGGGTCCAGAGGCAGGTCCAGCATCCCGGGGGGGGGGGTCCCGAGGGGCACAGCCAGCGCCCAGGGGAGCAGGACGAGGGCAGGATCCCCCCGGCAGGCAGCAGGTGCCTTTCCTCCCTCGGAAACGGCCCAAACTGCCGTGCCGGCTAACCGGGGCTGCGGTCCCCTCCGAGCAGGACATCACGTTAATAGAGGTTGATTTGCAAACGGCGTCGCCCCACACCCCCCCCAACCCCCCAGTGCCCCCCTTTGCCTGACTCCCGCTTTTCTGCTCAATGGCACAGATGCTGCTTTGTGCTGCCCAGGACTAGGCAGCTATTAGCAGCAAATCCAGCGAGGGAAATTAATGAAGGCGACTACTAATAAAAGACAGCTCAGGACAGCCCGACCAACTTGCTCCGAGCGGTAATTAACTTTTTTTAAAACTCATGAAGGTAAATATGCCATCAGCTTTGGGCCGGTCTCTCTGCTTTTTAATAAAAGGAGGAGGAGGGGAGGTGAGGGAGGGGGGACGGCTGTGTGTCACAGCCACCCCAGCACCATCCCTGTTCCCTCCCGGCCGCTGCAAAGTGACCTTCCAAGGATTTATTTTTTTTTTTTCTCCAATCAGTTTTTAGAGGCTTGATTTTAAATCTGGCAGGAGTTCTGCCTCTCCTTAATCTGAATTCAGTACGAGAGGTCACAGGGATGAGCGAGCTGCCAGAATTTTGCTGGAGCTGCACAGCTGTTGCAGAATCGTAGGTAGAAGGCAGGATATCCTTGTGTCTTTATGTCCTTAATTGTGAGCTTCTCAGAGAAAAACAGTCTGTCTTAGGCTTTAAAACACAAGCTTTTGCCTTGTAGTAAGACCGCAACCTTCATCAGATTACAAAAAAGATCCCCCTGGGATTTCTGCTTATGCCAGGGGATTGACTGTGTAATAGATAATTGAGATCCTTTTTGCCCGTGGGGAATGGGAACTGGGCCTACGTGGGCCAAACCCATGCATAATACAGGACCATGGGGAAGCCCAACCTGAGGCACCTGAGGAAGGCTTTAGGAAAAGTGGGTTTAAAATGCACCAGCCAGCTGAGAGCCGTGTCGGGAGGGCTCTTTAGCAATGGCACTACGTGGACAGATTTATGCTTGCCATGAAAGGCAGCGTGCGGCAGCCCTTGGGGTACTGGTTTGGCTCCTCGTGGCCATTCTTATGCCAAGGAGGGCTGTAAACCCCCCTGGGGGCCTTCAAGCTTCCCCTCCAGGCCTGCCGGCGCAGAGGAGCTTTTATGCCAAAATACAATACACAGAAGGATCATAAACACATGTTCTGGGGCAAGGGGCTGCCATGGAAACCACCCTCAGGTTCCTCACATCATCCAAGGAGGTGTTTGCCCATCTTGCATCTCCTGGTCTGTTTCCAGGTAGGCTGCAGTTGGCTCTGGGGACTCCCCGTCACCTCCAAAATGTCAGTCGTCTGAGAGAAAATAGGGAAACGAAAAAAAGAACTGAAGGAGAGGAATAAACTCAAACTAAGGGGCAAGAAAGGGAAATGAATACTTTCGGCCACATTCAGATGAAAACTCAGGATGTAGGTGACCGGGTTAGGTGACAAATCCAGCCTCTCCAACTCAGCTTTTGCCAGCATGGTCCTTCCACCCTCTCCCAGCATGGTCCCGCTCAGGCCCATTTCCTCCGAGGGCATCTCCAACCAAGGCCAGCCTCCCCCAGGGAGCAGGGAAGGTTTGGCTAGCGTGGCTCCCACCCCGAAACCCTCTCCATCCTCCAACACGTTGTGTGCTTTTTCCCACGGTGGTTCCCGGTGCCACAGCCCCAACAGGATGGTAACGCTCCTGCCAACAGGGTCTGTACCTGGGATGGAGGGAAATCCCTCCAGGATGACGCACCTGGCAAGGAGCAGCGTTCCCTCCCCGAGGACAGCTGCGGGGAGCATCCTGCTGCTGAGCCACCCGGGATGTCGCTCCTGCTCCTGCGTGGCTCCAGCGCCGAGAGAGAAGTGCGTCCCATCCATGCCGTCCTCAGTTTGGAGAGCCGAAGGCACCTACTCCAGTGTCTCTGGAAAGAAGGAGAGAAACCAGAAAGGACAATGAGGCCCGAGCAGAAAAGACAGAGAGAGTGCCTGGCTTCTTTTTGGCATTCCTGGAGTTTAGTCATTAAAAGGGGTCGTTAAAAGCGAGTGAGAGTGAAAAACCCGCTCCTCAAGGGCTGCCCCACACACCGCCAGTGAAAGGCTCCCTCTTGTTTTGTTCCTCCTGGCCCGTGGCAGATTTGGGGGAACACAGCTTCATCTTGCTGGCCACATCAAAGCAAGTGATTATGCAAATGCTCCCACTTTTTTTTTTTTTTTTTTTTTTTAGGGAATTATTTATCACACAATAACCCCCCTGCCAGGGGGGGAAACAATAGATGAGGCTAGATAGCCCTGCTCGCCCGAGGCTGCGGGGCCGGGGGACCCCCGCGCGGTTTATTGGCCTAACCTAATTTCACTAATTCTCTTTTCACACATTTTGGGCTTCTTTTTCTCTTCCCCCGCCCGCCTTCCTTTTGCGGACGTCGCTCCGAGGGCTGGGTTTCACGCTCCCAGGATCCGGAGGGCACCGGGCGGGATTCGCGTGCTGAGCGTTTTATTTAATTAATACACTCAGGCGCCTCTGCTGGTTTTTAATGATTTCCAAGTGTTTGTACCCAGAAGTCACAAAGTGCTCCCGGGAGCACGGGGATGATGATTGAAGGGCCTGGGCAGCCTCCAGCATCCCCCTCCATGGTGACACCCCTGGCTGTGTGCTGTGCATGCTGAACCGAACCCCCTGGAATTGCCTGTGACCCGGAATTCATCTGACCCTCACGGAGAGGAAATCCTTCCTCTTTTAACCCGCACATTTTTTCCTCGATAACATTTATTTCCTACTGCCTTTTTGGTGAAATCCATCGGCCTGAAGTGGGATAACTGTTCATCCATCCATCCATCCATCCATCCATCCATCCATCCATCCATCCCTACTGTGTTTGCTGTCAGCATACTCTGTACTGAGAGGCAAAGGTAAATGACGAGTAAACTTCCACTGAACTTCCCTCTCTCCCTCTCTCTCATGTTGTTTCCCAAATAAACAGTTGCCCATGCACCCAGTGACATTAAGCCTCACTGGACCTTGGTTTCACCAGAGACAAGGACAGGCCCAATCCCGTAACTCCCAGTCGCTGGCACGTAAAGCAGAAAAAGCAGCAGCCCCAAAGTTACGAAAATTAGAGCTTTTTATTTATATTTTATCGCAAGGACAATTCCTTTGCTCTTCAGGTGTAAATACATACTAGAATAAACTCTGTAAATTATACAAAAAAATACATATTTTCCATGAAATCTGTCTTTATAATAAATAAATGTGAACACGTGTGTGGCTGATCGCTGTAATGTTCCGTGTCTGTTGAGGTTTTCAGTCTGTTGATTTATTTTTAATCTCCTGAAAGAAGGGGGGAGTTCCTTGTCCCCTAAAGGTCGAAATAAATAATGTATGAGGAGATCCTTCCCCATTCCCCCCCTCCCGATTTTTTTTTTCCCTTTTGATAGAGAGTTCAGCCTAAATTTCCACGCTTGCATTCAGCCCTCACAAAGCCTACAAATTATACAATGACTTCTAACCTGGACCCCTAACAAAACAATTTACTTTTTTTTTTTTTTCCCCCCCTCGCTTTGCACCCCCCTCCCGCCTATAAATCATAAGGGACAGATGGCAAAGAGGGGAGCGGGAAAAAGGGGGGGACACACACACACAAAAGCCCCGCGGTGACAGATCTGGGAAAACTGGGCAAAGTGCACATCGGCGAGAGAGAGAGAGAGAGAGAGAGAGAAAGAGAGACGGAAAGTTTGGTTTGGCAGGTGCCGTTCCCACAGCCCGGTCTGCCCTGGGAAGAGGGCAGATGCCGCCGCCGCTCCGGGGGGATCCCCGGGAGCGCCGGGCCGGGCTAGAGGCAGCGGCGGGGCAGCGGCGGCGGCGGCCCCGGGGCGAAGCGGCCCGGCCAGTGCTCGGGATCCGAGGCGGAGCCCGCGGGGCTGGCGGGCGATAAAGTGCAGGCGTACGGGGAGGCGGAGGGCGCGGGGCTGGCGGCGCCGCCGCTCCAGGAGGAAGCGGGCGAGGGGCTGCCCTCGGCGGGGACCGCCGCTGCCGCCGCCCCGTCGGGGCCGAGCCGCGCCGCCCCGGCCAGCCGCAGGGTCTCGGTGAGCGCCCAGATGTAGTTGTGGGCGAAGCGGAGCGTCTCGATCTTGGTGAGCTTGGCGTCCTCGGGGAAGGTGGGCAGCACGTCGCGGAGCGCGTCCAGCGCCGCGTTCAGGTTGTGCATCCGGTTGCGCTCGCGGTTGTTGGCCTTGAGCCGCCGGCTCCGCTTGATGCGCTGCGCCGTCTCCGCCGTGCGCGCCGCCCGCGGGGCGCCCCGGGACCGCCCCGGCCGCCGCTTCCCCTCCGCCCGCCGCAGCCCGCGGCCGCCCGGAGCCTCCACGGGGCGAGCCGGCGGGGCGGCGCGCAGCTCCTCCTCCTCTTCCTCCTCCTCTTCCTCCTCCTCCTCGGCGCTGGACGGCAGCGAGGGCGAGGGGGCGGGAGAGCCCAGCCCCAGCAGCAGCAGCTCGTCCTCGGCGGGCGGCGCCAGGACCTCCGCCTTCACCAGCATCCTTGCGCGGCGGCTGGACGGGGCCGCACCGGGCAGCTACCGGGAAGCAGCGGGCGCGCTCTCCTCGCCTGTCCGGCGGTGTGACGGTTCGCCGGTTCGAGGCGGGGGTCGTGAGGGGGTGGGAGGGGGGAGCAAAGCGTGGGGGACGGGGCGGGGGGGAGGGTGGGGGGGCGGCGGGGGCGCGTCGCTGGCACGCGCCCCGGGGGCGGCGGGCGTGCGGCGGGAGCGGCGCCCGGGGCCCGTCGGGCTGCGTGTCTGGCACACGACCCTCCTTAACACCCCTTATATACCCCGCGGGGAACAATCAAACCTACCCCCGGGGTCCCCCTCGCCCTGCCCGCCCCTCCCGCGACTCTTGTCGGGGGCGCCGCCGCCCTCCCCCCCCCCCCCCTCCGGCGGGGCCCCATTGGCGCCTCGCGCTCGGCTGGAGCGTGCCGCTAATTTATTAATGAATGGGGAGCGGGGGGGGCGCGCCAGGAGCAGGCGGCCAATCCCCGCGCCCCGCGCGCCACGCGCGCGCCCGGGGCCGGCTCCCTTTCAGCCGCTTCATCTACGGGCCCGGCCGGGAAAGGAAAGGGAGGGATGGACGGACGGACGGACGGAGGGAGGGATGGACGGACGGACGGACGGACGGACGGACGGACGGATGGACGGACGGACGGACGGACGGATGGATGGATGGATGGATGGATGGATGCGGGACTCCCCTTCAGCCCCTCTCGTTCCCGGGAGGGTTTTGCCTTTCTGGGGACGCTTGGTGCTGTGGTGAAGGTGCATAGTTCCATACGTGGCTTGCTGGGGAGATGCTCCGGGCATGCGGCTGCTCCCTTTGCATCAGGCTAAACCCGAAGTGGGGGAAAAGCCCTGGGCTCTGGGCAGCTCAGTGCCGTCAAATACAATTCACAGGCTGGAGGAGACTATTAAAAAAAAAAAACCCAAACACCAACTGGTCAGTGCACCAGGAAAATCTTCATTCCTTTCACCCCTGTTCCCGTCCAGCCTTCCGTCAATGGCAGAGCCATTGGAGTCGGCAGGCTGGCTTTGCTCAGCAGACCCCTTGGGGACATCTTCCATTATCCCAGGTTGCTCCAAGCCCTGGCCAGCCTGACCTTGGAAACTTCCAGGGATAGGGCAGCCACAGCTTCTCTGGGCAGCCTGTGCCAGGGCCTGCCCACCCTCACAGGGAACAATTTCTTCCAGTATCCCATCGAACCCTGCCCTCTGTCAGCGTCAAGCTATCGCCTCTTCCCTGTCTCTCCAAGCCCTTGTCAAAGAAATGACAATGAGAACACACAAAACTGAAACCCCAGCACACTGTCCTCTCCATACGGAAACACCATCAGCAAGGCTCTTCAGGGGGAGTTGGGCTTTGAAACAGAATTTTAACTGCAACTGCCAGAAAAGCCCAAATAGATTCAGGAGCTGAAACCTCTGCACAAGTCGTGCTCGGCACACCACAAACTCACACTCAAATCACTCCCTCGCTCCTGCTGCCCTCTGTGTTTATGGCCTTTGGGAACAATTGAGGCCGGCTGGGTGCCTCCATCAGTATCTCTGTGACTCCATGAAACACTTTAACACTCCACCCGCCTCCTTGTTAAAAACAGGAGACTCACAGGTCCCCTTAGCATCCCAGGAGAGTGACGCAAAAGGACCTTATTTCTTTTTCATCACCTTAGCTTGTGACAGGGCCAGCACATCCCTCTATTAACACCCTGCTTCCTGAGATTTCCGTGCTTCCACTGCTGATGCAAAGCAATGGAGAGGTGATGCAGAGGCAGCGCTGTGGGGGGCATAGCTTTTCTGGGGTTCACTACAATTCCTGCTGCCAGCCCTGCCATGCAGCGTTTTTTTCCGTAGGGCTGAGCACAAGGTGACCAAGGATGGTTTGGCTGCCAAATCCTCACAGCTCTCCATAGGCACTTGTGTGGTCTGTGGGCAGAGCGAGGGCCGAGCTGCTCGGCCGAGGGCGGTGGGGAGAGGAGGTAGAGGGGGGGAGAGGGAGTGGGATCAGGAGCAGGAATGCTGCTGCCACTGCCCACCGCCTGAACTGTCCTCCAAGGGTCAAACTGTTCAACTTCAGCCCCTTTGCCAGACTCAATCCTACTTTAGGGGAACAAAAGCCCAAAGTAGGCAATGATCAAGAAATGGGAGCACAATGATTTAAGCTTATCGCGCAGCCCTGAAATAAAGGACGCTGAGCTCGTGTGGGGGAGAGGGGGAGACCTTCAGAAGGGCTTTGTTTGCTGTAAGAAGATTGAACTCTGAGGCGACCCGATAGCCCTAAAAGTTTAGGGTCTGTGTTGCTGAGAGACCTTTGGGCACAGCCCATCCACACGTCGACCTCACAAGTTGAGAGCCGGCGTTAATGGCCAGCCTGCCTCAGGTGAACAGGGGCACGACATCCCGGGAAATGTGGGGACAAAGCTGTGGAGACGGGGTGGCCTGACCCCTCCCCACTCTGCCTCCCTCATATCCCGCAGCCTGCAGGGTCCTAGGGGCTCAGGGTCCCAGGGCTGCTCACACATATCAGGGTTCCCTGAACCCTGTGGTACCCAGCCCTGGGCAGCACCTACAAACCCTGAGAGCGAGGTGGTTCTGCTCTCAAATAGGGTGCGAGAATATGTCCCCACACAGCAGAGTACTGGGGTGCTCTGCACAGGGAAGAAATCAAAAGTGCTGGGGTACGTATCCCCCCCGTCCTGATCCAGGTCCTTCCCGAACACCCCGTGCACGCGGCAGCAAGGAGAGCCACAAGATGAGAACCAGCCCCCCAACTCCCAAGGTGTATTAGGGCATTTGGGGTTTGTTCTGGGATCATAAGGGCTGTCCCGGCATCCTTCCCTGGCTCCCCCCACCCTGGCCCTCGTCGGGGGCCGATTGTTCCCGGCCGATTTGCATGGCAGGTGCAGGCCTGAGGAGAGATTTTTCAGTCCTTCCCCCACCAAGAGGCTTTGCCTCCCCCCCCCCCCCTTGTGAAAAAAGGCTGCCGGTGCCTTCCTTTCCCATGAAGAAGAGAAGAAGCTTGAGGATCGCGTGAACACGCTTCAGTTTTCTTATTCTTTTCTATAGATGTGGGGAAAAGAACAGCCGATTGTGTGAAAAACCCAGTGCCTGCAAAAAGGGACATTGGCCATCCAGGCGAAGGTGCGCGAGGGAGAGCACTAATCGCTGAACCAGGAGACAAATACGATTACCAGCTCCGAGCCTTGAGTCAGAAAGTCTCATAGACTTTAAGATGTTAATCCCCAACATAATCCTTCCTTTGGCGTGTAGGAATAGTGCAGCCACAAGAGTTGTTTTGTTATTTATATTGGCGTTTAATAAAACTCAGCCAGTGGTGAATGGGCTGCCCACTCTCCAATGGTAATTAATTCCCTATTTCAGTGACCCAATTGTGCTGGGATAGAGCAGTGGGACAGTCCCACTGCCCCAACCCGCCTTTGTGCAGCTACACGGCTCTCGTGCTTCAACAGCTATGGAAACTCATTCTTTTGATGTCATTCAATGAGTTTTCCTTGGGCATCTTCTAAACTTCAAGGACCCTTTTCTTTCTCGAATGCCTGAAAAGCAGGACTAGCTTGACCACCTCTGTAGAATTTAATGGTTTGGTGAAAGGGCCTTTTGGGGGGGGGGGGTTATGTAAGGAAAGAGAAAAAGAAAATTTGGCACGCTGGTTATCAAATGGGGATATCCAAACTCGGGTGTGCCAAATGCGCCGGGCTCCTAATTTATATTTCTACAGGTCTAAAAATACACTTCCCCTTACTCAAAATACTCGGGGACTTGTCTTAGTTAAGGTATTTCTAGAAAGGATTTGCCAGTGAGGAATAACTCTGCTTTATGGAGCTGAGTAAAGACAAAAATTGTGTTTCAAGAAGGCACTTCCACCCAGAAAAGGGAAAAGCACCTGGATTTTTTTGCCCAGAAGGGGAAGAATACCAGCTAAGTGGAACAGGTTGTTGGTATGAAGTGTATCTGCAGGTTTATAATTTTTTGACTGTGTGGTGAGGTGGCTGAAAGCAATCACGTGAAGAACACGGAGTTATCCTGCAGAGCCGCCCCGGTCCGGGCAGCCTCTTCTATGTCTTTATACAAAAAAAAAAAAAAAAAAAAAAAAAAAAAAACGAAAAAAAAAAAAAACCTTCGCAAGTCACAAACAATTCAGGATTCAACTAAGAAAACACAGAGTGAACCATATGGCCGGGGTGGCTCGAGTTGGCTGCATTTTCCCTCAGACAAAGAAGGGATTGAGAGTTGAAGGAAAGGAGAAAAAAACCCAACTTTCCGGCTGATGAAGCTGTTGTCTGGAGGCAATGATCCCAAATCTCAAGGCTTTATTCCAGGCTCCGACTGAGACGTGATATGTCATATGATTAGCATCTTTCATATTTACAAGAGTAGTGCAGGCTGCCAGTCTTTAGAGAAAGGCGAGAGAAAGAAGGGGCATATGCTGAAATGGATTTAGCATTTGAAAGAGAGAAAAGAGAGCGGATAAATACACTTAAACGAGGATTTAGTTTTACTCCCGTTGAGTTCTAATGGCTTGTTGATTGAGATTTTAGGGAGCCGGGACAGCGGTGTCAGCAATAATTTAAAGGCGCTATTCAGCCCACCCCCGGCGGAAGGAGCCGGCGCTGCCCCTCAGGGCGGAGCGGTGCTGCGGCCGCAGTGGCGGGCAGGCGGGAGGGGCGCATCACCGCCACGGCGGCTCCCTCCGCCGCGCGCGCGGCGCCACCTGGCGGCGGAGGAACCCGCGGGACATGGAGGTACCCGGGACCGCCGGGAAAACTGGGAACAAAACGAGGAATTCCCGCTGGGGGGGGGCACCTGGCCGAAGGGACACCGCTGCAGCACTGCTCGCGGGCACCGCCCAGCCTAGCTTTGAGTACTTACAGGCATGCCACAGCTCTGTGTGTCAGTGCGTCGCTACCTGCCCACGGAAGAATTTATCCCTAATATCCCAGCTAAACCCGTCCCCCGGCATTTTGAAGACGTTCCCCCCTGTCCTGGCACTCTCCATGCCCTTGAACTCCAGATTTTCCAAAAAGTGCAGAAGGGGCCTTTTAATTGTTCCAGCCCAGCTCCTTCCTGGATGTGACCTGCCTCTAAGTATGGAAGGTGGCAGAATTGTGCTAAAACATCACGGTGTTTAATCTGAAGAACAATGAAATGCCACTAATATCGTGAACCACACTGTCAGCGAAAAAGGATTTCACTTCTCAAGCAGATAAAGTCACTCGATTTCTGGTTATCAACCAAATAAAGTCACTTTAATAATGTTTAGTTGTATGACCACAAGGTCAAACAGAAGTATTAGTGCACTGACATCCAAACAAAAATAGACCACATGAAATAAATACTGGATTAAAAATGACTGGAGCTATAGCTGTAACAAGCAATTTTTTGTTCATAAAAATCAATACATATTTTATTTTTCCTTTTTCTTACTCTGTTCTTCTTCCTCCCAATTCTCCAAGTAAGACTTGAGAATGTCATTTAGCTGCTGCTCGCACTGGTTTGCATGTTGCAAGCCATTTTCCCATCCTAAAAGCAGCAATAAACAGGATAATTACACCTCTCTCTACAGCATCCATCACGGAATCAGCCCCTGGAAATGCCAACACCTATTTCCCCAAGAGTATTGACTGGCTGTGATATTTCTGCTTGGAAAACAGCTTTTCAGAGTTCAGTCACTAACAAGATGCTTTCTTTGATGTCAGCCAGGCAGGTAAAGTTCCATTAATGGAACCCCTTTAAAGTAAGTAACCCCTTTAAGTAAAAACCCCTTTGAATACAATAAGAGTTTGCAGGTCAAACTGCAAATGTGCAACTTGCACATTCCTGGATTTTCCTGCAATATCTTAGATTTTCTATGTAATATGTAAAGTAGGAGTTCATACGTAATGAATATAGTGGTTGCTCTAGTGCCCATACCACGTGTTTTATATATTATGTTATAGTATATAAACACTATAAGTTGCATTATACACAGTCTAATTTAAAAAAAAGAAATGAGGCGCATGGTTTCAAAAACCCCAGCAGAGAACATCTTACCTTTGCAGTGATGAATTACTCTTCCCCAGAGCCTGTTCCTGCTCAGACAGGGCAGACTTCCCACAATCAGCAGGTGTCTCTTGGCTCTCGTCAGTGCCACGTTCATCCTCTTCTCGGAGTCTATGAACCCAAACTGCCTGGTCCTGACACACGACAGGACGATGATTTCCCTCTCGGCGCCTTGGAACGCGTCCACCGTGGACACCTGGACAGGCTTGACTTCAAAAGCCTCAGAGTGAACCCCAGTGAGCAAATTCTGGATCTGTGGGCAAAGAAACAGGGAAGGGAGCTTGTAGGAATAGTGCAGAGTCAGGCTGCTCAGTGTACGAGTAGGTTTAAGAAAACGGCTTCATTGATTTTTGTTACTGATTTATGATACAAACCTTATACATTTGTGATTTATAAAGGGTAATCACACCAATAGCAGCTCCTTCTATTCCACTTGCAATCAGAGACTGGATGAGCTTGACGGTAAAATGAGCTTCTGCCATGTTATAAAAGCTGTTGTCTCTTTCAATCTGGCAAAGAGGGAAAAGATTCCCCAGTTAGTTCTCACAAACAAGGTAAAAAGAAATGGAGTGGAGGAAAAGACTACAATATTGACTTTTTATATAAGAAGCATATCTAAGAAGCGTTGAGGAACTTACTTGCTCCATGCCATGAACGCTATAAAAGCAGAGTGTTGGGAGCCATTCCAATAAAGGAGTCCTGTCCTCCTGGGAAATCCCATCAATGAGGTTCCCGTCGTAGAACAGCTCGTTGGCGATGGCACTGAGGGCAGGGTGACAGCGGTACTGGGTCCGAAGAACAATGGGGTTGTGTCCCTAAAGAAGGAGGGCAGACAAATCAGCACTGGGAAGAGTTCACGTGGATGGAGCTCGGAGCAACCTGGTCTAGTGGAAGGCGTTCCTGTCTATGGTGGGGGGTTGGATTAGGTGGCCTTTGAGGTCCCTTCCCACCCAGGCCATTCTGTGATTTTATGATATTTCGCAATGCTGAAATCCTGATCCTCTGACACCTGGACCAGAATTCCCCATGCGACTTCAGGGGACCTACAGTTCCACTCTCCACCTTTTCTGAAGGTGTGTTCAGCAGCACCTACCATTAAGCAGAGCCTGTCAAACAGAGTCTGCTCCAATCCCTGCTCATGAACACTCTCAGACCCTTGAACAGTTGGTGGCAGTTGCTTGGGGTCTCCAACAAGGACAAGCTTTTCACACTGAAACCTAAATAAGAACATGAAAAAACAAGGAAAAAAGAAGTGTTCTAAAAAGGATGTTAAAGGGTGTTCATAAGCAAAGAGAGTACTATGTTTCTGTATCACATTGCTTCCCATCTGCCTCCCTTCTCCACCCCAGTTTAACACGACCTGAGGACAGGTCTCAATTTAAAAATCACTCTTTTTGTTCTCTAAGGCTCACGTGCTCAAAAAGGTGTGGAGTCTGGCACTACCTGGAGCCTGTGCCCCTGCTGAAGCCCCACAGGCAGGCTGTACCTGGCGATGGGAAGGAGAGAAGCAGGTTCAGTCATCTGGCTGCACTCATCCAGCATCACCACAGGAAACCTGAGCGTGTTCAGACAAGGGAAGGGACAGGCAGCACACGTCACTCCAACCACTTTCACCTTCCACGAGCCAGGAGAAAACGGCAAGGCAAAAAGTTGAGATCATTTCATAGTTAATCTCTGCAGCACATAACTATAGCAGGAGAACACACCTAGGTTTATCTGCAGAAAGAGGACACTAAGCTGTGCCTGTGGAATCAAACCTAACATTCACTTGGTATTTCAGAACCAGGAGTGTGGCAGGTGTGAGAGGGGATTCTCAGTTTTGATTTGCTGGGCCCTGTGGATAGGACACAGCTAATCCCTGCTTTCCCACCCCATCCCTTGGACTGTACCTGTTGCAGAATAGTTTTATTGGTCCCCAGTTTATGTTGCTCAATGCTCTTCCTGACATATATTTTTTCAGCTGGAGTCAAATCTTCTTTCATGAGAGCAAGCAGCTCTTTCAGCTGCTCATTTTCATTTCCTGAGCCTGCATGTAAACTTCAAAGAAGATTTTGTAACATACATTACAGTGTCTGAAAACAGCACTGCTTGGAAAAATAACCATACTTTATAGATAACAGTAATGTTAATACAGCCATGTGTTAACCTACCCCAAACAGCATCACATCCCTCAAAGGGGTTTCTTACCTATGGGGAAGAATTGCTTTTGTGATTTTCCTTATACTTCCCACTCGTATGAAATCCTCAAATCCAAGATCGAGCAGACTTCAAAGAAAAAGAGATGATAAACATTAAACAAATGGAAAAAGGAAATATTGAAAACTTGAAAAGCGGTTTCCAAAGACACATCAGAACATTGAGGAACACAAACTTCAGTGATTAATGAGATGAAGAACCTCTGTAATTCAGGAAAAAACCATCTTATAATGATTTGCCTCAATAATGCTTAATGCCTTGATGTTTCCCCACTCCTAGCTTTCCATATGTAATTTCCTTTTTCCTTCCTAACCATGTGTTTATTTCATGGTAACTTCATGCTGAACTTTCACAAATCTGATTCTCTCTGTTCCTCCTTCCCCTACTGCTACATCACAAAGATTCCTGAGCAGTATTACTTGGTCATGATGGATTTTAATAGTAAATTTGATAAGAGCAGAGCCTTAAGTAGTCTTCTGTCAATATTTTATGTACTTTTACTCTTTTAACTATGCAAAGGAGCTGAGGTAAAATTAAAGCCTGTAAGTGGCATTGTTTTAGGGAAAGAAATCAATCTTTTTGATATGTTTTACAGGCAATAGCGACACAATTACCACTAAAACGCAAATGCATTATTGGTTTTGGAAGAGGAGTCCATAAAAGCCTCAGGAACCTACCCTAGCAGTATCCTGTCCACAGCAACGTTGGTGGAAGAAGCAATGAGAAGTTTCCATGGAGTTGCCCTTGGACCCTCTACAGCTTCACTGCTTTCAAAGAGCTGCACGAGGAACAAAATCACTACAGACAGCAAGTAGCTCTTGCCAGCTCCAAAAACACCTGGCATTTTAGAAGAAAAAAAACAAGTTACAAGTGAGAATTTTCTACAAAGTTTGAGTCAATTGCTTTAACGTCAGTTATGCTGTGATTCCTCTAAAAACATTGCATAGGCTTGCTTCAGCAGCTCCCAGGGGCACCCTTACAGTTACAAAAGCAAAGCTAGTACCTGACAAAAAGTGGTTTTAATACCAAAGAAGGAAGCAGAAGACACTAAATAACTGATTTTATGTACAGATATTTCTAGGCAAAGCCTCCTATACTAGAGCAAAATCCTGCACAAGGCAGAATGAAAATTTAAGGGGCAAAAGCTTTGTGCTGACAGAATGGATGTATTAATGCCACTGCCATTATCAGAGGGGCTGATTCTGGCATTCCATATTAATGGCATTTCCAAAGATACAACAGCAGCAAATGTAACAATTCTTGGCCATGTACCACGTATGATTGTGATGGGGAAGCTCTGATGTTCCTCCCCTGGTTTGGGGTTTTCACAGGAGGTCATCATCTGAGCTATGTGAATCAGTGATGCTGCTTGGTCTGGGTTCAGGGAAAACCTTTGGATCATCTCTTCAGCCACTCCCATTGCCACTTCAGAGCTCACAGGGCCAGACATCATTGAGCATTTCAGATTCATGGCAGGTGGAGTAAATTTCCTTTTGTTGGATCTTTTTGTAGCACTTTCAGAATTAAAATTCCTAAGAAAACAAAAAATAGCCAAAAGTCGTGATATGATCTGATTGGTACCTCCTGGTTCTGATCTTCCTACACTGGACTGCTGCTGTTTTATGACGTGCTCACAGAATCACAGAACAGTAACTCACATTTTCAGGAGATAAGGGATTACTGGTAATGTGGATGGATTGAAATGCTCCTCCAGGTTCCTTAAGGATGCCAGCTCACCACTGGCATTACAAACCAGCAAGGCATGAACACACACTGGAAAGGCCACAGAAAAAACAGAAGGAGAAAAAAATTAAATGAGCAGAAATTTTGAATCTGCTAAAAAAATAATTATAAAATGCCATAAGAGTAATTAACTGATTTTATCTTCTTCATTTACAAAACAAAACAACCCCAAAGCTTTAACTCAATTCAACAGCAACACCAAGAAACTTGTGCAGAAACAGAGACTTAATACATGGCTTTTTATATAAATATGAATTTTCCACTGAGTTGCTTGAGGTTTGTGCATTTTTTTTTCAAGGAGAGTAACAACATTTTCCTTTTCCTTACACTCTGACAGTCAATTTACATTGTACATCATATTATATAATTTACTACTTGTTTATATTACTCTCATTTCTTCCCCACCCATTTGCAATTTGCCAGGTTTAATTCCATTAATTTCTGCAGTCCAATTATATATTCAAACATACAGGCAAAAAAATATACTATGTGTTAAATCATGTACAAGATTTGAGAAACTGTAAGATCATCCTTCATTGTTGGCTGGATTTTTCCTTAGTTGTTTCCCACAGTTCTGAATGATTTGCTGTGGAACTCACTGTTTGATCTCCAGTTGGAGGGACTGTAGCCTTTCAGTGGAAGCAATTCTATTTCATTGTTGGAGGATGGTCCAAAGAAAGCACTGCTTGCAATGAAAGTATTGATGGGATCAAAGTTTAGAGTCTTTGAAACAACCCAGATGTCATCTACCAAAAAAAATAAAGAGTCCTCATAAGCTTCTCCTAATGCTACCTTTTAAATCTGATGTTTAAGATGTGCTCACCTCTGCTGTAGAGAGAAGAATGCTCCTTTCTGCTTAGTTTCAGATATAATTTGGATTTGGAGTCGCCAAAGCTGGCAGATGTGTTCATAAATTTCGTGAGCTTACTGTACCGCTGTGCTGGAATTTCAAAGGCTTTCCTGGGAAATTGTAATATTGGGAAAAAAAAAGTACGTAAACAATCAGCACATTTTGGATTCAGCACCAAGAAATGGTCACAGATTCGACCAAGTGGGTGCACATCATCTTTACATGAACAAGTTTTAAACACCTTTATATTGACTGCAAAATTCCTTCCTATTCAGCCACAATTAAATTGTTTCCTCCACAGTTAAGCAGCACAGAATAGCCTTTGAGATGACTTCTAGCATTAAAATTAGAATCTTGAAGAGAACAAATCAAATTCTACTGATGATTAAATGAACAATAATTCAAACGCAGCAGTTGTAACATGAAGCAATTGATCAAGTTATTGGTCAGCAGTTTTGATCCTTGCTAAAAGGAAATACCATTGCTATATTTTTCCTTCACTTATTTAGCTCTTGCATTTCTTTACAGAGAAAAGGTGTTAAATCCTGCTGAAATCCTGAGCTACTGAAAGATTTATAAACCCTGAATTCACACAGCACTTGAGAGAAGTGCACAGCAATCCAGGATACCTCACCAAAAGCTGGCATTCCTCATAGACAGCAATCTTTTGACTCCTGAGGTATGTCCCAATACTTTTTGTATCATGGAGCACTGCACTCGGTCTGGATTTTGTCTGTGTGGGGTTCACATCTTCAATCCACTTGAAAAAAGAACACTGCTCACCTTTTGGGGCATCACAGGCATAGAACAAACGACCCTGCAAGGCAAGGGAGGCAAAAAAAAGAGACCATGAGCACTAAAACAAGCAAGAAAAAGAGAAAGCCAGGGATACTTTCACCCATAAGTATAAAAACACAAGGAGTTAACAGCACCTTGTTTTGACCTTCTTTTTTAACCATCACCAGCTTGGCAGGGTGCATGTGGTTGCAGAGAGGAGCACAGCTTCCTTGGCTCTGGCCTTGCCCACCTTCCACTGCAGTGTAAAATGATATATCCACTTTGGAGAGGGCATTGTGCAGCCTCTGTGCCAACTCAAACAGCATTATGTTCAATTGCTCTTGGCAGGGAAAGGAGAACAACAGAATCATTAGCACAGCCTTAAAATGCTTACACGGGTACACAACATTCAAACATCTCTTGTAATTGGAAGATTTCCACCCCAAAATAAATATTTAATCTGAGTCCTAGAAGAAACCGTGTGACCCACAAAATTCACTTATTCCAGGAGAAAATAAAATAAAAAAAAAAGGGGGCTTAGGAATCTTAAGACTGGGAAACAGGCCTGAGGTTACATAGTTGAACAGAAATCTTTTTGTTTTGTCTTGGCAATTTGAGGTATAGATTGAATATATTTGAGTATGTATGTAGAAAAATAAAAGCACCCTGTTGCTTTAATAGGCAATGTTGAAAATAACAGCATTTCACAGAGCAGAGATTTACCTGTCAGAGCAGCTTTAAAAACCTGTTTGTAGTGAGTGTGAGACTGAAACACAGCTGGGATGGAAATCTTTCTTTTGGGAAGATTGGCATGTTTCACTTTATCCACAGGAGGAAAAGACAGCTCAGAAACTGTTATGACCTCAAAAAGACCCAGGAAAATAAACCATTAAAAACTCCAAGACCTTGAATGAGACAAATTGTACAGATTTGTAAAAATACATGTTCCTAGGGCTTGGGCTGCCAGTTAGGATCTACAGTGAGGTTAAAATCTGCCCCTTGCCAAGCAGCCTGCATTTAATAATAACAACACAAATAATACTTGCAAAGGCTTTAGAGTAAATTACGTAATTCAAAATCAAGTTTATCAGCACTAGGTATGGAACACACAAACCCCATTTTTAGCATCACTTTACATATACATTGATTTTACATATCTATATCTACATCCATGTATATGCATATAAACACAAAGTGTATACCAGTGTATATATCAAATCTATTAGTTATTTCCTCACCTCTACTTCACACAAATACTGAACTGGACAGTTCTAAAGAACTAAAAAACTTTATTAAAAAGAGTTAACATTTTCTTTAACTCTCAAAATCATTTGATAACTTTAAAAACCTGACTTGTGGTTGGTTTGGTGTTTTCCCCCAATTTACTCCATTTGTCCACTGGTCACAAACAGCTGTGCTAAATTTTTAGGTGCTTATTCAGTGACCTAACTTCATTTTTAAGGAAGTAAAACTGAAGGAATTTACACTGTTTTGAAGTCAGAGACTATGCCTTGAAGCAAAAACAGGTATTCGTGAAAATGATGCTGATACCACAGTTAAGAAAAACCCTTTGTGCACATGATTTCTTATCAATTACAGATGTTGAAACTGCCCACCAGCTTTTCTTTCATCTTCCTGTCATCAACATTCAGATTAAAACTGTAAATCTGGCACTTCGTGAGCCAAGGAATTACCTTTACCAAGGATTAGTCACGGCACTTTAAAAAAAAATACTTTTTTTTGTGCCACTACATAGGTAGAAAGATTTCATTCAATCATACTGATAATATCTTGCAGGAAATCGGATAAAGGCAGTGCCTTGGGCCAGAGAAATGTGTTTGTGTCAGCGATAGCTGTGCTTGCTTGAACAGTTACACACCTGGCCGTCTCCTGTTCCGGCGTGGCAGCTCAGGTGACTCCACACCTTTTGTGTGGCTGCAGCCAAAGGTGTCTGCCTTAAGTGCAGGGAAAGCACCTTCCCCTCTGAAACCAGATCTGAGGGGCTGGTGTTTGCAGCCCTGCAGCATTCCCCAGGTGAGCTCCCGGCTGGCAGCAGCAGCGCAGAGCTGGGAGCACTTGGATTCCCACTTGGATTCCCCCTTGGATCCAGGGCTCTGCCCTCTCCTGTGTCACACGGCGCCATTCCGAGGATGCTCTGGGCACAGATGTCCTCATTCTGTTCCTCATCAGTGCTGTTTTCAGGGATCAAATCACACTGAGCACTGCTTTGATACTTCAGCCACTTGCTTTGTCTGTGCTGGGAAGTCACTTGAGGGAGCACTGGTGGCACAGATGCCCTTTGTCCATCTTCCCTGTACGCCCCAAACACAGAGGTTTCACAATTCCTGTCCTCGGGGCCAGGAGCACTCCTAGGAAATGCCACTTGCTGAATGCACAAACTGCCTCCTGAAAAGCCCAAAGATTGCTGGCCCTCCTCGCTCTCAGCGGGGTCAGACATGTCAGGAATGTCATCAGTGGCAGGAAGAGTGACAAATGGAGTTCGTGTTTTCATCGTGGGCTTGAATGCTGGGAGGCTGCATCCCTCTGGATAGCTGGATTCCTCCCGGGCTGTGGGGCAAACACAGCTTACAAGCAACTTGCAGCACCTAGGGATGGCACTTGAGATGCACAAAAAGGAAGGAACTCCTAAGTTCTTCCTTTTACATCCTATCTTTTAACTGGGAAGCTCTCTGGAGTGTTCCTGTGCAGCATTATACTACAGAATGGATTTTGTGTGATTCTTCTAATTAGTTTGAAATCTCCATATTCACAACAAATTGTGTAGCCACTCTGCTTGTATGAAAGACCATTATTTAAACATGGTTGTGTTTTGGAGGTCATTAATCTGATGACACTGACAGCTGCCAACTAGAAAGCCCCCAGCTTAACCTTTGTTGCATTTTCCAAAAGATAACCCACAAACCTATGAATTAATATTAAATAGTGCAAATAAATAAACTCTTAGTATCAAAAAGCATCCTTTTGACTATATTAATTATCATTAGAGACAGTTACAGATAGGTGTCAAGTGGGAGAGGGTCAGAGGACAGCTGAATATGGAAGAAAACTAAAAGCAGGTAAATAAAAATATAGGTACCATTTAGAATCTTATCTTACAGCCTTTTTGCCCCCAAACTAGAAGCATATTTTTCTTTATAAAACTAAATCCCTTTGCTGAAGCCTCTTTCAGGAGAATATAATTGGCAGAGTAACTGTATATGATAGCCCAATTCATAGTGCCTCAAGAATCCTCAGAGATTTTTCAGCTTAAACACCGTGAGGTGCCAGTATAAAACTGAAAATTCTTACTGAAAAAGCAATCTGGGAGGTCTGGTTCACTTGGTAAGACCCCATGTGTCAGGGGCTCCTGGATGTCTCCAACAGCATCCTCATTTTCCCAAGGTAGAGAAACTGTAGCATCTGGATCAGGTGGGGAAGATTGTTCTGATGAAATCTACAGGTGAAGAATGAACACAGCAGGTGAATGACTGGAAAAAGCCCTGATTACAACTCTTTTATCAGTGTTCTCTCTCTCATCATTCTAAACA
This sequence comes from Cinclus cinclus, assembly GCF_963662255.1. Classification (NCBI taxonomy): domain Eukaryota; kingdom Metazoa; phylum Chordata; class Aves; order Passeriformes; family Cinclidae; genus Cinclus; species Cinclus cinclus. The sequence continues at coordinate 72,324,056 of NC_085050.1, read as the reverse complement.
ATGGCAATGTCTCTCAGAGCTGTGATACAACAGCTTCAAAAATAAGAACCTGCCACGAACACACAGGAAATAAATCCAAAAAATATCTGCAAGAGATGGCCAGTCCCTACCTTGCCAGGTTCCCAGGCAGTCCATTGTGCTTGCCTCAAGTCAGAGGGTGAGAGTGACATTGTCCCTGGTGAAACCTCAGCATACACATCCAATGCCAGTGCTAGGAAAAACACATCAAGCACTGAAGGCATGCAGAAATTTTGAGGCAAATCACTGCCCTTCTCCTTTGACTTTCACTTACAGGATCTATTTATTCCTAGCTCTTCAATATCATCAAGCTTCATTTGAAAATTCTCTTCTCTGATAATATCAACATCATCCTTATGGAGGCTCCTGCAAACTGGAGGCTTTATTTAAAAAAAAAAAAAAAAACAAAAAACAAACAAACACCATAAGCAAAAACTTGTTAGAAATTAATCTGTTTATCTTCTTTTTTTCAAAGTGCAACTGATCAAAGGAGCAGAAAAAACAAGCACACATGACAAAGTTTTATGACAAAGGTAAGTAAAAATAATTGATTTTGACATTATTGCAGCTGTTTAAAAATGAACTATTTCCTATCCGAAATTGACAGGATACAATTTTGCACTAAGGTTAGTAAGGATAACTGAACATAAAAAATGTTTTACCTGTCTGAAGTCATCAAGGTCATAATTCCTTGAAAAGAGGGATGAGAAAAAAGTCTCATCTGCAAAGTCCACGTTCTCAGAGTGCTGCTGCCATCCTAGCTGGGAGCATGGAGCTCTCAACATGACCTCACTGGCTGCTGATCCTTTCACTTGATGCCCTTGGAAGGCAACAGGCTACACAATGCATTGGAATTATCACTAACAGGAAGTAAAAACTGCTCTGCAACTATCTACAGTCAACACAGGTACTTCTTACACACAGAACAGAAATAATCTGTTGACACTGCAGGAGAGAAACAAAAAAATCTGGGCTTTTTTTTCCTCGTAATGCAAGTTTAAAACTCTCCTGGAAATGAAGTGTACTAAAAATTTCAAGAACTGGTTGCAATTTTATTAGGACTTAGTATAATATACTACAATTAGCAAACCATTTAAGTGAAATCTAGGAAACACTGTTAATTATATTTCATTTCCACAGAGATGGTACCTTTGGTTGCCAGTCAGACGTCCCAGGGTCTCTTTGGGCTGCTGCTATTGGTACAATAAATGCCTCTGTCTTCTGTAATAAATTGTCCACACAGTTGGGCTGCATAGGAAAGTATCAAAACCTAATTAGTCTAACAATTTAATAACCATTTAAATTCAAAATGTAGCATAAGAAATGTCTTGTATTCATACAAAGGAAGCCTTTTCAGTTACAGCTTTTTTTATTTGGAAGCCAAGACCATCCACAACAGGATAAGAAACAACATTTGCTTTTCAAACAGAACAGGAAAAAGGGAAGGATTTCTAAAATGCTTTTGAAGCTTTAGATGGATTGAGAAAAAAAAAAGCTATGAATAGCACTGGATAAAAATCAATGTGAATTATCAAACCAAACATTTTTCCCAATGCATTTCAACCCAAATGCTAAAATTCCAAGGAAAGCCATGTGTTTAAAAAGACAGTGGGGGAAAAAAGAAAAAGGTGGTAAAAGATGGGATGGGGAAGGAGTAGCACCAGATGTATTAATGGAATATTAAACATTAGTAAATACTACAATTTCCATTAAGTTCCTTGTCACACATGAGGCCTCCTGAATATTGTCTAGATTACATTTTCTATTTATTACCAGCTTCATAAACAACGTCCCTAAGCAATTTGCAGCTCAACCTCTGTGGTTCCATAAAACAAGATTTTTATTCCAGGTGCAAAATGAATTTATCTTGTAAAGATAAATACATATAGTCAAAAATTGGTTACCATAAGGCCAGGAGAATCAAAGTATGAACGGGAAGATGCCTGTAAACTTTCTGAGTAAGGCATTTCTGTAAACTCTTTTATAGCTACAAGAGATGGAAAAGCACAGTGAGTTACAGTCAGTAGCGTGGGGTTTGGTTTTTTTACACGAAAACATCTGAATATTTACAGGTTCTTGCAAACCTCACCCCTGCCACAAATTGCACACTAATTTTAGTCTGAATGAGAGCAAACAGAGACAGACTTGGAGCTCACAACACTGCTTTAAACAGTAACAATTCCATGAGGGAACCTACATAACACATCACTCCAAAAGTACTTCTGAATATGAGGAGAAATTAAATCAAACAGGTACAGACATACAGAATCCAGTTTAAAATACAAGTTGACCTAACCTTCATCCTTCTCAAGGGGTTCAAGTGTCTCCTTAGAAGTGTCTGTTTCACAGAACACGCTGCTATTTTCCTCCATCTTTTGCAAGCTCTCTAATGCTGTGCTATGCTGAGTCAAAGCTCTTAGAAGAGCAAGATCATTCACCAAATCAGAGAGTGCTGAGGAATTCTCAGCCAGTGCTGTGCATTTCAGGCCATCCACCCCTATTGTTTCTCCTCTGCAGGCTTTAGGAGAAGCAGTTACGCTCTCTGCATTTTCCAATGCAGTTTCTCCTACTGCTGTTTGCTCTGGAGGTGAATAACCTGTTCCTAGATGATCTGATTTTGGTGACAAAGCCAGAAGAGGGCTGCCTGGTTTAATGTCATCACTCTTAGCACCCCAGAAGTGCTCTGAGCCAACATCTGGGGATTCCATGCACCCGACCTGCATAACTCCTTCCTTGGTCTTTTTGTCCGTAGCAGAAATTATTCTGCTGGGAGAAATATCTGGAAGACTTCCAGCTGGATCAAACACCCTGGTTTCATTAACATTGGTGTCACCAGGCAAGAGATCAGAGAGCTGGTTTTTTATCCAGGATGTGCCATTAATGGTGAGTGCTGCAGAGCCATCCAGATCCTTCTCTTTCTTTGTGGCTTCAAAACTTGACTGACTCTCATTGATCTCTTTTGAGTTGCATCCATCACCTACAAGTTCCACTTGGATTCTGGTCTGGTTTGCAGCTTCTTCTGCAGTTCTCCTGGCATCACTGTCACAAAGCTGGGGTGGTGTACCCCGTTCTCCATCAAAACTGGAACATCTGACTTCATTTTTGCTGTATGTCTCTACTTCACAGCAAGAATGAGGCTTCAAATGAGGCCTCGATGCAGCATCTTGTGCTACACCTTCTCCCTGGAAGCAACCTGGGCCCCGTGAAGATTCTCCCTCTGAGAAGTCCTTCCCCTCTCTTTCACACACATCTTCACTGTCCGTGTCATTAAAATCAAAAGTCTCCATTAGGTTAAAGCTAACCTCCATCCGTTCCCCATCAGGACTACAGTCTGTGCCCTGCAAACTGAACTCCTCCTTCACAATTCCACCTTCAGTCCACGTCACATCCCCAGAGAGCTCCAGGTCACTAGACACTCCCTTTGAATTGTGTCTTGGATGAAGCTCACTCTGCATCTTCACAGATAAAGTCTCCCCAAGACTGTCAGTCCCTGAATGCTCCCTGTATCCAAAAGGATTCTTTTCAGAGGTAGCTGGACTTGCTGAACATGAAATGTCACCTGAGGATGGGACAAACTGACAGTCACTCGTTTTACCCACAGTGGACTCAGGTAGGAGGTAACTATTGGTGTTGCGGTGATCTTGTAAATCTGGACTTAAATTATTTACCTTTTTGTCTTGTCTCTGTCCTGTGACTTCTTCACCACAAAGTTGTTCAGCTGAATTTGGAAGCATTTGAGCATTCCAGTCCTTTTCATCCTTAACAGTTCCCTGAATAAAAGGCAGGTGCTGAGTATCTGGAATGTGTCCTTCGGCAGGGTCGCCTGAAAAAGCAGGTAGGACGGGGCTTTTTTTGGCACATAAATTTGCATTTTCTGCTGCCTGAAACCAGGAAAGACCACCTGTGACTCCAGATGTTTGCTCTCTGTGTCCTTGTGCTGGTTTAGACTTCAGAAGAGCAATTATCTGCGCTGTGCTCCTGATGTGGTGGGACACTGCACCAGGACCAGCGTGCCCAGTAAGGAGAGGAGATCCTGGCTTCACAACAAACTGACTGGAGTTGGGCTTCTCTGTCTCCTCACACTTGTCACTGAAAGGAGATGAAAGCAGTGAGGACACAGACATTTGTTCTCTACCACTGTTCCCTTCCTGACAACCAGCAGAGGGATTTATTTCTGCATCCTTCTTGCAAATCGTGGAAAATAACGGAGAGCTGATGTAAAACTTGGATGGAAAACTCCCTTGGCACTCCTTAGAGAAAGGCATTGCTGTGGGTTTTTCCTCATCTTCCACAGCTGGCATTTTCTTCTCAACTTGGCGTGGCCCTTGGAACCCCTAGGAGAGAAAGTTTCAATTAATCCACATTTTCTAACCAAATGCTGAAAATGGGGCATGCTCCATGAACTACATTCTGATGGAGCAGCCTGAAAACATTCTGATCAAATCTACATGATGATTCCACAGGGGCACAGAAACCACCTCAAGTCCTTGTGGTTTTTACTGCAGGCTTAGCAATAGCAATCCTGCTAAACCAGATTTCCTAAATGTGGAAAAAATACATTCTGGATTACAGCTCAAAAAAAAAAAACAAACAAAAAAAGAAAGGCAGAAAAAAAATCACATATATATTTACCACTCATGAAAATATGTGTCCCTTGTGTTTTATAATGCATTTGAACATGAGACGTAAAAATTTGGAACAAAAACACACCGTAAACTTCCTTTTCAAGCCAACAGGGAGATGTCTTGGGGATAAGAGACTGGGTTTTACACCATTTCTATTCACTGCTGGAGCTTCTGCTTTTTTTGGTTGGACTTCAGAGGGCTTTTCATTCACTTTGGCTGCTTCAACTGTGATTAAATATCTCTCACTTTCGAAATCATCTCCAGGAGTCACCTGGAAAAGAGACACCCGCCATGTGTACATAATAGTACTATATAAGAAACAATATTATACAGTTTTATTTTAAATAAATATAGTCTTCTAAGTACTTATATGTAAAAAATCCAGGTACTTACACCTACTATATCCCAGATGCCATATAATACTTTTATTTATACAGACATTCCAAAAAGCATTAGCACTTCAATCACTTCAATGATTATTTCATATATCACTGTAACAAACTGCTTCTACCACAAAGGAAGAAAAACTCCATGAAACCTTCTGGACAAACAGTAAGATCTACTAATTAATAAAAACTGCTTTCCCTTTCCATTATTAGCACTGTAGCAAACTGTAAAACACACCAACAACAAGAACAATGACTGTTTTGGCTACCAAACAAGTGTTTGGTATGCTGCCTCAAAGACAAATTATATATAAAAATAACAACTCTGAACAACAAAATATACCTGAGATTTCATAAAAATACTCTCCAGACACTGTCCTTTATCATCAAACAAGGAAGCCTGCAATATAAAAATAAGATTTTAAATAACCACTTATTTCACTAATCAAGTAAACTGCCACTGGCAGTAACAAATAATATCAAATCAAACAGGATTAAATCTGAAATTTCACCTGATTTCGGCCAGTTCTAACCCTCAAAATTCCATCTTGCCATGTTTTTGATTTTTTCATCTTTTGGTGAGTATATAACACCTGTTGTAAATATGAAAAATATTGAAAAAATAAAAAATAAGAAATAAGACAACATTTCAGGAGCTACAGTCTTTAAACTTATTCCTACTTAATTGCAAAGTATTAAAAGTCACTCACGGTAAATTCTTGGGAGGCCATTATTTGGTCAACCCAGTAATCCAACAATTTATTTCACAAATATCCACATTTTCACCACAGCCTGAGAGAAAGAGAAATGCTCAGGATGCACCAGAGCTGTGAAGGAAAAGTGTGAATAAAACGTTACTTTTGTTTTCTCCTGAAAAGAAAATAATTAGATGCAATTCCCCACAGCATTAAACCAGTGGGAGAGAGCTCCTGTGGGCATTTTAAAGAAAGAACTCAACAACAATCTAGGAGACTGTTGGTAAAAAAAAAAAAATCTCTTTTCTTAATACATGTCAAGATACGTTCCAGCTTTTAGATGAATTCATTCGTTTAAATGAATGGCTGACAACTCTGAATACTCTTGTTCAGAATTACTTGAATTAAAAACCCAAAAGTTTAATTGCAGATAAAAAAAAAAACAAGGAACCAAAAAAAAAAAAAAAAAGAAAGAGAAGTATTTGCCAGGATGATTTTGTCACAGGTGTGGAGTCGATCATGCATGTTTAGCTTATGCAAAATTAAAAAAACCTGACTCTCCAAACCAGCTGCCCGTGAACCCAAACCTCTTTGTGTATTTGAAGTTAGGTCCCGAGAGATTTTAAGCTAAGTTGCTATATACTCTTCACATTGGTGAGAAGACGTTTGTATGACGAAAAGGAGATTTGCGCCGCTTTTTATGGTTTCCACCTCCTTAGGTACTTCCTAAGGTGAAAATCTTTGGACACGCCAACTTTTAGGACGGAGTTACTCATTAATGGATTACAGCAGAGCCCTTAGGGTGACTCCCGAGGAAAGGAAGGCCGGGGACAATGGGTCCCGCCGCTGTGGGAGCGGCCCCCTCCCCACAGCCCATTTCCCGGCCTCCATCCACCGGCATTCCCGTCCGCGCCAGCACCACCTCCCCCGACCGCAGCCCCCCCGACCCCGCTCTCGGGGACGCGGGCGGACGCCCCGATCCTACCCGGCAGCTCCGGGACCGGGACCGGGACCGACACCGGCAGCGGGACGGGGCTCCCGCCGCCTCTCCGAACTTCCCGCCCCAGCGCCCCGAGTGACGTCACGACGCCGCGACGCCCGGCCAGGAGGAAGTCACGTGCGCCCAGAGCCGGGCGCGCCCCCGACGCCGCCGCGCACGCGCGGGCGCTGCCGCGGGGCTTTTTCTTTTTTTTTTTTTTTTTTAATCCCTTTCATTTTTTTTTTATTTTTTTTTTTTTTTCCCTTCTTCCCTTCCTCTTCCTCGGCTAAACCGAGCGAACGAGCAGCGCGTCGCGGCGGGACTGGCGAGAGAGGCGGCAGAGCTGGAGCCGCGGACGGGCCGGGCGGAGCCGAAGCGGTGTGGCCGCTGTGGCGGCGGCGGCAGCAGGTCAGGGGGCGGGGAGGGGCTCCGGGTTTGCCGGTTCCAGCGGTGGCGGCGCAGACAGGGGGCGCTGTCCTCCCCTCAGCGTCTTTCCCGCCTCCCGCGCGCTCCCCTCACGGCCCGGGCGGGGGTGGGGGGGGGGTCCCGTCGGTCCCCTCAGGTCAGCGCTCCCCGCCGGCATCGCTCTGTAACCCCGCTGTAACCCTGACCCGTCCTTTGCCCGCCCCCGGGCATCCTCCTCTCCCCGTGGCCGCTGATCCCGGCTCGTGTGGCGCTTTCCTGAGGGCTCGTGGCCGCCCCGCGGCGCTGAGGCGGCTTTGCCCGCCGGTGATGCCCCCGTGCCTGTGCTGCGTGGTGTCGTGGCCTCACGCCTCGTGTTGGGGCCGAGGGACTCGTGCTCAGCGGTCTTTGGGCCCCACAAACATAGTCTGAGCTTTTTTTTTTTTTTTTTTTTTTTTTTTTTTTTTTAAGTGTTATCGCGGAAAAATCTGTGAGTCGCTGCAGTGGTCAGCACCTGTGCCGTGGTAAGTGTATGGTGGTCAGGCTTCTCAGGATAAATCACGGCTAGAAAAATCTTCCTTGCATTGTGGTCTGCCCCTTATTTGAAGAGTAAAGAAGGTGAGGCTCTCGCATGGATTTACAGTGGTTTTGGTCTAGTGCAGCAGCTGCCAGGGCCTCAGAATGCTCGTTTTTTGTAACAACTTCCAAGTCCTTATTTCTTGTGTTTGCCTCCAGTAGCTCTGCTGTTTGTTCAGTTCCTTAATCACCTGGTTGTGCCCACAGGGAAGAGCCAGAAATAAGTGCTCAAGTCTTTCCAATTCAGTTGTGTTTCTTGAGGGTAAGATATTGTGAGGTGAAGGACTTGGGTTGCCCTCCTGGTGTCATACAGGTGAATCCACCTAATCAGAATCTGGCACTGGCATATATTATAACTACAGAATCGCTTATGTTGGAAAAGATCTCTGTGACCAAGTCCAACCTTTGTCCGATCACCAGCTTGCCAACCAGACCATGGCACTAAGTCCCATGACTGGTCTTGAACACAAATAAATCCACTTTGCACCTCCTGAGGTGACAGAGGGAAGGGCACGACTAACACACAGGGATCTCCCAATGTGTGGGAAAAGCTTTAACACTCATCACTGTCTAGTGGAAGCCAAGCCTTTTCTGTCTGTGGGCACACCAGTTTCATGGAATCTCTCAAATGCCTAAAAACTGCGTTTAAAGTAATACATTGGTTTCATTGCATAAAATGGGAGGGGGAAAGCAGAATTTTCTCGGGTTTTAGGTTAAGAAATTTGTGCTGACCCCCATGTATTAACTCCTGTCCTTTGTTACCTCACTTTGCATAGTGAAAAGTTTCCGGGCAGGGCAGGAACTTCACTCTGCAGCTCTGATTGTGTCTGTGTTGGTGTAAAACTGTTTCAGGATGTGTCTTCTTAAGTAGTTTCAGGTTTGCTGAGCACTCGCGTTTATTCTGCAGTACATGCCTGGGGCTGCCCTGACTCTACAAAAACATTTAGTAGTACCTTTTGAATTCCTTTTTCTTGCTCATTTCCTGCTGCCCCATTTTAATTTTTGAAATACCCCAAGCAAACAAACATTTGCATCTGTGCTTAAAAGAATAAAGTATATTTTATATCTGCACCCTCTTTCTTCCAAACCTTGTAATTCAGTTGAATTTTATTAAATTTTTATCCAGCCTAGAGAAGTTTCTCTAGATGAGTGTGGAGCTGTGTTATTTTGATTTACATTATCTTTGCTTTCCTAAAGTTCCTTCCCCCTGTTTCATTGTCCCTCCTTTTCTGGTTTCACTCTGGCACGCAGAGGCGTTGTGATTTTATTTCTCCTGTGGAGACCTTTGCTTTATCAGTGTGAAGTTTTGACCCTGCTTCTGCTTTGCTTTGATTTTAATTGTTTATCAGTGTGAGAGTTGCCAGGTGAAAACTACAGACGGCCTTACACCCGGGCATATGGAGATTGCTGAATTCATGACTTGGGTTTTTACCTACATGTTAGTAGTTGTATATGCTCTGACTCTGGAGGAGCTTGAAGTACAAAGTAATTTCCTCAAAGCTTCATTGCTAAAACACAAAGTGAGAGGGAAGCCTGGAATGCAGCTTGCAGCTGCTTTTCTTCTAGCTTCAGTGAGAACCTCTCTTCTGGGGAGGAAGTCCCAGAGCTGAGTGACTCAAAACGCTCCTTAAAACAAAACTGTGCTGTCCATGGGCCGCGCTAATGTGTTGGTGTGGTCCCCTAATCCAGTTCAGCCACTATGGATTAAGACATTTCATGCTTATGAAGCACCTCAGTGCTGAGCACCGTACTGTCTGCTGGTTATTAATCTAAAAAACGTGCTGAAGGGCTTGAGTGGAGCTGGAACTCGCTGAGCAGTTTTACCTGACTTATCTTTCCAAGGTAACTGCTGACCTTTCACTATCTTGAGTCCTCAGCTCACAGCAGGGGGAGAAACTGATCTCAGGCTCAGGAAACCTGATTTGCACAATAATTTGGGGACCATTTCCATTTCTGCCATCCTGTTGTCGAGGTGGGCTTCCTCTCTGATGGCTGTACTCTCTTTTCCCTCTCTGCTGCCTTGGCAGAGAGCTGAGAACTCTTTCATATGGTGATTGCGACATTAATTACTTTAATTTTTGTGTTAATTTAATTTTCCAAAAGCTGTCTGCTTCTGGCAGCCTTGCTTTGTTTTGCTTTTGTGAAATGAGGTACTGAAGTGGTGACTGGCAGTTCTCAGCTGCAGAGGACTGAAACGTGCACAAAAGAGATGAATTGGTGCATTAAAACGGTTTTATATTTTTCAAGATGGATCTGTTTGTTAAGTCACTCGATTCTAGTTATTTTCCAGGGGCCCATTCTGGAGTTCTGACAGACCTGGGTTTGCCATTAGAGGCACTTTATTGACACTCTTGGTAGCTGATGGAGTGAGTGGTTTGCATTTCTGACATAGTAAACACAATTTTTTTAAAACCAAACCTTAGTGCTACCAGATCTGCCATGAGCAAAGTTAATGCAAGGCTAGTTTCTGAAGTGTGTAGTGCTCGTGGGTTTTGTGTGTGATCTTTCTAATGGTTTGTACTGTGAGTTAGGGGGAGTGGAGAAAAAATATGCATCTTTTCCCAATTCTTAGAAAAACGTGTTTATAAGGAGGGAAATGACCTGCTTTTCAGCTTTAGTTGCTGTAGACTCCTTTTAGGAAGTAACTTGCTCTTCTGGTAGCAGGGCAGAAGATTAAACAAGAGCATTTAGCCCTTGAAATAAGACGTTGTGTTTTTAATACTTTATTTATGTCTATTTGACAGAGTGACAGGAATGGAGACTGAAACAGCGAGAGAGAAAGCCATGGAGGAAGAAAGCACTGAACAGAAAAAGGAGAGAGAGAAGAAGAAGAGGTCCAGAGTGAAACAGGTGCTGGCAGATATTGCCAAGCAAGTGGATTTCTGGTTTGGGGATGTCAATCTGCACAAAGACAGGTTTCTTCGAGAACAAATAGAGAAGTCCAGAGATGGCTGTAAGTTGATTTTCAGTATATTTCAGCAGACACTTAGGTGTCACTTTGTTCCTCCCTGTGTTGCTGGCAGCAGTCACAGGGTGTTTTGAGGTGCCTGTCTTTCTCCTGGGAAAGGCAGGAGTTCCATGCTGGAAGTCAGAGTCATTTTGCCCTCGGAGGTACTGGACATGTTTTGTAGGGTAGATAAATGCAGACACTAAAATGTCACTCGAATATGTTGTTAAGCATAGGTATTTTGTTAATTTTCTCTCTACGTGTTTGATAAGAAATTGTGGTTTTTGCTTGTAGGGTTCCTGTGAATCTCTCCAGACACTTTTTTATGTGGTTGTTTGGACTTGTCTAAGGCCCCTCTTAAATATTTAATAAAGTAATAAATAAGTAAAATTTGCCCTACATTTTCTAGAGACACTAAAAATGCCTACATTTTTATTAAGACTAGTGCTGTGTAATTGTTTTGTCAAGGTTTTAAGCAGCGTGTCTGGTTGAAACCGAAGTGCAAGCAGGGGCTCTGTTTGCAGCACTGGGTTAAATACTCAGTGAGTACTTGGAGGAGAGGCATGTTTTCAATGCAGATTGGTTTTGTGCTGTGAAACTACATCAGAAATGGGGGGTTTCTTCCTTTCTTTTTAAAGACAACATTTATCAGTGGGGAGGTAAACGAACAAAACTCCTTTGATAAAGGTTTGCACAGAAGAAAATTGAATTTATGCGTACTTAAATTTTGATGGTAAAAATTTTCTGTGAATCCTTGGTTAAATAGTGCACTTAGAACTTGCAGATGGTTTCACAAGTAAACAAGTGGACTAGAACACATCACCCGATTTCATAATTACCCTTTTTCCCCCCCCCCCTCTAGATGTTGACATATCACTTCTTGTTTCTTTCAACAAAATGAAAAAATTGACTACTGATGGGAAGCTGATCGCTCGGGCAGTTAAGAGTTCATCTGTTGTAGAGGTATTTAACATCTGACCCTTCTATTTTTGATGGTGCTGGAAAAATTATCGTGGGGGTGCTGAAGTAAGCAGTAATCTCATGGAAAATGCTTGTTTCTCCCTGTTTCCAGCTGGACTTGGAAGGAACCAGGATCAGGAGGCGCCATCCTCTGGGCGAGCGCCCAAAGGACGTGGACAGTCGGACTGTCTATGTGGTAAGGCTGGGCTCGTGAGCGTCCCCTGCTTGTCTGTTCCTAACTGTGGGAACTCCATTTGTGCGTCAGGATTTTCCCTGGCTGCTGCTAATGGTGCAGCAAAGGTTAAAAGAAGTAAATTAAGCAAAGGCAGGTGAGCAAGAGCTGGGAGTGGCCGTGGCAAGCTGTGGATTTCTTGTGCTGTCTTAAATCATGTTGAATGCTGAGCAAAGTGCAGCTTCCCAGGCTGAAAAGGTGCAATTTCATTGCACTGAGCTATTGCTGTGTTCCCTGGGCTTTTTAAATGCCATTAGAGGAGCACCAGTGGTATTAAGAAATATTTACTAATTATGTTAATATAGTTAAAGCTTTCTAATAACAGCTAAATTAGCTTCATCAAACAGCATCTAGCTGCATTGCCAGGTTTATCAGGGTACTTTTAACAGCATTATCTGTCCATAAGATCTGTTACTGCAAGTGCCCCTGGTTTTGTACACACAAACACCATTCTTTTAAAGGCAGACCATACCTGAAAAATTTTAACTATCCTCTTAACAGCACACTATCCCATGGCTACCTTCATACTGGGATGACTGCTTAATTTGAATGAAAATAGCTTGTGCTGATGGGATAAGTCTGCCTCTCACTGTGGTATTTCAGCCCTGTCAGAGTGAAAAAGCTGTTACATTGTGGAGCCAACTAAGTGGTAGATAGAAAGAAATCTGATGGTCGAGTTTTACTTATTTAAACCCTGGGCAATTTTATTTGCTAGATTTGAAGCCCCTATGGAATTTGCTTTGTCTCTATTTTCTTTTTATGACAAGTACCATTTTTGCTATGTACCTGTAGCTGTTAGCAGCTGAGTTAGTATTTTTCAGACAGCACTGAGCTTTCTGTGATAAAGATTGAAAATAATCAGGCCAAAATGCCAGCCCATGCAGTTAAGGAGGAGCTAAAGTGCTCTGATGATTCCTTCCTTAACAAAAACCTGAAAAAGGTGGTTGGCTTTTGTTTTTTTGTTTTTTTAACACTGTGTGCCAGTAGAACTCTGAAATACTTTGTATAATTTTTGGATAAGTTATTCTAAGTCGTGAGCTATATTGTCTATACAGAGCTTAAGTGTGAGGTTAAATGTTTTATCAATAGCTGCTTTGTGGCAATTGGGAGAGTAGAAGTAATCCACTTGTTGGAAGGTTAAATTTCTCTGGAATTATCTCACTTTTTTATATGGTTCACCACGGACATTACTATTATACTATTAAAACTTGAAAAAAACCTTGAAGGCACTGGCTTTTCAACCTAGAGCCCAGCCATACCAGAATGTTTTTCTGAGGATGGCAAAGTTTATGGAAAAAGAAAATCTGAATGTAGTAAATGTCTCCCTACAAGGAGAATCCTTTAGTGCAGTAACTTGTGGAATAAAAAAAGAAGTAGCGCTGACACTGTTGTTGTTTAGGCATGGATTTGAGAGTGGGATTTTAAACTCTTCTGTTGGGTCTAGGGACAAGTTGGTGTGACACGATTTCTGTTTGATTGGGGAGGGGAAATGCTGAACTCAGACACGATGTCTGCAAGCTGCTAAGAAGTGCTGCTATATTAAGCACTTTATAGAAGTAAAAATCAAGATAATTTTGTCATCCAAGAAGCTGCCTAAAAGTTTCTGATGAATTAAGCTCTAACTGCTAAACTTGAAAATACTGGTTATTGGTAAAAATGTTATCAGTAGTGACTCTTTACTGGCCTGAAGGAATTCTTTCTGTGATGTCTCCCTGCATTACCACCAATTAAAAACATTAGCTTGTGCTTTGCAGAGGGTAGTTCGGGACAAGCCAGTCTGGTATTTGCTCCAAGGTTTTAAATTTACCAGGAGATTTTGTGTTGCAAAGGTCCAGCTGCAGGTAAGCTCTTGGTATCTGTCATGTGAAGAAGATAATAATCTAAATTAAATATATCATGTGTTTGTTGTAGGTATATGAACAGTTACAGATCTATTCTCAGGTCACATTTTACCATCTGAATACTTTGCCTCTCGATGTTTTGACATCAAACTTTAATGATTTTTTTTTTCTCCTTTAGGAGCTGCTTCCCAAAAATGTCAATCACAGTTGGATTGAGCGGGTGTTTGGGAAGTGTGGCAATGTAGTTTACGTCAGTATCCCCCGGTATAGAAGTACTGGGGATCCAAAGGGCTTTGCTTTTGTTGAATTTGAAACTAAAGAACAAGCAGAGAAAGCCATTGAGGTGAGTGCTGGTACTTCTGCTGCTGACACTGTTCCTGGTGTCACCTTGTAATATGGTGTGCTCTTTACTGGGTCACCCACTGAATCTTAGTGAAATTCCAAAAATATCTCCGTTTAAAAGCTTCACTTAACAGGAGTTAGCTCCTCTTTCCTGCTTCCAGACCTAGCATCAGTGCCACAGTTCTTTAAAGATTTAGTTCTGTCAGTGACCTGAGGACTTAGAAATATGGCTTTTTATTTTTTGTAAGTAATTTGGCATCTTGTACAGGAAGAGAGCTCTGTGTAACAATAGGTGGTGTTTAAATTTCCTCAAGCAAGCATGGTCATACCCAATTTTCTGTACTGAAGTGTAATTTGAAACTACTGATGTATTGAAATATGATAGGGATTGTTGGTTTTGACTTGAATGCAGAGTGGTTAAAGACAGTATGATTCTGGAGTGTTATACGATTCTCAATTTCCTTCTTTTAGTTTTTGAATAATCCACCAGAAGAAGCACCACGGAAACCTGGGATTTTCCCCAAAACAGTAAAGAACAAACCAGTTCCTACACTCAATTCAAGTGATAACACTGTAGTAGGTAAGTGTTACTAAGTTATTGGGATCAAGGAAGTGTTAAGTTACTTGGATCAGTTTTGTGCCTCAGCTTCTGAAGAGAAAATTTTCATGTGCTGCATTACTGCAGCTGAATTTTGTGTGTCTTAAAAGCTTTTAATAAAAACAATTCACATTGCTGTGTTTGGCCAGCATGGCCAGTATGAAAAATCTGCTGTAATTTGCAAACCAGTATCACAGAATTATATTGCAGCTTCATCATTACAACATTCTCCCTCCGTTCTGGTTGTGTAATACAATTTCCCTGACTTCCCACACCCTACCCATCATTTTTCTAAGACTGACGATAAAACACATTAATATTCCTCACAATTATCACCATATCATTGTTATACCAGCAACTGTCAAGTAGAAACAAAAAAAACTGAAATGAAAGCAATGGTTTTCAAATTGTGTTTTACCCCCTGTTTTTTTACTCTTCTTAAAACACCCCGCAGAAACTTTGTGTCCATGTCTTGCATCTTTTCCATAGGTGAACAACCCAGTTTATTACATGTGCTGATGTGGTTGTTTGTCTGAAATAAATAATCTAGTGTTTAACCATGGGCAGTTTTTAAATAATGTTTCTTTTAATCCAGAAGAGAAGAAAAAGAAGAAAAAGAAGAAATCCAAAATCAAGAAAGAGAGCAATGCGCAGGCAGCTGCAGAGCCAAAGGAATCAAACACTAACAATACAGCAGAGCCGGTACTAAAGTCTAAAAGACACAGGACTCCATCAGACTGTTCTGAGATGGAGGCAACTGAGGCTCCCAAACAGCCCTCCAAAAGGGAGAAGAGGAAATGGGACAGAGCAGAGAGCTCAGAGGTAACCTGGGAAAGCAGGCCAGGAAAGAGGAAAAGAACCACCTCAGGAGATGGGGAGACATCAGCTCCAAAAGTTATGAAAACTGCCGAAAAAGATGAAGTTGAAACAGTAAAAGAAGAAACAACAGAAGCTCCAAAAGATTGCAATGGTAAAAATTCTTGCCTCTTAATTATTGTGATTTGTATGAATGAATGAAATCGATGATATCCTTACAGATTAGGAGTCATGACCTTGATGTAGTGGAAACTTTACATCTATTTTGGCCATATTCGTGTTCCCTGCAGTTAAAATTAAACTTGGTAAGGAGTCACTCTAAGGGAGCTAGAGGGAATGAGGAAAATCTTGCAACACCAAAGCAGAGAAATCTAATCAGAAGTCAGGATAGTTCAAAGAAGTTCATATCAATAGAACTTGAGTGAAGTAAAGTATAAACAGACAGCCTGAGCAAATGGAGACAGCACGGGAATCTAGATAAATAAATTAAAATACAAAAGGGAAAAGGTAATGGTCCGTTTGTTCCATGAGATAAGAAAAGCTGCATTGCAAAGAGCTGTAGTGTGAAAAAGCATGGTAACTTTGTGTACTCAAAGAAATGACTAGAAAGTAGTCAGTATTAAAATCCAGGAGATATTAAAAGTGGTTTTATTGTAATAACGTTCAACTATCCATGTTTGAATTGTTTTCACTTGACCTGTCTTTATGCAGAAGTTTGTGCAGGAGAAGACAAAGATAAAAAAGACACATCCCTTTCCAAATCTAAAAGGAAACACAAGAAAAAACACAAAGAAAGACACAAAATGGGTGAAGAAGTCATTCCCCTCAGGGTGCTCTCCAAGTAGGTGATATAAATGACCGGTTTTCTGTGATATCACTGATTTTTTTTTTTTTCCTCTGTAGTGTGAAATGGTTGTCTGGTTTTGTACAGGGACCCCCAAATGAAATACCGATGCCAACAAAATTAACAAGGTTTTCCAGTTGCCACACCTACTATAATTAGGAAATATGTATGTTTTTATATAGTTTTAATCTGGTTCTATGATGGGCCTTTAGTTTTGTTTGCAATTTAGTACAATTGAATTATCCCTCGGGAATATTGCTTTGTTGGTATCACATTTTTAGTGTTTGTAAAATGTTTGGTTGTTCAGGATTTCCTGCGGTATGTAGGGCTTGATATCACTTTCAGGGGAGTTTAAGTCATGTGCTTTGTATACTTTATTTACATTTTTATTGCTTAAAAGTTTAATTCGCCATATTTCAAACGTTTGAAATCATTTATTCCTGAGGTCTTGGTATGTCTGACAGTCCATCACCATTGCTAAAGTGCAATTCCAATTTTTATACAACAGAGTTGCATATTAGCAACAGTATTAGCCTGTAGCAAGATGGAAATACCAGAGTTTTGAGCCTTCATTGCTTGACGTGTCAAGGTTCTGCCAACCTTATATTCCAAAAATATTGGTTGGGCTTTGGTAGGAGTCACCACAACTAAAACATGGAAGCACTTACTTTTTAGGCATCCAGCAAGTACCTCCATGTTAAAGTAGAGGGGGTCCTCGCCGCCTCGGGCTGCAAAATTGTGCTTTATGTACAAACAAAACTCTTTTCATAATTTTATGCATTTTCCCGAAGAAAGTGTTGAGGTTAAAAGGATTCACCACCACTAAAACATGGAAGCACTTACTATTGTGAACCAAAGCAAGCACATCCACATTTAAGTTGTGGGGGTCCTTCAGGGAAGTAAATAAAATTTAAGTAAAAATGCGGGAATAAAAAAGGTAAATGAACATTTCCTGTAAGAAGCCTTTGAAGGTTAGGATCCACCGCCACTGAAACATGGAAGCACTTACTTTTTTATGCAGCAGGTACCTCCATGTTAAAGCAAAGGGAGACCTTAAAAGTTAAAAATCGCTTCAAATAAACTTCACCCACTTAAGATTTTAGTTCTTGGAAAAGATCCGCTAACATCTTAGCTTCTGTTTCCCGAATTTAAAAAGTCTTCAGGATCTAAAAATCTCCAAATATAGTGCAGTCCAAAAAAATATATAATCCCGGATGATGTTTCAGGATTGCGATCAGGATTCACCTCTACTAAAACATGGAAGCACTTACTTTTTCTTTATCACAGAAAGCACCTCCATGTTAAAGTAAAAGGGGTCCACAGGGGAAAAAAAAATAAATAAAGGTTATCGTCGCAGCTTCTCCTCTGCCGTCGGCATCCTGAGCAAACTGCAACAAACAAGAGTTCTGGTTAAAAGTTATTCAATTGTAGCAAAGGGATAAAATGTTTAAAGAGTATAAGCATTGCAAATACTTGCCTGAATCATTCTCCAAGATCTCCTCTTCCTACGAAGCATGTGTCCAAGTTCCTCCCTGAGCTTGTATTTATACCAAACCTTGCTATGGGATGGTGTTGCCTTTTTATCTCCAAGAATCATTACGTGGGTCTTTTGTTATTTTAATGCCTTTGCTCTGTAGAGAATGTATGATCCTGGGTGAGTCTGGATGCTTTTTTGAAGTATACAGTTGTCACTGTTAACAGCTAAAACCATTACCACAAGATATCCTCCTCTTTAAAAATCCTCTATCAGCTTGTTTGATAGCACAGATTAGGGTAACAATGAGTCGTTCTCACAGTGGCACTGCGGGCATTGTGTTGCTGTGGAGCAAAGCTCTCGCTGTTTGCAGAAACATCTCCATGTTAAATGTATGTAAATATATAAATTGCTTCCATAGGGGGGGTATTTTTTGACCAAAATGCATTTGAATAGTGAGGAATGTCCTTATCTCGGTAGGTTTTTGGTGACTTTAACCAGTTGTTGATTTTCCATCAATGATTTTTTTCTAGAAAATGAATGACTGATTCTTAGTGTAGTGACGCGGGAGAGGGTTCACTGAACTGGTTCAGTGATTGAGAGTTCACTGTCTCTGATTTAAATCTGAATTTGGTGCCTGTGCTCTGTGTAAGGAAAACATAGTTTACCCAACTGTTCTCTATGCTGTCCGAATATTTAAAACAATTTTGAAAGCCTCTCTGTTGGAATGACAGGTTGATGCTGTTGAAACTCTCTGAAGCCAAGTCATGGGAAACTGAGTTAGGGACAAAACTGAATTTGACCGAAGAGTAGGGAGATCTCCAGAGGCAGAATGGTCTGCACTGTTCACCAAGTCCACCGAAAGCTGTTTGTAACCTCTTAAATTACCATTAAGTTTCTAAACATCAGTTTCTTGTTTGCAAGTGACATCCCGTGCCTGTGTTGCTCTTTTTAGGACTGAATGGATGGATTTGAAACAAGAATATCTGGCCCTGCAGAAAGCCAGCATGGCCTCCTTGAAGAAAACCATGTCTCAAATCAAACCTGAGCCCGTGGGAGAGATGGAGACAGAATCTGGTGCGCAGAAATCTGAAAATGACAAAAGTAATCCTGGATTTTGGCTTGTTTTCCTCATGTTTTATGCAAACAAAAGCGGTGCAAGACCCTGATCTTGCAGAAACTGCCACAAGGGGTTTTTCTTGGTTTTTTGTTTTGTTTTTTTTTTGTAAAATGCTGCTGTTTCTCCGATGTGGGATAGTAGAAGTAACCCCTTCCCTATATTTAGTTATATTTGGGCCTACGGAGTTGTATAAAGAAAATACTAAAGTGATTTCAGCCTATTTCAATAGCACTTCCCAGGCTTGGAGATATATTTAGGTAATTACAATTGTAAAGCCTCAGAGAGGTAAATCAACATTCAGTTTTCTTGGTGCTGCAGCTTGGGCCCGACTTGATTTGGTTTAACTCTAACAGGGGTATTAAAAAAAAAAGTTGCAATTGGGCTTTATCAGCTCTGTGGATGTGAGGAGCCTTGAAATTATATCTTTGTACTTAAATTTCTGCTTTTTTTCAAGGTTTAGTGTTCTTCTTTATTTAATTTGCTCTGAATACTCTGCTTCTCTTCAGTAACCTCAGCACTGATGTTCCAATGGCCCTCTGCATGTCTTTAATCACTAAAAATGCGGGGTTATTATTGGTGCAATATAAAATGTCTTTATAGAAGGACCCTATGGACTGTAAAAATTTATTTAAAACTTTTTCTTAAAGGTTTTTTTTTTTTTTTTACTAAAATCGACTTGAACCTATGGACAATCTTCATCCTTCTTTTAGTCAACCTCAACCTGCAGTAACAATATTTAACGCTCGTTTACATTGTTACTTCTGTACTTCCATCATGTGTTAATTTTTTCAACTTAATAAATGTAAAAACTTTTTTTTTTTTTCCCTCCCCCTCCCCGTTTTTAACTCGACCAGCCACCAGTGAAGATTGTGCCCCTCCCGCCAAGGGCAACACAATGGGGCCTCAGTTTGTCAGCGGAGTAATTGTGAAGATCATTAGCACCGAGCCCCTGCCGGGCAGGAAGCAGATCAAGGTAATGCCTTTGTAACCTCAGGGTAGCTGTTAGCTTTTCCTCTTACCCTGCCCCCCAAATGTTTGAATATGGAATACCATTTCAGCCAGTCTCACTGATTTTTTTTTGATTTTTTTTTTTTAATCTATTTGGCCAGTAGCCGAGTACAAATTCTTCTTTAGTATCTCTAATTGCAGATTTTTCAATGGCAGAATAGGCAAAAGGAGGATGTTTCAAAGTAAAGCCATGCCTTTAGTGTGCTTGGAGCAATGTCAAGTTTATAATGAAAATATTGAGGAGGATGAGCAGTGCTGTAGTGCTTTTCAGTTTTAAAAAAGGAGCTGGAGACTGCTTCAGTGTTCAGCATTTGTCACTGTGCCAGTCATCCTGACAGGAGAGCTACAAAACTATACCTGTGGGGATTTTTAGATGTTTATGGTGTTTTTATCATTAACGGGAATTTGGGGGGCAGGAAAATGCTCTCTGCATGAGAAACCGATTTTGTTTATTTCAGAAAGAATTTTACAATGACAAAACCTCAATTTCAGGGAGAGTGACAGCAGTGCAACTTGTTGATTCAGTCTCTTTTTTTCCTAATGCAAGTGCTCATTTTTCTCCATTTAAAAAGTGGTTAGATAACTTCTGTTTTGTGGGATGACACAAACCAGAAGTTACACACATAATTTCATTTTAAGGAAAGTACCAGTTTTGAACTGCATCCTTTTGAAATGGAAATATTAAAAGTTTTTCAAAAGAAATAACAAGCTTTCTCCAGATCCAGAATTTTCCTTTAATGTTACCCAGGACTTTTTCATTCCCATATTGCACTTTAGGATGAATAACAGCTGCAAAGAATTTGAACAACTTCAACTCAGGTTGGTGCATGTATCCAGCCCACTCAGGACCATGAGGGAATGATTTAAAATAGGAGTTGGATATTTTTTATCCAACTTTTTAAACATTTTGTGTCACCAGCCGCTTGCAAGCATGTGAGGCTTGGTGTGTACATGAACCTAAGCAACGGGAGAGATTCCCTGACCAAAAACCTTCATCTCACTGGTGCTGGGGTTTCAGCCTCATCAGCCTAATCTTTCTCAGTGCTTTTGAAGGCACCTGTCTGAGTGCTGGAGGCACTGAGAGAATTATTTCTTTCCTTTTTCTTGTTTTGGTGTTTTTTTTTGTTTTGTTTTGTTTTTGTTTGCTTGTTTTTGGTTTTGTTTGTTTGTTCCTGTTTTTTTTTTCTGGCCTTACTAGTTGCATTACTTTGTGGAAAGCAGAGTTTCAACCAGATCTGGCTTTGCTGTGTTCCTGGGCTATCAGCTGCAGCAAACTGCCACTCAGCAGTGCTTCCGGGGCTTTTTTCCCCTCTGACTTCCAAAAATTACCTTCATTTCTCGTTTTAGGGAAGCAATTATGCATGCCACACAACTTGGAGGAGTCTTTGCAGTGTAGTTTAAATGTTATTTTGATGTTTTAATTTTGCACTTCACTGCTTCCCTCTTCGCCCTTAAGGTGCTCCTCAGAGCTACTAACTTCTGCCAGCTCCAGCAGACTCTTTGATTTGTTTTAATTTTCCATGAAATGATGACTTTAGGATAACAGAACAAGGCTGGAAAATATCTTTTGTTGGCTCTCAAATGATCTTAACAGTGTTTTCACTTAATTTTTTTCTTCTGTTTTAAGGCTGCCCTTGGTAGTGGAGGGTTAAAAGCAGTGTGTGATTGCTGAATAGAAGCATCTTACTTGAGCTGCCTGCTGTGAACAAAATTGACTAGGAATGTGTGGTCCTTCTTAATTTCCCTAACAGCAGGAATTAGGAGTGAAGTACTTCATCTGCAAGAGCATTTGTGACTCTTCTCCCTTCAGCTGTCAGTGAAAATTTTCAGGCAGAGGTCACTTCATGAAGATGGAGTTGTTTTACCACTTCTCCTTTCTCAAATATTCTGCCATGTATGAGCTTGCTTTTATACATTTAATGTGTAAAATCAAGTTTGATATTTTTCTGTTAGGCCGAGGTCTCTCAACGTTATAGTACACAGTTTTTGATTTTGAAAAAAAGTCAGATACAGTGTGGAAAGAAATGGGTGATGCTCCATTAGTGAAATGATACCATAACATTTCCAGGAATTACTGCTTTAAATTGTTAATGGGAGGGCAGGATGAAAGATAGATGGGTAGATGTTGCAGTCTCATAAATCAGGATTCAGTTATAACCTTCTTAGGGAAAAAATGTTAATTCAAAACTCTTTGACAAGAGATTGATCGATTAAATGACAAAGTTCAGTTACTGCCTCCTACTCCATGACCTTTTTCAAAATGTTAATGACCTCCAAATGGAATGGTCAGAAGTCACTCTTTTTAAGTTCTCTTTTTGAAGGCTGATTTATGGTGCGTGTTGTCTCATGCTCTGACAGGATGCTCTGGCAGTGCTGGCTGAGGTGGCTTATGTTGACATGCTGGAGGGAGACACCGAATGTCACGTCCGTTTTAAGACTCCTGAGGATGCACAGACTGTCATGAAATCATACAAAGAAATACAGATCAAAAACAACTGGAAATTCGAAGTTCTCACTGGTAAGACTTTTTTTTTTTTCCATGGAATTACAGGAGAAGCCTTAATTACTGTGAAAGTGGTGAATTTATGGATTTATTTAGCTGTCTCAGAAGAAAAAGATTGAATGTTTAGGTTTGAGGGGTTTTTGTTTTTTTTTTTTTTCTGAGAATCTTCTTATTTTGCAATTCCTATGAAACTGACATAACTAAAAGGGATTTTATGCCACTGTTCAGAGCAAAATGACGATTTTTCCTTGGTATTACCAATTTAATTCTGTTCTTTTTAGATGGATTTGCTTCACTCTCAGTAGCAAAGGACTATAGAACTTAATTCACATTTCAACTTTATGTATAGAACATTCTGATAATGCAGAAGAGTTTTAAAGGAAGACTTACTTAAAAATACTGAGCATATGTGTGAAATGGCATGGCAAGGATCTAACAGCATGGATACACTTAAAAGTGGGTTTAGCACTTACCTACTAATTGATCTTTATTTTTCAGGAAGTTGAATAATTTAGGCCAGAGGAAGAGGGGTTCCTAAGGGCTCTCCTTTTCAACTTCGTTTAAATGTGTGTTATTTCTTTCTGAAATTACTGTGAATTTTTATCTACATTTGCATCTTGTACTAGACTGGATTAGTTTGCCAAGTGTGGAGAAGCCTCTTTGTGAGATTGAGGGACAGGAAAAAAAAAGTCCATCAAACTTGGTGTGTTCATGAAACTTTTGTATTTGAGAGACCCACCAGAATTGTAAACATGGAAAAAAAAAAACCCAAAACCGACAGGTTAAACAATCGGTATGAGACTGCCTCATCTGCATTTAAGTGTTTTACCCCACTCCTGCCTAAATCCTCCTTTAGGACCCAGTCCTGTGGGTGCAGGGATGTAGATGGCAGTTAAGGACTGCAGGAGGAGAAGCTTTGATGGAAACATTAACCTCCATGATCATATCAAAGTTAATTGAAGTTTTAGACTCAGTGAGTGCTGCTAATGTCATTTGGAGATAGATTTGTCTCCTGTGTGCTCTGTGTCTCAGAGATCCAGAAATAACCTCAAATTCTGTGTTCTGCAGCTGTGTGCTCTGTGTCCATTTGTCTCTGGTTTTGTATCCTTGCATAAGAGTGTAGTAGGAGATTAGGAGTAAGTACTACATTGTAGGACCATTCCATTCATAGTCTTAAGATTTTTTTTTTTTTTTTTTTTTTTTGTAACTGACTCATTGAAATGAGAATGGAAAAGCTTTCCAGGAATGCACAAGGGATTCACAGTAAGGATTTTTGTTTTTCTTGGTGGCAGAAGGTGAGAGATGAAAAGGGAAGAATCTTTAATTCTCTCTGCAGCAGGGACTAAAGATTTCCCAATAGTATTTTACTCTTCAGGATTTGACTTTAAGTATCTTCAGCTTGGCATCTGGCAAGATGGTGAGCATGTGTGATCACCTCTAGATGTTAACTTTTGCAGCAATCTTCTGAGATCATTCAGAAACTTCCCTGTGGCTGAAGATGAACCCTGAGACCTTGCAATATGATATCACAGAATTCCCTGAGTGATAATTGCATCACAAACCAGGGGACACAGTGACAAACTTCTGTTTCCCTGCAAGGCAGCTGCTGAGAAAAGATGCAGAATTTTTTGCTTTGCTATTGCTGCCCATGTTCAAATATTTCTGACAGCTCTTGAAGTGCCCAGGCAGTGGTTTTCATGAAACAAAACAGAACTAGTTGTTCTTACAGTAATTCCTTTTTTTTTCCCTCCTGTTTGGTAGTTGTTTAAATGTGTCACAGGTTGAGTACATGAGCAAATCAAAGGTGCCTGTGTGTGCTGTGATGAAACTTCAGCTTAAACTCGGCTCCTTTTGCTGATGACAAATTGAGAGGAATTGCAAATATTACAAGTAGAGAGCAATTCTGTATGGCTTCTGTGGATAGGAAATGTAAGACTACTGGGGAAGTACTTGTTGGATTTCCCTAACAGGTGTTTCCGTGTGTGTTTACCTCCTCAATGTCACTTTTCCCCCAAGGTGACCATGAACAACGTTACTGGCAGAAGATTTTGGTGGACAGACAGGCTAAGCTGAACCAGCCTCGAGAAAAGAAGCGGGGTACTGAGAAGGTAACCTGCAAATCACAGCTTTTTCCTCTATAGGCACGCTTGAAAACATGCCACTGTTTCTGCATTGCTCCGCGTGTTTTGCTACTCTGTGTATTTAATTCTGTTAAATCACTTCCTACTGACTTGGCAGCAGGGTATTACAGCCACAAAGTGGAGAGTGTGGGTGTCCTGCTCCAGTTGACAAGTGCGAGGTTTGTCACTGCAGGGACGACTGCAGAAAGTTAAGTCCATGACTAAAGGCCTGAACTTAATTTGGAAGCTGGATTTCTTTTGAAACCCTGTCTGGATGAGCTCATTAGTAAGTTGTCTTGATTTGCTCTAGTGAAATCAAGTCTAGTGCTACACTCTTAAATCTCTAGTATGATCCAGAAAATAATTTCCTTGAGAATGAATCTCATTTCCCTCACAACTAACACAGTTTTATTCGTGCTGGGGTGCATGCCTTGTTCCCAGAGTGGTCAGGAGCCCGTGCACCAGAGTGACCACTGTGACCCAGCCAAATCTGGGTGCTGCTTCAAGCATCCATAGCTGTACACCCTCCTGTTCCAAACTGGGGAATTGCAGCCTCCTCCTGGCTGTGCCTGCTGGGCTGCGGCTTCAAGGGAGTGTTGCAGTGAATTTGCAGCCAATGCTCCGGCCCCAGTAGATGCTTCCAGGCATGGAGGTTTCCTTGATTAAGCCAGTCAGATCCCCGACTTGACAGAGAGGAGCCAGAGAGTATTTCACAGACGTTTTATTGCCAGGTTTGCTTCACACACAGTCCAGATAAGGTTTCTGAGTTGGCTTTAGCCTGAATTATTTTGTCTGTGGCTTGCAAAACTTCGGAATCATCTGACCTTAATTATTTGTTGTTGACTTTGGCGACTCTTTGTTTTCTGGACGCTGAGAAAGAAATATTGTCCCATATAAAATGGAAAAGAAATATTTCACTGACCTAAAGGGACAGCAGTCGAACAGGTCAAAACCTTATCTTGTACAAGGCATATTTTGCATGTCTTATCCTGTTTGTGTGAATGTTCTTTTCAGAAATCCTGATATCCTGTGGACAAATAACTTGAGGCTTTTTTAACAAAGATGTGCATAAAGAATTTGCCTGAAGATCTAATTTAACTGTCTTGAAAGTCTGAAAATGACATTGATTTGAGACGTTATTATTTAATACAGGCAGAAAGGGAATTTGAAAGCTACAGCTTTAGAACATATTTCTCACTGCTGCCAGGTTTATAATGTAATTTAAGTTTTTTAAACCAAAGGTGCCGTGAGACCTTTGACTTCAGTTTTGACTGTAGGGGCCCTTACTCTCCAGTTTCTATTCATCTTTTGAATGTTGGTATTTGTTGACCGAGCTGGTGTAAATTTGGCAGTACCTCACCTAGGCTTGCAAATACAAGCTGTCTTGGTTCTGCCTAACAATGGCAGCACAAGGATGCAAACTCCTGCTCCATCCCCCTGCCCATCACCTTGCCTCCCTGGGAGGTGTGAACTTCAAAGCCAGGGAATTCTATTTAAATGCTAAGGCTGTTAAGCTAAAACATCAAGACAAGATTGCCGGGCAGCAGTCAGTAAGTCTTAACCCCTTCCTTACTTTTTGACAGGCTGTATTCCTGAAATACAGACTGCTAATGAAAAAAATATTTTTCTATTCCTTAATATTTTCCCATTTGAAATGTTTTCCTTAGTACTTCCAAGGTGATTTATTCTCAAGGTCTCAAAGGTAGAAAAAAGTAATATAATAATCCATAATTAAACATATTCAGTAAAATGTGCCATTAGTCTGCTCTTCTTGTCAAGATTTTGAAGTGGACCTTTTATTAGGTGCTTTGTGTTTGGAATTAAGGCATCTTATATTTTCTTTGAATCAGTGTTGACAGGCATGCACTGCATCCCATCACAGGGAGCACGCAGCAGGCAGTTTGAGATTCCTCTTTTCCATGTTTTCTAAGAAGTCCAGGACTACTCGGCTTTCCTCAGGATAAGGGTTAAGGACCACTGCAGCAGATGGCTGGTGCACTGCCCAAAACCCAAGCAAGGGGTAGAGATTTTACTTCCTCTGGCATAGTTCCTAAGATAAACCGGATGTCCAAAAGAGATAGGATATCCCTAAGTCCTTAGAAAAGGCCTGGCCATCCTTGGGAGTGAAAAAGATGTCCAGTGTCTTTTCCCCAGGCTTGGTAGAATTGTCACCTCTCTGCTCCCCTCTACCTCCCCCTCCCAATCCATCTTCCCTTTTGTCTGTTTAACTGCCTGATAAAACCACCTCCATGATTTACTGATACGGATGGAAAACTTCCAGCCAGAACTACTTTTTAGGGCAGTGCCACTTTATTCAGACCTAAAGCAATTAATCAGTCTGTAGCCTTAAACTCCAGACCCATTGGAGTCTCCAGTTACCAAAGCCAAGGCCTGAGCGCCTGCGAGTTTCCCACTTGGATCCTCATCTCCCGGGGGGATGTGCTGCTGAGCCCGGTTTGCACCTTGGAGCCTCTCCATAGGGGGAAGAAGGAAGTCTAAGAGGGTGGGAGGGGTGGTAGAAGTGAAAGGCATTTGTGGAGGGAGTGAGAATTGAGGATTTGTGAAGGGTGGAATAATTTGCAGTGCAAAAGGAGGACGGTGGGAATGTTTTGGCACTCTCCTCCAGATGCCTGGGCTCGGGGGCTGTGTCCTTGCAAGAATGGCAGCTCCCTGTCTGTGGGCCCGTGGGACAGCTCCCTCTCCAGAGCCCCTTGCCTTGGTTCTGTGACCCTGGTGTCTGTGGAATGGCTGAATCCCTGCTTGGATTCGGGAGCAGCCATGTGCTTATATCTTACGAGATTGATGAGCTAGAAATGAAAATCCTTGAGGCCTCTTGCAAATTCTGGGGCACTGGAATAGAAACATTCAACAATATGAACCGGGCAGCTCGTATCTTAGAGCTTCCATTCCCGTGTTTGTCGTTCTCCATGCCATATGCTTGAAGGAGTAAACCACTGTACTCTGCTTCCTCTTAGGCTTGAACTACATTAAACTGTGGTTTTTGGGTTTTTTTTTTAGCCACCAGAGAAAAAAAAATAGCCATCTTTAGGTCAGCTTTATTGCTGGAAACTGGTT
The DNA here is from genome assembly GCF_963662255.1 of Cinclus cinclus. Lineage (NCBI taxonomy): Eukaryota > Metazoa > Chordata > Aves > Passeriformes > Cinclidae > Cinclus > Cinclus cinclus. The sequence goes on along the minus strand of NC_085050.1, from coordinate 72,296,495 downwards.
AGGAAAGTCAAATCTTGCCTACCACAGTGAGTGCAGCAGCGCAACGTGCACCTCCATACTGTGTGCAAAACTCAGTTGTATGCAGAAGTAATAAATAATTTGTTTTGTGTGTGAAATCGTTCATATCTGACACACTGGAGTGCCTGGGATGCAAGTGACCCTTCCCCATAACACCAGCTAATATGGTTCAGTAGTCCCCAGCAAAAAAGTTACTGGTGTTTTTTTTGTTTGTTTGGTTGGTTTTTTGTTTGTTTGTTTGTTTCTTTGTTTTGATGGGTTTTTTTAAGGGGGTGGTGATTTTGATTTTTGGGTTGTGGGGTGCGTTTTTTTTTTCCCTGTCTATTTTTGGTGGTGTTTTTGTGTGTATTTTTTTGTTACATGTGAGTGTGTTTTCCTGTTATTTCTTGTGGTGGTTTGTGTTTCCTTTATGTGTGGTTTTGTGTATATTGTGATGGGTTTTATAGGTTCTGTATGTGCCTTGGTTGGTTTCTGTGGGATTTGGGGGTTTTATATGTACCTTTAGGTGCCTTCAGGTACTGGGGCTTTAGGGTTGTTTTAAGAGGCTTGGAAGAGTTTTGGTATTTTTTTTCATTTGGGCATTTTTTTGGCAGGTTGTATATTATCAGCAGTTGGTTTTGGTGTTTCCTAGTGGGTTTGGGTTTTTTCTGCTATTTTTAGGGAGGCTGGTGGGTTTAGGGAGGCTGAGGGGAGTTCTGTGGTCTTTATGTACCTTTGAGTGTGTTCATGTGTTGGATTCTGTGGGGTTTTTATGTGCCTTTAGGTGTGGTGGTGTTGGTTTGTGGTATTTCTCCATGAGCCTTTGTGTGATTATTCTTGTGTTGATTTGTGGGTTTTGTGGTTTATATATGTGGTTTTGTGTGCATTCTTGTGGTGTTCTGGGGAGTTTGTGGTTTCTTTATGTTCTTGTGTGGCTTTTAGGGGGTCTGTGGTTTCTGTGCGTGTTCCTATGTGAGTTGGTGGTTTCAGTGTGAATGCTTTTGCCTGGGTTGGGGGATTTTTTTGTGGCATGTGGGTTTTGTGTGTGTTTTCAGTGTGTTTGCCTGTTCATGTGTGCGGTTTATGAGGATTTTTTATTTTGTGTGTGGTTTTTGTGGTCTCCATGTGTGTTTTTTCTGTGCTTGTGGGTTTTCTTGAGTGGGTTCGTGTGGAGTTTCTGTGGTGTGCTGGGGTTATGTGGGGATTTTTTTCCTGTTCAAAATTCCACAATATTCATCAAGCACTTTTCTGTGTGTGTGTGCATTTAACTTTGGTTTTCCTGTAGCAGTAGCAACATGAATCTAATAAAAGGATAGAGTTCTTTAACTTCCTGTGTGAGGCTGTATTTTAGGATTTCGAAGTGGCAATTTTGATCTCTTCAACCATGTTGGGAGGAAGGAGAGATACAATCATGGATATATTCTAAGGTCAAATCCTATCAATACAGTTTTCCTCTAATTTTCCACATCGTTTTCCCTGCTTGCAGTTGATTGCCAAAGCTGAAAGAATGCGACTGGAGAAGACTCAACAGACAAGCAAACACATTCGATTCACTGATGACAACTAACCAGGGCTGATGGTGAGCTTGCAAGTGAACTGTAGGTATTCCAAACCAAACAAGCAAAACCAGCCCTCACAAGCACTGCTGCTAACAGCAAGTAAACCCGGGCCCTTGGATCCATAACTCTGCAGACTGCAAGTGTGAAGATTGGTTCCCAATCCCATTTTTAATAGGCTGAATGTTTTCTGCTTCTGAGCCCTTAGGTAAAGCTTTTTGGAACATGTGTATTATGAGATCTTCCTTTAGTTCACTTCCACTTGGTTGGGATTTTTTTTTTATCATCTTTTTTCTTTTCTTTTTTTTTCTTTTTTTGTGATTTTTTTTTGTTTGTTTCTTTTTTGTTTTTTTTTGTTTTTGTATGTTTTATACACTAGGTTATAAAATAAAATGCTTGAGAATTTCAGTTGTGTATCTTTAATTCTTCCATTTGCTTTTTATGGGACTATAAATAATAAAAGTGGTAAATGCTTCATAAACCTCTCTAGGCCTCTTCTTAGTCCATTAAGCCGTTTCAAAATAGAGGAGAATAATTTTCTATTATTTTCAAGTGGGTAGGACTGGCTGGAAATCTACCATTGAGGAGTCTGGAAGGAAATTTACTTGTATAAATACTCACTAAACTGAATCTAGACTTTTTTTGTTTTTTAGAAGGATCTTCAGAAGAAGAAATAAGAGTATGTTTGGTACATCTCATTCCTCACTTGCAGATAAGTGTTCAAGTTGTATAATTTACGAGTTAGAGTGGTGATTTTAATGGCTTTAAGGTATTTCATGGGAGACCAGGAATCTGGAAAAAAAAAAAAAAAAGAGTTCTCCACAAGGTTTCACTTCTGACTAAGTCTTCTTCACTGTCTGACTAAGTCTGCTGGTGGGGCAGGATTGAGTGGAGTAGGAATAACTGTGATCAGACTGAAGATAGGAAGAGCACAGAGAGGAAAAGTGCAAGATAAGGGACCAACTTTCAAGGCTGGAGGGGAAGAGCTTGCTAATGGTTCTTGGAAATGGTGTATGGAGGATTCCTCCCAGAGGGCTGCAGGGGAAAAGCAGGAACTAACCTGTATGCCAGGCACTCCTGCACTATTCCCGTTTACTCCATTTGCAGCGTTTTTAATTTATTATTATCAAATCTTTAACTCCTCTCTTTTCTTAAATGGGTGAGAAATGGGGTTACGTGGCAGAGAGGAGTTTTCATACCCAGCTGTGAGAAGAATTGATCTATGAATGTCTTCTAGGCATCCAGCCTGAAAGACAGGAGGGTTTGTTTTTTTGTTTTTTTTTCTTCTTCCCTTTGTGATGTGAAGGCAAAAAATAAACCCCACAGCCTACCTTGGGTGAAATGCTTGGGATTTTGCTGCAGAAATTCATTTAAGTCAAAAATATATCTGTGTTATAAATAATTTAGATCATAAATGATTCAGACTTTTTATGTTTGGTGGAGAGTGGAACAGAACTGCAAAACTGTGAGTTTGGGAGTTTATTAATAATTCCTAACTTGAACACGTAGAAGTCACCCTCTGTTTCTTTCCATATTTATACAGGTTAATTCCTTACACTTTAACATCAATTTTCTTTTTCTCCTTTTCTAAGCTAGTGCAGCAATCTGTTCCAGCAGGGAAGTCCAGTTGGGATTTAATATTTCCTGAAGGAGTTAACAACAGAATTTTTGCCACTTAATTCAGAAGTCAGGAATGGAGAGAATGGCCTTCTTTTTACAAAAGAAGCTTGGATTCTCAAGTCTACCAGTTTGTGTATTTTTCCCTTTAAGTACATGTGACAATTGCTGCTGCTGCCTTTCCCCATCCAGCTGTTGAGTTTTACCAGCCCAAGGATTGCACCCCTTAGCAGCTTCTGTTTGACCTCTAGGAGTTTCCCACACTGACTTTTTCCTTGCTTTTTCCCCAGTAAGTACATTTTATTTAGAAATTCAGGATGATACTGTAAAATTCTTAACCTTGGAGCTCTCCTTTGTTGTTGCTGATGTTTCTGTCTCCCCGGACTGAGTGTTTTGAAATAACATCATTACATTACCATCCATCTGCCTGGAGCAGAACCCAGCATTGATTCTGCTCTTTGTGACCCAGCACGGGGCTGAATCTGAAATTATTTTTAGCACTCATATTTTTACCTCTCTTCCACGAGTTGCAGACTGTGCATGGCAGCAGCAGGACTGGTTTTAGTGGAACATGTGCCTGATACTCCAGGACCTGCTGGTTTTCAGTAGCCAGTGGCCCCCACCGAGCACAGTATCCCACTCACACCTGATGCTGCTGCCCCACTGTCCATTCCACCTGTCCCTGCAGTGTGGAGAAGCCTTTTTACACTTGTTTTTGCACCTTTGGTTAATGTGTGTTTGACTGTCCTCATCCTACCATCACCTGGAGCAAACCTGTTCTGCCTGGTTTATTTTACACAGCTAGTACTTTTGTTTTGAGGGGTTTTTACCCTAAGACGTTCACTGTACCCTAGCTTAAGTCAGACTTCAAGGCATCCTTGAAAGTCAGCAGCTAAGTCAGGTAAGTAGATTATTTTTTTCTAGAGAGGCTCTAAGTCACATTTAAAATTTACTTTCTGGTAGATGACAAAGGCACTTGGCTGCCCAGGTCCCTGAAAACATAGGTCAGCCTCATAATTGCTTTCTTAACGGTACCAGGGTGTCTAATGATCCCAGGCAGGATTAAATCATGGGAATAATCCTGCACAGTGCTGGAAAAATAATTAGATCAGCTATGCTTGGGTGACTTTGAGATTGCCTGAGTGAGGCAGTAATGCTGTTATCTTAACCTACAAGGGATGGGTCTACTGTGGGTGGTGTAAGGAAGTTGCCAGTTCCCAGGGGGCTTGGCAGCACACAAGTTTCCCTTAGTTTACAGCAGAGCCAGGCCAGCTCTTGCATTCATTCCTGCCTTTGCCAGGGCTGGTGCTGACAGCATACTTGGCACTCAGAGCTGTCACCCAAATCACACCAGTGCTGGCAAAACCGGGAGAAAATGAAGCAGGAGAAGCTGGGAAAGTTTTGCTGGCTGTTGCCAAGGTGACTGGTTTTGTGCTGGACAAACACCACTGTGCTTTTCTCGCCTTGTGGCATTTTGAGTGGAAGCAAACAAAATTTCTGAAGAGGCAAAACAAGTGGGAGAGGGGTGAAGGGAAGGGGCCAGCTCTGGCACATGGGAGTGAGTTGTGTCTCTCTGGGCAGAGGGGCTACCTTGGGTCTCTGTCCCCTGGCCCTGTGCACCCCTTGGAGGCAGCTGGGTGCCAGGAATGCTGTTTCCAAATGTTTCCTCCCAGTGTGCTATCCTGGTGATTTGTGTGAAAGAAAGCACTTGGAATGCAGTGAGGAGTCTGATGGGAAACGCCTTCCAGTGTGATGTGATTTAATTAAGGCCGTTTATACCCCTTTTACCATTCTAGGCTAGAGCAGGGACTTGAGCTCCCATCATACTTAGGGTTTTTGGGGTTTTTTACTCTTTTTCCAGACTTTTCATTCCCTCTGTGGTGTTACTACCCTGGCTAAGCTGACAACTCCTCGAGTCCTGTGCTCTGTCTAATCCTTGCTCTGACGGCCTGGGAAGGCTGGGGGCGAGGGTGAGAGCCCCAGGAGGAGTCCATGGGACAGGGAGGCTTCTGCCTGGGCTGGGCTGAGGGCTCTCCGGGGACCAGCAGAGGGCAAAGCTGCTCCAGCTGGCTGGGCCGGAGGCACAAACAGTGCCGGGGACAGCTGGCCTATCCCGTAGATGAAGCTGAGCACTTTGATTTTGGGCAGGAAGAATGGTTCATTTCTCCTACCCCCTGAATGGGGGCAGATAGGGTTCAATACCGTTTTTTCCTCCGGGCCTTAGGCAATTTTCTTCCTTGTTTTGGTTTATTTTCCCCCACCTTGGCTGGTGCTTCTCTTTCCCCTGTTTGTTACACACCGAAACATTCTACAGCTTTTTTGTCACCTGGTGCTTTATATACTCTTGGTTCAGTGAGTATTTTGGGAGTAGAGCCACTCTCTCAGATCTTGCCCATCATATCTGGTTCCTTGACAGATAAATTCTTGCAAGGTTTAGCCTAGAAAGCTTTTTCCATGTGTACAAATACAGAGTGTACTTGACCTGTTGGTTCAGGCCTGTGTATGCACCAAAATAATTTTTGATGCAAAAGCAGAACTGTAGAAAAAACAGTCAGCATCTCGAAAAAAATAAAGCAAAATAGAATTAATTTCCCTTTCCTTAGTGGTTCACACAGTCTTCATTTTCCTTTACTTCATACAGTCTTCCTTTTAAGCCTATTCCTTCTCTCTTTGCCCCTGGCTGCCAGGATTAAAGGTGAACCCCTTTCCCTCCAACTGTCATCCTTTCCCACCAGCATGCCTGGAACTCTCCAGCTCAGATCCACATCCTTTTGCCACGTTCTTACACTGATGGAAAAAGCAGAACAACACAATTACAGTCAAGGCAAAATACTGGAAATTGCTTGGGTGCTGCAACATGCAGGCTGTGGAGCCTAACTGGATTTAGGCTGCAGATCTAGATGTGTTCCTACAGCCACCTCTTTCCCTCAGAACAACTATATATAGGTACAGCTGCAGCAGACAGCAGTCATCCACAGCTTCCAGCAGGGAGACACACACAGAGCCACTTTGCAGCTTTTAAACCTGAATTTGGCACCACATCCCCTGTTCCAGGTGCCCTGATTACAGCTCCTGTGCCCTGTGTTATATCCCAGTTGTTGCCCAAGTGTTTTCCCATGGGCATGTAGCTTGTAGCTTGGTTGGAATCTTGCCTTTAGGGAAACCTGAGTGTGTCTCACTCTTTTAAATGCCTAGTGCCTTGTTCTGTTGGTTGGGAACTTCATAATTAAGAACAAAATTAATGTGAGTATATATGTGTGTGTGTGTGTGTGTGCAATTTATTTTGTTGTGCAAAAGCAAAAATTTTAAGGGAAATTCACATGGATTAAAGCAACTGGTAGCTGAGTGGTGGATGCAGAAGACGGAGCCCTTCCTTGGGGACCTTCCTGAGGAATTTTTGTTGGAAAGCTGTGGCTGAAGCTTTCACAATGTGGATGTATGGCTGTGAGAGCTAATTCTAAGTGTGGCTCTCCATATGGAGATGATAACTTGTCCTTTGGGTATGAGGTGGCACTTGATGGGGGGAAATGGAGGTATTCCTGCTGAAGCTGGTGGTGGGTGAGGCAGGGACAAGGGGAGCATTTGTGTAAACTGTTCTGCTGGCTTCATGCACTGGACAGCGTGCCCAGAAAATGTTCTCTCTCGTCTCTCCCAGTGGGAAGGCTGCTGGGTGGCAGACAGTGTGCCCTGCTGGGTGGGCAGATCTTCATCAACCTGTCTCACCACAGTGATTCTGATTTTGGCCTTTCCAGATCTCCATGCCTGCCTCAGCCAGAGAGGCCCTGATCCACATTCAAAGGGTAAATTTTAAACCATTTTTTTCCCTGGTGTCTCAGCACTGTCTGGCTTTAGCTGTGATGGGGATGAGAAGTGACAAGGTGCCACAGAGGAGCTGTTCTCTTGGGGTTTGCATCATGCCTAAAGCCTGACTGGAAATGTCCTGAGAGGAGCTGACCCACCACACCCCTCCAACAACAAGTTTGACCAAGCAGCTCTGCTTCCCGATGAAATGGACTTGCCAGTTTTTTGGCCTTCTCTCTCCTAGCATGCCATGATGTTTCCTGAGAGGCAGGACAGACCTTTCTGAAGCGGGCTGCACGTGTGGCCGTGGATCCTGACAATCTGACTGATAATCTTGGCCCCAGCAAGCTGACTCCATGGTGTGACTGCAGTGAGTATCCCTTGGGAACACCCAGTGTCTGCTGTGGAAAAGGCAAGGAGCAATTATGTCACAGAGATGTTATTTTTCAGTGACATGGCTCTGCTGTTGATGCTTGCAGAACAGCTCAAAGGGATCTCTCAGACTAAGTGGACATGTCAGATTTGTTGCTGTGGCCAAATACAGATATTTCTGATTATTATGGCTATTAAATAATTACATGAACAAATAGCAATCCAAGAAGCATATTTGACAAAAATCTAGTGAGAGCAAATATTCGCTTAGAGTTTTTTGGTCTGATTTTTTAAACGCAGCAATTCAAGAAGCCTTTTCACGCAGCACAAGAGCCTCTTCTGCTATTTCAAAGGTTAGCACAGAAAGTCAATGCACAGAAATACAGATACAGCTTCTAAAATGTATCTTCTGTGTAACACCAAATCAAAATGGGGATCTTAACATTTGGACAGGACAAGACAAAAACTAAAGCCAGTCTGTGTGGCTTTCAATATCAAAGTACACAGCCCAGCATAATGTGACACTAATGTATGCGGTAGCATGGGCAGCTTGAGGCCCATCAGGTCCATCTGATGAGGTTCTGCCACCATCCCATCTGTTTTGTATTCATCTGTCACTGAGACTCGGAGCCACTGGAGAGGAAAAAGAACTGGCAATGTCACACTGTGGTTTTTCAGCATCATTACAAGCAGTGTGGGAATTGCTGGGCGTTGTTTCCTGGTGCTTGTCAGGGGCATACAAATGCTATGTGGGGGAAAACCCACTCAAGCTATAAATGCCACTCCATCCTAGGAGCAAACACTGTTGTTATCCATCAGGATCTAGCTATCCATCTAGCTTTTCTAGACCAAAAGCTATGGTTATGTCTCCTCCTGAGCTAGAGGAGATTAGGGCTGTTGGGCTTGGTGTGCCAGCTTCCCCTGCCACAGTCTGAATCCTGTACAGCACAACCACTGGAGGAAGAGTGTACGGTGGGGACTCCCTTGGCTGCAGTGTGCTGGTATCACTCCATGCTCTTGTCTTCAAGCAAATTAGATGAAGATTTGGCTATCAGCAGATGGTCAAATGAGGAACGAACGTGTCAGAGCAGCCATATACCCAGTGGGACTGAGGTTTCCTTGAACTCAGCACACATCTCCAGCAGTTGGCACTTGGAAGATGGAAAAACAAAAAGGGGAAAACAGATGATGAAAGTTCCCTGAAATAGCCCCTGAGCCTCTGGAGGGCCAAGTACATCTTTTAGCTCCTGCTTTTATTATCCCTTCTAGTAGGCTCTTTTCCAGTCCTTACAGAAGAGTAAATGCTTTTTCTGTGTATTCCCCGCGGGCTGCCCTACTTTACATCATCACCTTGGAGATGGAAAACACAGTCCTCTGCGGAATCTGCTTGTCACGATTCCTAATTTCCTTGATCAGAGGTGAGGAAGCAAAGCCCAGAGCCTGCTGCAATCCCTGGGCAGCCCCAGTTCAGCGCTGCGTGATGGGGGCTCCAGCTCTGGGAGGTGCTCACACCCGGCACAGAGGAATATTTCGGACATTCCTCGCAGGTCCTGGCACTGCTCGCGGCTCCGACCCCTCTGTGTGGCGCCTTTGTTCTCCGGCAGTTTCCATGGTGCTCCGCTTTGTGTGCAGACCTGTCTGCAGGCAGCACTCCTCTCCATCAAGCCGCACCCGCTGATTTCCCGAGGCGGCGCATCGTGCCGTGCTGCAGAGCTGCCAGGCATCAGCCACACCGACATCCTGCAGCCCGGCTGGCTGGCAAACCTTTGGGAAGTAGCGATTGGTGGTTTCTAACCGAATTTGAGTGATTGTAAATGAGAATTCATCTTAGCTTTTTGCCTGTCGCGTTTAGCAAAAACAGAGGAGGGCCCTTACCCCAAGGGATTGTTGCTGTGAAATGTAAAAAAAAAAAAAAAAAACAAAAACAAAACAAAAAAAAACACAAAAAAAAAACCAAAAAAACAAACACAATAGAGGCAATACAAGAAGGAGCAGCCATGCTGCTTGCTGCAGCACTCGAATTTTATCTTCATCTGGGGCGGAGTGACAGCTGATGATCTGTAAATGAACCACACAGCCTCGTTCCCCTCACACAGAGATGGACGAGGGTGAGGTGGAAGTCCTTTATCTGTTATATCGCTGTTAATTCTCTGCTAGCTGTTCTGATACCGGCGCGCTGACCGCCCCGAACGGCGAACGGCGGCAGCAGGGAGGAACTCCTGGTCCTTTTTTCAGATGCAGAGTCAGGAGGCTGAGTAACCTGGCCCCTGGTACTTATTCCCAGGGATATTATCCCTCGGGAAACCCCGAGCCTTGAACTTGCTCACAGGATCGCAGTAAAATGCTTAGAGCCTGATACTAGGAATATCTCAGCGAGAAAAACAGTTCCGTGCATCTTGCAGCCTGTTCATCCAAAAGGAACTGGAGTGTAAAATCACTGCCCAAGTGGAAAAGTAGGTGAAAGGGTACAGCTGTGGCCAAGGGGGATTCTAACTCCAGGCACAGGAGAGAGTGCTTTCAGTGGTGGGAACAACGCTGGAGGTCTGCTAGGGAATGAAATTTAACCCAGGACCTGCAGATATCAAGGAGAAATGGGACAATATTAGAGTTAATATCGAAATATAGAAACTATCTCCTCAAGTACACAAGGGTACCTTAGAAAGAGATGTCCTCATCACTAAAACTCAGTTCGTGGAGTAGAAAAATGGTTTTCTTCCTTAAGGTGAAGCTTGTACTGTGTGTTAGGATAGAGCTGACTGCTCCCCAAAGCTGGACGTGGAAATGAATGGTTCTTAAGTAATGGCAGATGTTTTCAAGAATGCCTAGGAAACTTCAATGCCCAGTTACGTAGGAATTGGTTGGACTTGGACAACCAACCTTAGGCAGTCCTGAGAATCACAGCCACCTCTGCACTGCAACTAATTTGCAGTCAGATTTTTTTCCTTCTGCTTCCCTTTGCACTCCTCTCCCTGTGCCATCAACAGCTCCCACTGGCACAGAGCTATGGCTGAAGCCAGAGCTAAGGAGCCTGGTTTGGAAACATGGCATTCCAGCAGCCTTGGTGGGCACAGGAGACCAGATCATCTGTCCCTGCTGAGGCCATTCAGAACCAGAGCTGGATTTTTTTCCTACCAGGTACCTCCCTCTCACTTTTGGCCCATTTTTGTACCTCTGATGTGAGAGCACTAAGCCAGGTCAGTGGTGGGAAAGGTGGTTTTGTTGGGAATGGTAGATACCACAGGAAGCCTTTCTTGACTCTAATAACTTCCTAGGAGCCCCTGGGGAGTTTTATTATGTCCTTGATTTCTTTCCCAGCAGCTCCATTCTTAGACTGGATTGTACTGGAGCGCACAGGTAAGGCAAGCCATTCACCTGGCAAATGTTTGGGACATAAGAAAGGACCAAAAAAGCCTGATTATTTCAGAATTAAGTGGTAAAATAGGTCTGGAAGAAACCAGAAGGGAAACCCAGTTCTGAGTGTGAGCAGGAACAGTATTCCAGGCTTCCCTGGGAGACATGCTCCAACAAAATCTTTAAACACAGGCATGTGGTCATGGCCAGAATATTGCTTTCCTCTCACCAGGGACTTGGTTTTCCACTAGCTCCCTCTGCTCCACCCTTTTTGATAGCGGAGTCTCCAATTCCCGTCACCCATTATCAGTTGTTACTGCTTCTCAGCCTTCCTTGTCATCCAGATCCATCCAATCTGTCTGTGGCCCTGGAGTTCCTGAGCTACCTTGCCAGCCTGAAACATGCTGGAGATGTGCTGGTACTTCGCAGGAATGAACCTGTTGGTTGTGCACAAGGCAGGATCTGAGGAGGAGATGTGCCCTTGTGTGACAGAGGTGACTTGGACACATATGGACATACCAGGAGATGGAGTGTGGTAACAGAAGTAAGGCAAGTAAGCAGGTGAAACCTTTCTTTTGTATGCTTTTGGAAAAAATGTCCTCTGCACTTGCAGTGTTCCACAAGTGAGGAATAACCCGTGCTTTCCATTCACACAGCCGGTGGCTGCTGTTCAGCAAAAGACATGCCAGGTGTTAGAAAACGCTGCCAAGGCGTCAGCAGGGAATGGATGGAGGGACCTGGAACTGGAGGTGGGGCTTAAAGGTATTGGCTAAATCCCGACGCAAACGCGACTAAGTAGTTGTTAAATTAATTAGCAGGAGTAAATTTAGCATCTCCCTAATACGCTGGAAATCATGGTGACTTTGGAGCGTGTGCTTCCCCGGGCTAGTTTTAGCTGATGGCACTGGGATGCGGGAGGGCTGATGTGATGATGGGCTGGGACAGGGCATCCATACGACTTCTGCAGAGGAATAAATGTTGATTAACAGCTTTCCAACACCTCGTGCTAAAGAGCAAACTATTTTTGGAAAGGAACTTGAGTGAAGCAGCAAATTCATTCTCTGCTGAATAAGGGGATAATTCGTTTTAATAGCAGATCGCTCTGTTAAGGAGACAGGGATTTTGGTGAGGATTTGTGACACGGTGCCACATGCAAATGTGAGCGAGTGAAGGTTTCCTTGGGCAGAAAGGGAGTCAAGGGTGTAGTGAGCTCCCGTGGTTGAAATTTGGAGATAAATTAGTGTCATTAGTCATTGGAACCACTTGCCTAGGAATGGAATGAATTTATCTTAACTTCATTACTTTAAGTCGCTTTCCTGGTGTGTATGTTGTAGTTTCACCAGCTGTTTGGAGTTTGTTTTCCAGGGAAGCTGTATTCCCAGAAATTCTTGTCGTATGTGGGAGATCAGGCTCTCTGATTATGGGGTTCCCCCTGGCCTTAAAAGAAAAAAATGTAGGCAGCAGGGATGAATTCTCCCTCGTTCTATATCCTCCCAGGTAATGTCCAAAAGGCACTCGGGGATTTAAAACCCCGTGAGCAGAGGGCTGAGATATGAGGACAATCACAGCTGAGGATACCCGCCTTTCTCTACAACCCCGAGCCGCGGGTTTATCCCTGTGTTTTGACACTTGAAGGGGGAAGGTGCAACAACACTACGCTGTCATTTAAAACGAAAGCCCCCGCGGGTCCAGCCCGCCTGGGGCGTGTGCGGATGTGCAGGAGCTGTGTGTGTGTGTGTGTGTGAGCGGAGGTGTGATAGCGGGTGGGGTGTACCGAGGGTGTGTGTGTGTGGGTGGGTGTGTGTGTGTGTGTCGGGGGTGGGGGGGACGACGAGGCGGATCCTCCGCCCGCGCCGCCCGCCGGCAGCCGCCGATGTGTCCGTGAGCTCATCCACTGGGAGCGCGGCCGCTGCCTCCCGCACCCCCCGCACCCCCCCCACCCACCGGCCCGCCCTGCAGCGGCCGCCCTCGCCACGCCAAGGTCACCCGAGGGTCCCCGGCATGGTGGCGGCCGTGGGGGGCTGAGAGGAGGCGGGCGGCGGCGGCGGGAAGGAGCCGAAGATGGCTTCGCCCGCGCCCCCCGCGCCGGGAGGCGGCCCCTCGCCCCCCGCCGGCCCGCCTCGCCTTCGCCAGGTGGGTGCTTCCCCGGGGCGGGGGGCGGCATCCCCCGAGCGGAGAGGAGCGGGGAGGACAGGACAGGAGAGGAGACGGGAGTTGGGGACGGAGCCCGCGGGATGCGGAGGCGCGGGAGGCAGGGATGCGAGCGGGCCCGCCAGTGCATCGGCAGTTTAGAGATGGGCAGGTGGACGGTGGAGCGAGGGATAGCTTCTGTTCTATTCAGTACAGAAACCCCTTCCGTAACAAACCCGCAAATCCCGTTCCTCTCCCGAGCACCTGCGCAGGTGTGCCCGCACCTTCACACGCAGAGGGGAGCGCAGGCTCCCCTGTTACACGCGTGTGTAACTTCACAGTGGTGCGGTGCGGTGCGTGTCGTGCTGCATCGCCGCCGTGGCAGCGCGGCTCCAAAGGCATGAATAAAATCTTAATCAACGTAATGCAGCAGTTTCCGAGAGGCTGCTCCTGCTGCATGCAGCGCTTTTCCGCTCGCATCTCTCCCCGCGCAAGGCGGGAGCTCTGTTCTTAGCGGCTGCTGCTGCTGCATTAATTTACATTTGGAATGGGGAAGTTGGTCGCGGGAGTTGTTTGACGTTCTTGACCCGGCTGGGTCGGTGGGGCCGAGCTCATGTTGGGTGTCTGCGGGGTTCGTTCCGTGAGCCCTTGGTGCCTCCTGAAAATGGGAGAGGCAGAAATGGAGGGATGCGGTGCCCGTGCGTTCAGTTTGCGTGTTTCTGCTAAGGCCGTGATGTTACAGCGGTTATTAATAAAGAAAATAAGGTTAATAGAGGAAAAGCTGTTGTAAAGGAGGCTTCCCAGTGAGTAATCAGATTAGTGTAGTATGTATGTACTCAAACATAAATCCAAATATAAATCCTATCCTACTCTCTCTTTTTTTTTTTTTTTTTTCCCCTCCCTCCCATTTTCACTGATGGCAGCGTTGATGAGGAAATCTCAGGGATCTGGAGTTGGGGCAGACATCTGAGAGTTTGGGGGAATATTTAAACTTGTCAGTCCCTTGCACGAATATTTAAACTTGTCAGTCCCTTACATGCCGGAAGTTTGGGCTGGGCAGATCCAGCAAAAAGGCCTTTGTGTGGGTTTGCTAATGACCCTGGCTGAAAATGACATGAGAACAGCTGCTCCTCGACCCAAGTATTTTCGCACTTCCTGTTCTGTTCCCCACTGGAGACAGAAGAAAAATGAATTTTAGTCCTGAAGTTTGGTTGTAGGAGGGCGAATGACCAGCAAGGATCTCTCCAGTTTATTGCAGCCTGTAGTAGGAGTGATCAGCAGCGTAGGTGAGAAGAGTTGAGGATGGAAAAGAAGTTCCAGGTAGGGGAAGAAAGAGTTGGGGATGAGGACCCCAAGTGCTGGGGATCCTCATTCAAACTGGCTTCTCTTTGCTGTTTGCTTTGCCCTTAGTCTCTGTGCTTGCTGAGACCAGGTAAGCAATATCCTTCAAGTCCTTGAGAGACAACTCCTTTTCTATGATCCTCCTTGTTTCAGACCTTTGATTTGCACCTCAGCAGATGGGTAACACAAGGTTACCAATTATTTACCGCTGCACATCCAGCAGCAAACCCAGACTGCTGAGTTCTCCGGAGCGTTCTGAATTGACTTCTCACGGGGTTATTCATTTTACATGAGAAAGAAACGAGTATCCTGAATTAGTAGGCAGAAATTACTCATTAAAAAATTGACTACTATGGTTGTTTTACTGTCTTCCTCTGCATTTTGTCCACTCTAGAATTATTTTTAATTGCATTTAGAAGGGAATGACTCATGGGTCATGTTTCTCTGAACTATGGCGGGGGTCTAGTCTGGTGTTTGTTTATTTATTTATTTATTTATTTATTTATTTATTTGAATTTTTGCTGTCCTTCGATAAGACATCATACACAGAGCTTATTGGGTGACCTTCACAGGAGTGGGGAACTCCGTGGATAAATTCCCAAAGCAGCTTCAGACCAAGGTAAAGCACACAGCTCTGGCAGAAAGTCAGTCTGTTTTCCTGTAGATCACTACTGGCCTCCCACTTCACCAAGCATTTCTTGCATCCTTAGGAGGGGAGAAGAGTACAAACAAAAGTGAAATGAACATGTCTGTCCGAAACTGTTATACTGCCTTTTGTTATCACATTGCACTTGCTGTGATAGTGCTGAATGAAAATTGATATTGGCAACATGCTCAATTCCCATTACATGGGTGCCTTTGGGAGATCCTTGAGGTTAGTCCTGGCTTGTGGCCTGAGGGCAAGACTCACTGAAGAAGCTGTTTGAAACAAATTTGTATTTGTGGAGTTTTTACTATGTCTTTCAGTTTATCTAAGATATGTTTAAATGTGTCCTTTATTTGAAATATATAGTGAGGGCACTTGCAGAACCTAGGGTCATGTTTACATCTGTGAACCTGTTTTAGTAAGAACTACATGTTACCTGGAACACCTGTGTTGTTACATTGAAATTTGGCTTAAGGTACTGCAGTCAAGATACCAGTGACATTTGTTATACCAAGCTGTTGTAAACTGCACGATGGCAAGCCTTGTATTTGGAATAGGATGGAGGTTGTTTCTCTTAGCAGTAGTCAAGTGAATTATTTCCACTGTTTTTAGTTTTAGCTGTCAGTGCAGCGTTTCTCAAAAAGAAATTTAAGCACTTCTCACAATAAAAAATATACTCAGTTGGATAAAATTTGCAAACCAAATAGTGTCTTGCATAGGACCATGGTAATACTTAGGTAATGCTCTCCCACTGCACCTCTGAGCGTGCAAGAAAAAATTAATGATCCTAATCCATTATCTGGTATGGAAAGAAAGTGTGCAGGAGTGTCTTCCACAGTAATTTAACTGATCTCAGGTAAAGTTCCTTATCATCAAGCAACATACAGCACTCACATGGTAATTGTCCTGCTGTCATGCTCTGTTGATCCCCTATAAATCCCTTTATTCCATCTAGTTTTCTTTTGGTAAGACAACTGCCTGTAAAATGATGCCTGGATGTCCTCCTTTTCCTATTCCAGCTTTTTTTTTTCATGTGGAAATGCAGAACAGAACTCCTGGCATGCTGCTTCTCCAGGGATGTTTGCGTGGCAAAAGTGCCCTGTATTGCAAATCCATCCAATTAATCTCAAATCCTACAGTTTTCCAGCCTGTCAGCTGATATGAACTCTCAATAGATGTGTGTTAGTCAGTCTGAAGTCTTGTCCTAGAGCTTGACTCAAATCTCTTCTTCAATTAATGTGGGACTACAGGAGTCAGTTTTCTTATTTTTATTTTTATTTTTTTTTCTCAAGGAGTTTCTCTGTAACTCTGCTGGATTTTACTTCTTTTATACTCTCTTTGATATTTTTTTTTCCCCTTTAAGGCTTTTATCCCACTGCACACTTAGAGGTTGTTCACACCACAGTGACTGTTCATATGTTACTGTTGTGCTTTGCTCCTGCCTTTTCTAATCCACTGCTCAGGTTTTTCCCTACTGCGGGATGTACTTTGTCCCCTACTAACAGCTGGCAAGACTTGAGGATATTTTAAGCTTCTCTTTCATGGGTTATTTAGGCCGATGCCTCTCCCAGCCTGTCTTTGCTTTGGACAGCATGTTGCTCACCTCCACGTCTTTGCTGGTGCTGATTCTGGCTGCATCTGAAAAATTTGGTTTTGTTTGAAATCCAGATTTTCAAGGTTTCTTTGAACTTTAATTTGATTTAAGCTTGTTTTTTTTTTTTTTTATTTTACCTGCTGCTAAAGAAGATTTGTAAAGATTTAGGTGTGATTTTTTGGGAACTAGAATGGCTGAAAAAATCAGCCTAGTGAGGCACTCACTTAGGAGCATGGCACTGGGTAAAGCCAACATCCATCAAACTGAACATTTCTGTTCCACTGAGCTCTGTCTCCCATATCAAAGGGAAAAGGGTGCTACAAAATATCTTCCCACTGAATTGAAATGATGAAATATAATACATAATGAACCTGCTGCATAATAGATGTAGCCTAATGTAGGAAAAAGTAATTACAGTTAGGGCATAAATGACTAGATGAGCTGAGATGGCACATAAAAATTACTGTGCTACAGTGTTACTTGGGTTGCAAACCCAAGCACCAAGAAAGTATAAACTAATAGAATTAAGGCAGGTGAAGATTTACCATTTCCATGCAAATCCCTTTGGTGTTAGTTTTCAGCTCTAACCCACAGTGGAAAGGAAGAATGAAAAGTTTTTAATCCATATTCCAATTAGGTCTTAAAAAAAAAAAAAAATGGAAAAGCAAAATGAGGAAGGCAGAAAGAAAAGCAGGTTCCAGGTGGGCATTAAAGGGGTTTGCGGGCTAAGTTAATTTCATTAGTAGTTTCAGCTGTCCTGCTGATTTTTTGCAATATGGGAGTAGCCAGCGCAGGTGGGAAGGGAAACAGGGCGGCTCCTGCAATGACTGTCGGAGTTGGTAAAAGGAGAAATGGAAGTTCCCTGTGTCTCCCAGGGGCTCGGAGTGAATTTCCCCACCTGGCGCTGTCCGGGCAGGAGCTCCTGGCCCCTGAGGGCGGAAAGTTCCAGAGGCGGGCGCGGCCTGGAGGGACTGCAGGGCTCCTGCCCCTGGGACACCCGGTAGGACCTTGCTGAACGCTCGGTTTTCATACCTGTTTTTATTAGGGATGCTTAGGGAGCAGGGTTCAAGTGAGGGTTGTGATTCAGCGCTGGTTTGTGTGTCAGTTGTATTTTTTTTATTTAGTTATTTATGTCTTTATTTATTTATTTATTCCCCCCCCCCCCCCACCCCCATCCAGCTTGAGAGATGCTGCGATGTGGAGTTGGTTTGCAGGCGTGTTGTTTTATGTGGATTGTTGGGTTGTTTGGGTTCTCTTATTTCTTTCTGATATTCTGTGTATGTGGATTTCATTTTTCAAGTATTTTTCATTTATTTGTTTTTTTCTTCTTTTTTTTCCCATTTTTCTTACTTTTGTTGTTTCTCTATGTCCTTTCTGCTTTCCCTCCCTTTTCCTTTCCAACCCCCACCTTTTCACTTCCCTTACAACATTTATTCTTGATGACATTGTTGGAGGATGACTTTTGGCTGTTGATATTCAGATTTTGTACTTTATAGACCAAAACTTTACAGTTTCTTAGACCAAGTCCCAGTTGGGGATGCCCCTTGCCTCAAGGGCCCTGCCCACCATTTTGGGGGGGGGGGGCCTGCCCGCCCGCCCGCCATTTTATGTGGGGCGGGGGGGCCTTCCCGCCTTTTTTTTTTTTTTTTTTTTTTGGTGTGGGACAGGAGGGCCCTTCCCGCCATTTTTTTGTGTGGTCGAGGGGGCTTCCCGCCTTTTTTTTCTGTGGGGAAGGGGCTGTCTGCCGTCAGGTTGCGGTGCCCGCCCTGTTGTGGGAGGTGTAGTGAGGTTGTAGCCACCTTTTTCTGAGTGGAGAGCACTGGGATGGCAGAGCAAACAAATAGCACAGGTTGCTTTGGTAAAAAGGCAGAGACTGCTCACCTCCTGCGCTAGAGGATTTGCTCATAAAGCTGTTAAATACTGAAAGGGAAGTGCTTCTTCTGAGCAAGTAAGAAGCCTGAAAACATAGGAAAATGCCGACATTGTCCCTCAAAACACCTTGTGAGCTTTTCCATGCTGATCACTACATATGTCTGCTGGAAACACAGCTTGCTGCTCTTAATGTCTGTGGCTTTGTTTCCTATTGAGGTGAGGCCTTTGTGAAGTTACTGGAGAGCTTTTTGCATTCCTACTGTACAATGAGCACATACTATGTTTGTATGTAAAGTCTTATTATAAAATATTTATCGTCAAGTTGTTTCTGTAGAGGACTTGAGGCTTTATTTTAGGGTGAGCTGCTGTGTGAGGCCATCTCAGAAACTACAAGGCATCTTCTCTACATACATTATAATTTATACGGTCTACAAACACTGACTGGGAAATGAATTGTGGAATCCTCCTGGTTTAGTGTTAATAAGGAATTGGCTAATGGAGTGGGGAAAACACAATATGTGCTGTTCTGATGGCTGTCCCATCTTGCCCTTTTATCCTTCTTTCTGAAGCACCTGATTGTCCTTACTGGGATGGTGAGCTGGGAACACAGAAACAACTGTGGTATCCAGCAGCATGCAGACCTCAAGAAGTAACTGTATTCATAAAATACAAGTGTTTAGTGAAAGGGGAGGGGATGCGAGCTAGAAATTGTTGTTCATTACCCACTGGAGATGAAGGAGCTTGGGTGGGAGAAGCAGATTGTATCCCGCATCCGTTGCTGATGCACAGGTGTTTGCTAGGCTGTATCTGACTGCAGCAATCGGATCAAATTTCTGCTTAAGAGATTCAAAGCCAAAACCTGCACTACAGGTTCACTACAAGGGTTAGAAGTAATCCTGGACAGAAAACTGGTTACAGTGATATTATTTGTTGTCTCTGCTCATGCAGTTTGGTTATTTACTTTATTGTGGCTTTTTTTTTGTTTGGTTTGGCCATCTGGTGCGGAAGCATTTTGATTTGTCTGCTGAACTTGACTCATCCTCAAGAGAAGTAGGAGCACAGTATATCATGGGGCAGTTCAGACTTCCTATATTAAAGGAATCTTTGTTTATGCAACAAGGATTCATTCAGCAGCATCTCCCTGCACAACATGTTGGGTGTTTGCCCTGTTAACCCTTTTGAGTTGAGTTCTGCTGGTGCAAATAAAGGTAGAGCTCCAGGAGATGAAACTGCTGACCTGTCTCTCTCAGGGGTTCTCTTGGAATGATGGTTTGACGGCTCATAGCCCAGGCATGTTCCCACAACTTATGTCTTGTCTTTAGCATTAAAGCTGTGCTTGCTGAAATCTGGTGGAAAGCTTTACGAAACGCATCCCTTGCTTCATTTGAGCTTTGTTTATTAAGATGATCTGGGTGTTTGAGGGTGGTGTTTCTGGGGTAGAAAATAGACTATCCCATGAGCAGCATGTGGGATGTGTGTGAGGCACGGATTCAGGTGAGGGAATGGTGCGCAACCTAAAGTCCTGTCAGTCTTCCAAAAGTTGTGAGAGGTCTTGGCATAAGTTGTAAGTCCTAAAGGACTTGAATCTCATGGGATGCTTACGGGCATCTGATGGATGGGAATGTGTTTCAAGCATTCAGACTGGCTGGGTTCGAGCGAGTGACACAGTGCTGTAAATACCCTTGTCATTTATGTTAGGTCATAGGGTCAAGTGTTGTTTTATGAGCTTACCTCTGAGAAGATGGAGGGTGTCCAGACCTCATTCATCTTCTGCAGTGTTTCTAAATGTTGTGGTTCCTACTTTTCTTAAAGGGTGGGGGGGAGAGGAGAAGTAATTCCAGTTTGTTTTCATACTTATATATGTGAATTCAAAAAATAGCAAACTGGGGGCAGTTTGCGTTTTACGGCTCCTCCATACCATCACAAATAGCTTTTACCTGAAGTCTTTGGGTTAAAAACAGCACAAACACCCCCTCTCTCCGAATGCACTCCCACATATGCAACTCCAAGAGTTAAAAAATAAACTTCGCAATTAACTGTGGAGTGCCTGGTATGTGATCTGAGCCAGTAACTCGCTCTTGGATCCCACGAGCAGAACCCTTCTGAAGTATCCTTTGTAGGCTCTCATGAGTGTACTCAGAGACGTTTTTGTTTGTAGTTTTATCTTTCGAAAATCTGTCTTTTGCCCTCCTCTGGGTGTGGGATGGCTGCCAGTGGTTAGTGACCCGTGTCCCCCAGCTGCTGCTGCGCCCAGGAATGCGCGCCGGGTTCCAGCGGCGCTGGGCCATGGGAGCTGCTCTTCCCTCTGATGTGCGCCCAGCGCGGGCGGCGGGAGCTGGCAGGGGAAGAGGCAGGGCTTGGGCACGAGTAGAACTCTGGTGGTGGCACAGAAGCTTTCTGGGAGCTCGGACTTGCTCGGGTTGGATGTGAATAGCCTGGCGTCGGTTCAGGACGGTTTTAGTTCCTGCCGGGAGCAGCAGCTGGTCGGGGCACAGTAGCCAAAGCCCGTGGGTTCCGCTGAGCCCAGCGTAGCACTCAGGGGCATCACATGCTGCATGTACAGCTCTTGTGACACTGTAAACTTTGGGAATTTTTAGATCCGGAGCACGTCACTAATAATTGAGGCTTAGATTGCCTATAAATAGATTGTTGTATCTGAACCTGCCCTTTAATGAGGCTATTTCTGTCGCAGTTGGAGGCTTGCACTGGAAATGCTCTACCTGGGATCCCTGCTGGGTTCTTTGTTGTCTTAGTGTGCGTTCTCTGCTCTCTCCTGGCTGGCTGGTATTTGACAAGGAGCATGTTCCAAACAAATTAAAGCTTTTTTGGTATGGATGCTGTTGGGATATTCCTGAAAACCAGAAAGCAGAGCCGACACTCCTGATTCTGGTTCGATTTTTTTCTAACTGTGGTTCTTTATCAGGGACCAAGAGCACGCATGATTTGTCAGATGACAATAATTGATGAGAAGATGCCATTGTAGTCCTATTTTTACAAACCTCCCCCCCCCCACCCCCCCCCCCATGCCAAGTGAGTGTCAGCACAACCTTCTTGAGGCTTTACTGAGAGCAGGAACAGGCTGTTCCCGAGGGTCACAGAGTGCTGAAAGCAGTGGATAATAGACTTTATACCTGCTGGGTCCAAGCCTTGCATAAGCAATGTGCAAATCTGAGGCTGAAGGTTTCACAATGGCCTGTTTTGAGCTGACAGCTTCCTTGTGTATTTGTTTGCAAACAGCTTGGCTTGGGAAGGTCTTTGGAGCAGGAGCCCAGATCGCTGCCATTTGAGCACTCATTTCATTCCTATTTACAGGAATAGTAAGCTGTTATGTGTGTCACTTCACCATTAGAGGGGCAATTTCATGTTTAGCAAACCTTTGCTTTATATTAAGCATCCTGGTGGATCACTTGCTGAAACAAGCAAGAAACCTCATTTTTAGTAATGCTTTTATGGGAATTATGCAATTGTAGGGATGCCATGGGAGAAAATTATTAATTTAAATAAGGAGGGTGTGAGGAACAGGCGATCTTAATGACAAAGGTGACCAAGAGGGAAGCCTTGTGGTTCTCAAAATGATGGGTGGATAAATCAGAGCAAGTAGGGAGCCAGAAAAGTTAGGTGTAAAGACTTAAAAGTAAAATTACCTCTGCAAAACTCCTTTTGGCTCCAGTGGCTGCCAGATCCCCTTCTGTTTGTTCAGCTCAAAGAAGAGAGTCTATATTTAGTAAAGCAAATGTGTATGAAATCTATATCAAAGCATTTTGTGTGGCATGTTTTGGAGGTGGTGGTGAGATTTGGTATGAGGTGCAGGCATTGCAGAAAATCAGTTGGTTCTCTGTTTTTAGGATGCGAAATGACTTAACTGGTTACCTACTCAGTATGGGCTAATGAGTGATAACCTCTTGTCCCCCAGACTGATGCTGCTCCTGGCAGGTAGTTGAGTTGTTTCTGGCCCTGGCACTCAGGTTTGGACTAAGCTGTGGCTGCTCCCTTGATGAAACTCTTCATCACTCGACGAAACCGGGGTCTCCTTTGCAGTGATATTTTTAAAAAACGGCAGATTGCTGATGATTCAGTGCAGAGGTGAGGGCAAACCTTGGCATCTCCAAGATTGGTGCTGGGGGTGGAAGAAAGCTCTGGCTATCTGTAATGTGACCTGACACAGCCTTTGCTGCAACTAAACATAGTTTGGTATTCTGTGCACCTGTCAGCCTGCTTCTTGCTGTGCCCATTTTGGAGGGGTGCCCACAGACCTTTACCTGGAGTTGTCTCCCACATGTCTGAAGGGCAGTTGCTCACCTTTTCCTGTTCTGCAAAGGGAAAGTCATTTAAAACTGTTGGAGGATCTGTCCTTTGAGGCATTTGGAAGCTGAGCAAAGCCAGTCTCTGTTACTGCTGTACCCTGGAGCTTTAATTTGAGTAGTGTCTGTGGGAGCTTGGGCACTGAGCTTTATGGGGTGTTTAAGTGCAGCATGCTTCTCTCTTCCTTGTGACATTTTCCCCTCAAAGTGTGGCTGTATCGCATCTGTGATTTCTCTTTTCCTTTTTGTCAAGGTTTTGCAGATTAGAGATTGATTTCAGAGAAAACTGCTGAGCAACATGATTGTAGGGTGTTTTTTTAAAATGACTAATAGGATGTCATGATGACTGTGATCCTAATTATGATCTATCAATTTGAAATCCTAGAAATGCCATGTTTTGTAAAAACAAGCTCCTAGTGAACCCTCCAGCTCCCTCCAATACTGTTGCTATGACAAACCAACCCCAGAGAATAAAGCAATTATCTGCCCAGTCCTGCTGATATTCAACAAAGGTTTGGGGGAGCCGGTCACCTTAGTTTCAGCTACAGCTTGAAATCCCTTATTTAGTGTGTGCTGCTTCTGCAGAAGTAACAAAATCCATATTCACTTAAGGGCAGCCAACTTCAGGTCTGTGTGAAGAGCAGGCTTTTAATACTTGTTAAGTTCCACTTCTGCAACGCACTGCCAATGATGATTTAGAATAAGTGAGCTAATGTTGCAACACACATCTTGATGTAAACTGAATGTGTGTGAGAGGCTGGAGAGGTAATACTCTATCAATACCCATTTTGTCTTTTTACATCAGATGGATTTTAAGTGGGGTTTCTAA